>NC_044976.1:67606292-67967721 GCF_008728515.1 Papio anubis | reverse complement strand
AAATGATTACAAGATTACAGAAGGTGTTTAGATAACCATAGCCTTTAATCCTCCTACTTCTTAACCACAAAATTTCTCTCTCTCTCTCTGTGTGTGTGTGTGTGTGTGTGTGTGTGTGTGTGTGTCTGGATTTAAAATCCTCTGGATTTGTAGTGATAGTAGAGCTCATTTTTTGAATTTATTGGTGAGGAGAATATATTCTAAAATGTAACTGGACTTTGAATTCTCATTTTGTCTAAGAAAAATGCCTAACAGATGAAACTGTCATATACAAGTAACATAAAAAGTTCTCAATAGATTTGAAATTGAACAGAACTGAATAGAATCACATATGTGGTTGCAAGACCTGAAAACACGAATCTGGCCATTCTTTTTTGAAGAAGTATATAACTCTACACTTATCCTAGGTAGTATTGAGTTGATGCATAGTAGATTCTTTGAAACCAGGAAGTGGGTTTGGTTTCATTCATTTATTCAATCATTCAATGACTATGACCTGAACAAACTTATTCAATTTAATATTTTACCTACCAACTTAAAAAGATGAACACATCTCATTTATTAAGGGAACTTGTTTAATTCATTTACTAATATCTGCATGATTTAGGTAAAAATTGATATGTGTTTTGCTCATTTTCACTAATTTAATACACGCTATTAGATGATTTTATATGATTCATGTCATTACTATTGACATACTTTTTTTAAAAAAAACATCAGTAATGTGATGTGTAACTTATTTTAATATATCTTTAATTGCATTAGTTTCATAAGTACTGGAGTATATTGCTAGGTTGTTCAAGCACACTATCAACTTTTGGTTGTTTTCTGTGAGCAAACATTATCCTTTGTTCTAAATTGTTATTATTTTTAAAATCCAGACATTGTAAAAAGACTATATTGAAAACGTAGTCTGTAAAATGAGTTTCAACAGGAAAAATTCCAATTATTTTTATTACAAAAGCGTTTTAGATGGATAAACAATGAAGAAATCTTTTTTTTGTCAAAAACACAAAGTTTGCATTGTTTGATTATCTATACCATTTATTACCTCTAATTTTTGCTTTTTGACCTTATTTATTATCTATTTTAGATTCTCAAAATAACTGCATTATCCTTTTAAATTCAATGCACCAAAATTATTACTGCCATAAGTAGCTTTAATAGAACTCTTTTTAATCTTTTGGTACTTATGGATTAATCACATTGACTAAGCTTAAAGCAAACACGAAATACACTATGGAATACTATGCAGCTATAAATAAGAATGAGATCATGTCCTTTGCAGGGACATGGATGGAGCTGGAGGACATTACCCTTAGCAAACGAATACAGGAACAGAAAACCAAACACTGCATGTTCTCATTTATAAATGGGAGCTAAATGATGAGAGCACAAGGACACATAGAGGGGAACACACACTGGTGCCTTTTGGAGGGCGGAGGGTGGAGGAGGGAAGAGATCAGGAAAACAAGATATGGGTATTAGCCTGATGAAATAATCTGTACTACAAACCCCCGTAACACAAGTTTGTCTATGTAACAAACCTACACATGTACCCTTGAACTTAAAATAAGAAGTTTAAACAAGCAATTTTAAACACTTGCATATCAGACATTTTTCGCTTCTCACTTCTCAATTTTCCTCTTCAGTCAAATTTTCTTTTATGTGTGCTTCAGTCTGTGGCCCAGTCTGACTCTATCATTAGGACCACTGGCTTTCTGTAATCATCTTTAAGTTTAAAAACCATCCCAGAAGTGAGATGCCAGTGGCTGCATTGTACCATGTCCAAAGTAACCTAAGAAAGGTGGTCACAGGAATCGTGTACATACAACCAGAGCTCAAAGCTAAGAAAGCAAGGGTAATTTGGATTTCATAGACATAAAGGAACAGGAATCTAATGGAATTCATAGTTAGGTTGATAGAGTGAGCATCTGCTTATCCAGAAAACATAAAAGATACAAAGTTTCAATAGAACCATAAATCAGGTATGAATAGCATTATTCTTCCAGAACCAAGAGGTAGTTTTAAGACTCAAAGCATAGATGAAAACTGTCACAGAACAGCTGGGCCACATGGGAAAACAGATTTTTAAAGAAATCTATTTGCAACATTTTCAAATGATTATCTCAAAGATCTTGCAGACCACATGAATATATAATGAATTATCTAAAGTTTTCAAAATTAACATAAAATTAGATGACAATATAGCTTGTAGCTATAGCAAGCTCTAGAGACAGACTACTTAGGAACACTTCATGGCTCTTTCACTCTTTACCCTTGTGACCTTAACACATCACTTATAATCTTTTTGTGTCTCAGTTTCCGTATCTGTAAAATGAGTATATTCATACTCTCTATCTAGTTGGACTATTATAAAAATTAAATGTACTAGTAGATAAAAATTAGAGTAGTACATGACAGATTGTAAGTACTTCCAAACTGTTAATTTTTATTAAATATTAGTTTTAACGTCACTAAGTATAAGTGAGTTAAATTCTCCTAACAGACTGGAAAGACTCAGACTGGATCAAAAAGCAAAGTACAACTACAAGCTATTTATAAGGGTCACACTCAAAACAAAATGACACGAAAGATTAAATGTAAAGTTTAGACAAAAATATATCATCAAACAAGAACAAAAAGAGAAATCAAACATTAAGATAATACTATTAAAAATTATTTCCCCTTGCCAGGGTGAGGGGTCCCCAGCCCCATGATGGGCCCTAGATTAAAAAATAAATAACTAAAACAGTAAAAAGAGTTTTTATAAAATATAACATTTTAAAAGTATGTTTGGCCAGGCACGGTGGCTCACGCCTGTAATCCAAGCACTTTGGGAGGCGGAGGCAGGCAAATCACTTGAGGTCAGGAATTCATGATCAGCCTGGCCAACATGGTGAAATACTATCTCTATTAAAAATAGAAAAATTAGCTGGATATGGTGGCACATGCCTGTTATACCACCAACTTGGGAGGCTGAGGCTGGAGAATTGATTGAACCTGGGAAGCAGAGGTTGCAGAGAGTTGAGATCTACCACTGCACTCCAGCCTGGGCGACAGAGGGAGATTTTGTCTCAAAAATTAAATAAATAAATAAATAAATAAATAAATAAATAAATAACAAAAAGCACATTTTAAAGCAAATCACCTTAAATTGGACAGATATGGTAATATAATTTTGATAAAAAGATAAAGCTATTCCATAATCATTAATCTTTAACAATAACAGGACATTAACATATAATCTGCATAAGTGTTGGAATCAAGCAAATTAAAATAAAAAGGACAGTAATTGTAGATTTAACTCATTTTTTAAGAAAGCACTTTACAGAACTGTAAACAAAAAATATATAAGGAATGGCATCTGGATACTATATGATTGTTGATTTAATAGTTCCAGGTCAAACTTGTTACCTTATGGAAACTTTATAAAGTAATCATGGAAGATTTAAAAATATTAATCAGATATTATCCCACAAAAAAAGACTTAACAAGTTTTCAATAGTACAATTGTAAATAATATATTTCTGTGATCTCATTGCATTAAAATTACAAAGTATTAATACAAAGCAAAAAGGAAAGAAAAAACTTTCAATTATTTGGAAATTATAGAAATGCTCTACTTAACTCTTGGTCCAAAGAGAAAATTAAAACTATTTAATTTTTCATTAATTTTAATTATAAAATTAGAAACGATTTAGCAAAATGGTAGTCATAAAATTACATATTTATTCATTAATCCCATATATAGTCATTATTCTAGTCACTGAAACTCCAATAATGAACAAGATGAATTCTATACTTGCTTAGATGGCACTTAGTGTCTGCTTGGGGAAAAGTGAGAGGCATTTACTCATTAACTCAACCTCTCACTCACTCAATAAACCCAAGTCATCAAATAACCACAGTGAGGCAAACACTATGAGAAGAGAACAAAATATGATGATAACAGAACAGTGATTTGGAGTACTAAAAGACGTTAAAGGGAAAAATTAATGTAAAATGGCTTCTTGAAAAATAAAATCAGTAAAGTGGGCTTTATCTCTCCAATTACATAAAATGATTAATCAAAATTACATACAATTTAGAAGGAATGATAGAGACCATTTAAAATGCTATAAGGGAATACTTGACACTCAGCTAACCGTAAATTTAATAAATATTTATAAACCATATATCACAGTGTGGGTATTGTGCTAGGTGCTGAGGACAAAACTGTGTCCTATTCTCACATAGCTCAGAGTCTAGTGTGGAAGCTACAATACGAAGTATCTGGGGAAGTACGATATAACGTGATCATTGCTGGAGGAATGGAGGGAAACAATGGGTGCTGTGGGCACACCTGAGTGGCCACTTGCCACAGGAAGAAATGCATGGGGTCCTAGCCAGAGGGAACAGCTTGCACAAAGTCTCTAAGGTTACAGAGAATACATTTTATTAGATAACCTAAAGGTTCAGACTGGCTGATGCAGAGAGAAGAAAAATATTTAAAAATTTAAAAAGAGGCTGTATTGGAAAAGGAGGAAAGACTTTCAATCAGAAAGTCTTGTAAGACATGATAAAGGTTTTGTATTTAAACCTTAAGTCAACAAGGGAGGCTTTGGAGTGATATGAATAGGAAACAGACATGACCAGATTTGAGATTAAGATGTATACTCTGGCAAGAGAGTTGAAAACAGACTGTGAACACACTGAGCAGGATGATTATGAGTTTGAGTTTATCAAGCCAGCTAAAGTGTAGTAAGATCCAAAGGTAGAGATTGGATTTTTAGGGGAAGAGGTGGAAGAAGCCTAAACACTTCACTATTATTTAATTGAACAGAGCTCTGCGTAGAGGGTTATCTCACACCAGCGCACCTTTGATAACAAAATGGCATTTTCTCTTTATTTTTTGGCAACTCTTGCCAGAAAAGCTCTCACGGGGCTTTATGGAGAGGGGAAAGAAAAGACTGTCAGGGGAGGACCTTGGCCTTCCTGGAGCCCTGGCCATAATGATGTCAAACAGAACTGGAACATCACCCTTATCCACAATCATCAAGATTACATCAAACCTTGAGATAAACCTTGTAGCTATAAGTCAGAGTTTTGAAAAATGAGGAGTGATGTGGCTCTATGGCAAAACTCTAAAGAATATCAACAATGAGATGATTTGAGTTCAAGGTGTGTAAAGACTGAAGAGTAATCAGAAAGCAAGGACCAAAATGAATAGGATATGGTATCATATAAAACAGCAGAAAAAAAATTTCATAGAAAATGTGCTTACTGTGGTCACTTGCAGCCTTGGTAAGGGCAAGTTAAGTCAAGCAATGAAGACAGAAATCCATATTGCAATGAATTAAGGTATAATAGGGTTTCAAAAAGTACAGACATAAAGAAAAGATATTTAAGGTGATAGATATTCCAGTTACCCTAATTTGATTTGTACACATTATACAGATGTATAAAATTATCACAGGTACTCCGAAAATATGTACCTCTATTAGGATTCAATAAAAAAAAATGAAAAAAAGAAGTGCAGGCAGTCAATGTACACAATTTCCTCAAAAGGAGATTTTTAAAACATATAACCCAAAAGCCAGAAAGAAAAAGTTACAGATCTGGCTATATAAGCAATTTTTACAAAATTTTTACAAAATTGCTTATATATCATGCATTTTGCCAATATTTTCTCCCAGTTTATTTGTCTAATTCTCTTGACAGTTTCTTTCACACAGCAGAAATTTCAAATTTATTTGGTATATCAAGCAATTAAAAAAAGAAAAAAATTATAATATTTACTCATAAATGGCCCCAAGAAATATAAAAATAAAAGAGTAAAAGATAGAAAATAGGCAACTAATAGAAAAAGAAATAGCCAATGAATATTTGGAAAGGTGTCCAATATTATTAATCAATCAAAAATTAAAACTATGAAGTAATATGATTAATCAAAAGTATGTGAAATTAAAAATGATTGACAGAAAATTTCAGATTTTAGATTAAAATATTTAGATTTTAGATTAAATAATATTTGTTACTAATAACAAAATAAAGGTAGCAAATACAGGTAAATTGAACTGTAGATGGGTTGGCAATCATTACAGACATTTTATAAGGCAATTTGGCAGTATCATGCCTTTAAACACTTAACTCTCAACCTATTAATAGCAATTCTGTAAATCTACCCGATAGAAATATGTGCTACTTTTACTATTGTTTGAAATAGCACAATATTGAAAACTGTCCATCAGTAGGGAAGTGGGCAACTCTTTTAAGAATGTTTGCAGTGGATAGGAGAGGAATAGATTATATATACGGAAGACATACAAAGTTGTTTGCTATTAATAGAAAATTCTTGTAGAAGTTAAAATGAGGAAGGAACAAGTAAATAGAGAGATGTGGAAGATACAGAAAATACAGATAAATGCATGGATGGAGGCAGAATACAATGTAATCTAATACACAGGCAGAGAAGTCACCATTATAGGAAGCAGGATGCTGGAGGGAAAAAAAGAGGATAGGTACACATGCCAAGATGATTACATATTTGGTGACAAGAAATTGATAAATTTAACATGTGATGATGTCTACATTCTGTAATTTAAGAAGAAAACTAGCTCAGCTGTTGAGAGTTGAAAGCATTGTAGTGAAGTTAGATTTTGGGGAAGTGACAAAGATAAGAAATAGTTACTGAATAAAATGGGAACAAGAGATTAATAGTAAAATAAAGAAATATTAAATTTAATAGCATCAATCTATGCGTTATTTACTTTCCTCTACAGTTAACATAGGCAGAGAGAGACAGAAAGAACATGACAGTAATTAAGAATAACAAAGAGAAAGTAATTGAGAATATATTGGAGATACATTGGATAAAGTGACATACTAAAGAGCCAAACTATGGTCAACACAGAGATGAAATAAGGCGAATCTAGAGAGAGAAAGTGTAGAGTCACCCTGGGACTAGAATCTCTGTGTGTTTGAATAATAGGTTATAGACCAAGTGAGTGAGCTTGGAGACGTGCAGGTTGCAGAGTGGGATTGCTTAAGCGTAAGGTTACAAAGACTTGGTATTTCCAGCTGATAACATGGTTCAAGGTAGGCACAACATACTCCTTGATGGAAATACTGTCTAAATACTATAAAGAGTTTAATACTTCTTAATTTATGTATTCTTATTTGTAGTTTCAAACAAAATCTCTATTCAACTAAAAAAGTTGCCAAAGTGGTATCTGTTCAAATCCTTTCCTTATTTTTTAATCAGATAATTCATTTTCTTATTGTTGAATTTTAGGAGCTGTATATTTTGGATAAGAGTCTTTTATCAGTTATGTTTTTTGCCAACATTTTCTCCCAGTTTGTTGCCTAATTCTCTTGACAGTTTCTCTCACAGAACAGAAATTTCAAATTTTAATGAAATCTTGCTTATCAATTATTTCTCTCATTGATCATGCCTTTGGTGTTATAGCTAAAAAATGCATTTCCAAACCCAAGGTCATCTAGATTTTCTCCTATGTAACCTTTTAGAAGTCTTATGGTTTTAAGTTTTATCTTTAGGTCTATAATCCATTTGTGTGTGTGTGTGTGTGTGTGTGTGTGTGTGTGAAGGGTGTAAGGTCTGTATCTAGATTCATTTTCTTGCCCATAGATATCCAGTTGTTCTAGCACCATTTGTTGAAGAGACTGTCTTTTCTCCATTGTACTGTTCGTGATTCATTGTCAAATATCAATTGACTATATTCTGAGTTAATTTCTGAGCTCTCTCTTCTTTGCCAATACCACATTGTCTTGATTACTATAGCTTTATAGTAGTTGGAGTTCAGTACTTTGATCATCTGGACTTTGTCCTTTTCCTTCAATATTGTATTAGCTATTCGGTGTGTTTGTCTGTTCACATAAACTTCAAAATCACTTTGTTGATATCCACAAAACAACGTGATGGTAGTTTGATTGGGGTTACATAGAATCTATAGATCAGGTTGGGAAAAACTGAGATCTTGACAATATTGAATCTTCCTATCTATAAATGTTAAATAGCTCTGAGTTTACTTAGTTATTAGATTTCTTTTATCACAGTTTTGTAGTTTTCCTAATATTGATCTTGTACATATTTTGCTAGACTTATACCTAAGTATTCCATTGGGGGAATGCAAATGTATATGGTATTGTGTTTTAATTTCGTATTTCACTTGTTCATTGCTGTATATAAAAAAGCAACTGACTTTTGTGTGTTGACCTTCTATCCTACAACTTTGGTGTAATCACTTATTCCAAAAGTATTTTTTTACTCATTCTGATTTTTCATAGAAATGAGTGTGTTATCTGCAAACAGACAATTTTCTTTCTTTCTTTCCAATACATATACCTTTTATTTCCTTCTTTTCTCTCATAGCATTAGCTAGGACTTCCAGTACAATGCTGAAAATGAGTATTGAGAGAGACATTTTTGCCTCATTTTGGGAAAGCTTCAGTTCCTCCCCATTAAGTATAGTATTAAGGAAACAATTTTGGGAAGACAATGCCTAGTGAAAGGAGGTATATACCAAATATGTTAACTCTAATGTAAAGCTAACAAAAGTAAACTGCGGTATTTGTAAAAAAAATAGAAAATGAGCCAAAATATAAAGCTGGAAACATAATACAATCTGAAAATAAGTAAGCACATATAAAATCAAAATTTAAAATCACTAACGAAAAGAAAAAAATAAAACTAATTATGTTGGAATAATTCGTTAAGCTTTTAGAGCAAAAGGAGTTAGATCTTTATCTTACATTATATACCAAATTATATTCCAATTCAACTGAAGACTTAAATAAAAAACAAATTGAAATCAAAACATATACAACAAAAATTAAGAGAATAATATACTCACAAATAGCTATTCTCCGAGTGGGAAGACTTTTCTAATGATAAAATTTTCAAATAAAGTACCGTAAGAAATGTCTACACTAAAGTGTAACTTCTAGAGGAAAAAAATCATAAGTAATATTTAAAAATATGCTTTCATTAATGGTAATGAAAGTAATTCAGACCAACCATTCCAACTGAAAATGGATTTAAAAATCTGGACAGTTTTTTTTTTTTTTTTTTAATTCTAAGTAAATGCATCACAGAACTAACAAGGCAGTAAAGAAATACAGGGTCAATATCCAGGACAATAAATACCCAAAAATCTAAGTCTAGCCTTTTCCTCAGGGGCATCTGCCAATTCTCAAAACATACCACAGAATCTGACAGTCTTTGGGGGCCAAAATAAGATCAAGGTCCTTAAGCAAGATGTTCCTGAGGGTTACACCTTAGAAATAAGAATGAATTAGATATTAATGGGTCCCAAGATGGACTGAAATCCATCTCAGAACAATCTCAGATGTTACATAACTAATAATGGAGCCTCATATAAGTTAAGTAAAAGCTGACAGAATTAAAAGCAAAAATAGATCATTTACAATTATAGTGAGAAATTTTCATTGAACAAGCAATAACAAAATTAGTAGTAAGAATACAGGACATTTGAACAATATTATTTTAAAAAATTATCTTATTTACATCTATAGAACACCAGACCAATGGCAAAATGCACATTGTATTCAAATACGCATGGAACACATGAGTTTCTTCAAATTTCAAATCTTTGGAATTTAGCAAGAAATAACTGGCATAAAGGTAACTAGAAAATTCCAGATGTTTAGAAATTCAGAAACAAAGTATTCTAAATGACCCTGGATCAAAGAATAACTCAAAATACAAATTAAAAAATATTTTTGAAACAACAATAATGGAAATGCTACATGCTACATTTGTGAGAAGTTTGTAGCTATATTTGTTATAGCTAAAATCTGTTTATAGCCAAACTTGTGAGGTGTTTATAGCTATAAATGAATATATTAATTAAAAATAACATCTGGATATAAGTAATCAAGCATTTATTTACAATTCTTGAGTTAAGAATAATAGTAAATTAAACATCCAAAAATATGGGAAGGTGGGAAATAGTAAAGTTAATAGAATAAATTAACAAAAATCAAGAAAACATAGAGTGCAGATAATTAATAATGCCCAAAAATGGTTCTTTGGAAAGACTGACAAAATTGATAAAGCTCCTTAGACTGATTCAGAAATAAAAGATAGTGGAGGTATAAAAATCAGGAATTAAAATGAGGCCATCACTATAGGTTCCACAATATAAAAAATTGTTAAAGAATATTATAACTAAGTTTATGCTCACATATTTGAAATTAAGTTAAAAGACAAATTCCAAGTAAAATACAGCTTAATAAAATTGACATAAGATGATACTCCTCTTAACTATTAAAGATATTTAATTTGTAATTAAAATTTCCCCACAAAGAAAACTTGCTCAGATGGCTTTAGAAATGAATTTTGCTAATCATTTAACAAAAAAAAATTCCAGCCTTACACAAATTTTCTCAATAAAAATCACAATTTTTTGAGGGCCTTGACAAATTATTTCTAAAATGTATATGAAAATGGGGATGGTATAGCCCAGTTTTATGACAGTATTGAAGAACAAGCAAAGGGAATATTCTCACAAATAGTATAAATTAATATAAGGCTACAGTAATAAACATATGTGGCAATGGCTTAAGGATTGAGAAACAGATCGATGAAAAAGAAGAGTCCAGGAGGTGACTAGGCATATGTGGACCTTTGATTAGTAACAAAGATGACACTGCTAAACATTCAGAAAAGGATGAGCTTTTCAGTAAACACAGCTAGGTGAATTGGGTAGTCATATTGGACAAAATGAAATAAAACTTGACATCCATATCACACCACATTCAAAAGTAAAATCTAGATGAGTGTAGATTAAAATGTAAAAATCAAAGAACTTTTAGAATTTTATGCAGGAAAATATTTTCATGACTTTGGGCATCTAAATATTTCTTAAGCAGGATACAAAAAGCATACCCCACCCACAAAATATTAATAAATTTGATATTTAAAAAATTTAACCTTACTGCTTGTTGAATGATAAGTAGAAAAATCAAACTATAGAGTGGGAGAAGATATTTACAAATAATATGGAATACTTCTATGGAATAAAGGATTTCTATTAATAAAAAAGAACAAAATGAATTGTGATATATTTACATATTTAACAAGAACTTCATAAGTACACATACACAAATGGATAATAAACATATAAAAAGGTGCTCAATATCATTAGTTATCAGGAAGATGTTAATTGGAAACAGCAATGAGATTCTACTACATGTCCACCAGAATGTCTACAATTAAAGATGACTAATCACACTACGCATTAGAGCTGATATATAATAGCAGAAACTCTTCTGGAGGGACTGTAAACAGTACAATAAATTTGGGAAACAATTTGGCATCATCTACTGGAGTTGAGTATATATTTCTCATTACTCAGCCATTCTACCCCTACGTATATATAGCCAAGAGAAATGTGTGCACATGTACACGAAATGAAGGTTCACTGAACCATTATTCATAGTAGCCCCAAATGAGAAATATGCAATGTTCATCAATCATTACAAAAACAGAGAAACAAGCAAATAGAGGTGAATATCACCAAACAATGGAAACTATACATAAATGAACATGGATAAACTGAATTTCATACATATAATATTGACTGAAAGAAGGAAGTCATAGAAAAGTATGTCTTGGCCAGGTGCGGTGGCTCATGCCTCGCCTGTAATCCCAGCACGTTGGCAGGCCAAAGCGAGTGGATCACCTGAGGTCGGGAGTTTAAGACTAGCCTGACCAATGTGGAGAAACCCTGTCTCTACTAAAAATACAAAATTAGCCGGGTGTGCTGATGCATGCCTGTAATCCCAACTACTCAGGAGGCTGAGGCAGGAGAATCGCTTGAACCCAGGAGGCAGAGGTTGTGGTGAGCCAAGATCATGCCATTGCACTCTATCCTGGGCAAAAGAGCTAACCTCTGTCTCAAAAACAAAAACAAAAACAAAAACAAAAACAAACAAACAAAAAAAACTATGTCTTTCTCCAAGTTGCCTAAAAGTATGCAAAATCAACTATGTTCTTAGAAGTTAAGTTGGTAATTTCCTTAGGTTTATGTGACCTGTTTTCTTTCTTTTTTTTTCCCTTGTAGCAGAGCTATGTATCTTTGGAATTCAGATTAAAATGTAATTTTTCTCTCAGTTGACTGAGATTTCTCTGAGTCAATAGATAATCACTCCATTTCCAAGTCATGGAGGACTACAGAAGTTATCTTGTGTCTTGAAGTACCATTTAAAACTCTATAACCCCAAAGGTATTGATTTAAGTCAATTCAATTTTAATTTAATTGTTCTTCACAAGGTTTCCTAAGATCATGTTGCTGTGGTTGAAGTTGGAGTTTCCCTGAAGGAATGTCAATTTTCACTGTCAGTTATACAGGGAATAATTTTATTTTCAGCTAGGATCAGAACTTAGGATATGGGTAAAAAGCTTTTTCTCTCTCTTCTCAAAGATCCAAGTGGCAGAAAACCTGAACTCTGATTTACAGGGATACTCTGAACATCTCCAGCAGTAGACAACTTGGTTTTTGTCCAGAGGAAACAGACAATGAAGTAGGAGCTACTCAGACACAGTCTTAAGAAGGACCTGAGCCCATCATCTCTTAGGAGCAGCCACCTCAAATAGATGGGTAAGCTTCTTATCCTTGCCTATATTTAGTAACTTGAGTTTTCACTTGCCAAATTGAATAATAGCATGGTTTCTGATACATTATAGAGAATTATTCAGAAGATCTCTCCTATCCCTGGAAAAGCAACACATATGATTAGAGCACTGCTATTTCTCCTGAGACCTTGAGCCTCGTAAAAATTCCTTATTGTTCTAACCACCACCACTACCCTCAAGGTGAGTTTCTATACAGTTCTCCAGAATCTCTTAATACTCAGCATTACCTCAGGTCTTGTGTTTTTGCAAGAGCCAGTACTTCCTAAGAGTTCCACATCTTTGTATGTCAATATACAAAGTCTATGATGTCTTCTTCCAGCTTTAGAATAATCTTGGATTGTCCTGAAGTCCATATCAGAGATGGTAGGGCCAAAATAATAAATTATCTTCAGGCTCTTAGAAGAGACAATTTTCATCTATTCATGAACTTTCTGAATAGATTAGCATGTAGGAAATGGTCTGAACTAATAATTTAAAAGCCATATCTAGACAAAGTCATTTGTAGAATAATTAGAATGAAAGTGTAAGCCACACATGAACAAGAACGTTTCTGTTCCAAAACTAGTGTCAAGAGAATTATAATTTGGAAATCCATTTACTTTATTTATTAAAACTCAGAATTCTTCACCTATTAGTGGTTATAAACTGAGAAGGGGAGAAATTATATTCACCTATAGTCACACAGAATTAACAGCTGTTATGTATAAAGCATTGTTAAGACAGAAGATGAGTAGCTAGTATTTCTTTGTTCAAGGAAGTTACTAGTCTAATTTCAGGATAAACCAAATATGCAAATAGAGATAAGACAAAACATAAGAGTCTCTAAAAAAGATACAAATAGAAAACTTGAAGTTCAGAGAAGGAAAATATTATAGATAATAATCTGGTAAAGCTTTGGGAAAGGTCATGGTTCAGAGGGACATTGAAGAATCAAAAGCACGAATAGAATGAAGAAGACATTACTGATGAAAGGAAAGGGCTGAGAGAATGCAATACAAGTCAGAAAAGGAGTGGTCCAGTCCAGTAAGGGATTAGAGAAAGTACATGGCAAGAAGGAAAGAAAGGCCAAGGCATAGGAAGAAGTTTTTGAATATAATTCCAGTTGCTACTAGACTAGCTAGAAAGTCTGGTATGGGCCTACATTCACAAATAAACATAATAGAACCTGACAAGGCAATTTGCAAGCTAACACTCTGAGAGTAGAAAAATAAAGACCTTATTCTAGTAAAGAGATTGCACGTGATTACTAAACAACTATGATATTTCAACCAGGAAATTTTCTAGGGAGAGAATATCTCCAGTATGCATCTGAGTCAAGAACATGATGTAAATTCAGTTCTAAAGATTAGCTAATGTTTTAAGATCCAATCTGAATTAGAGAATATATAAGAACTAATAGAATCTGACAGAAGATCAAATGGTCAGACTCTGATGTGGAACAGTCAATTTTTCTATAAAGAAATATAAGAGGCCGGGCACAGTGGCTCATGCCTGTTACCCAGCACTTTGAGAGGTCAAGGCGGGCGGATCACCTGAGGTCAGGAGTATGAGACCAGCCTGACCAACATGAAGAAACCCTGTCTCTACCAAAAATACAAAAAGTTAACTGGGCGTGGTGGCGCATGATTGTAATCCCAGCTACTTGGGAGCCTGAGACAGAGAATCACTTGAACCTGGGGGCGGAGGTTGCAGTGAGACGAGATTGTACCATTGCACTCCAGCCTGGGCAACAAGAGTGAAAATCCATCTCAAAAAAAAATTAATTAATTAAAAAAAAAAAGAAAATAAGAAATATAAGAAAGTAGAAAGAACATAGGAGAAAAGGCAGTGAGATAAACTTAGATTTGAATTCTAATTCCGGGGGATTTTGGGTAAGCTACCTCAGTCTTTCACGTAGATTTCTGTGAAACAGGGATAAGAAAACTACCTCATAAGATATTTGTGAGTATGACTTTAAATAATACAAATAAAGCATCTTGTCCAGGCCAACTCATGTTTAGGGTTCAACAAAGTGCATTTACATAAAAGGAGGACACATTTTACAAGACAGGCAAATATCCAGTAGAAATGAATAGTAGAAGATGAGAACAATATCCTATGAAAGGAGGAATATTGTTAAGAACTTTCCAATTATAGTCATATGAAAAGTATAGTCATTACAAGCTTTCAGTGCCATGTCAGAGATGGTCAGTGCCCACTAGTAGTCTTCTCTTATTTCTGGACACACAGCTAGATATTGTCCAGCTCCCTTGCAGCACGATGTATCTGCCTGACTGAAGTTTAGTTAATGCAAATAAATGAGAGTGATATGTGTCAATCTGGGGCCAAACTATTAAAACCTGCACTTGTAATACTTACTCTTCTTCCCCGTTACCAGTTGAAAGGGCATGATTCTGGAGCAGTGGTTTTCAAACTTTTTGGTCTTTGAATTTTTATATACGTTTAAAAATTAATTATTGATCATCCAAGGAGCCCAAGGAGCTTTTTTTGTTTTAAACAATGTGGATTATATCTAATATATTTACTGTATTAGAGTGTAAAAGTAAAAAACATGTAAATAGTTATTTATTAATCCATTTAAAGTCATTGCATGTTAATTAAAAAAAAACATAGTTTAATCAAAGTGGTTATGGTTTCTAAAAGAAAAAAAAATAGTGAGAAGAATGTTGCCAATTTCTTTAATGTTGGCTTCATATAAGATAGCTGGCTTATCATATCTACTTCTGTATATGAAGAATCCAGGTTCACACAGATAAATCATCGGGAAAGGAAGGAGTATCTTCAGAATATTTTGGATATTCTTCTTTGATATGACACAAAATTTCATTGTTTCTTGAAGTCTCTTTGCAAGATACGATCTGCAGTCAAAGCAGTGAACTTTTTACATTCTGTTATATTAAAATCCATGACTCTATCTTTCATTTTTAACAGATTGTTTACCAATACATAGGTTTGCAATTTCATGCATTGGTTGTTTGGAAACTACTGGTTCACTGAGTTATACATATTCTCTAAATGTTGACACATTTCATTATACAATATTAATCTCACCACCAATCTTACCAGAGAAGCTTTTAAATATTGAGAAGTTTTCAAGTTTCTGATGGCAGATAAAAGTTTTCCAAAATTCCAATTTTCACTTGAACTTATTTGCCACAAATACCTTCTGTTTGTTGTCCTTTAAACAATTAGCTCACTCTGTTAATTTTTTGGGGAAATTAATGCCAAATACCCAAGTCCGAGCTGCCTTTTCTTTCAAGCAAAAATAGTATTTCTGAAGGGAAAAAAGACAAATTCAGCTTGAAATTCAAACTTTTCAAGAGCTTTTCCATGAGACAACCATTGTGCTTTTGTGTGCGGCAGTTCTTTGTATGTAGACACCATTTCTTTATGCAGAATATGAAAAAGATTTGAACTCAAAAATTAAGATCTATTAAAATTAGTAATTATTCCTCCTTATCAAGGACATTCTTAGTAGAAACCGGTGGTGTTTTGACTGTAAGTAAGCTGCAGTGAAGAATAGAAGTACTAGTATTACAGTTTGATGCCACTGCTTTTATTTGTGTTAAGATAATGGTAGTTTTATTCACCATTGATTTTTTTATTATCAGTGCCAATGTCAACATACTGAAAAAGACACATAATGTTCAAATATTATTAAGAAAATAGTTTTGATCTTGCAGAGCACTCCATTTCAGGTCCACGGACCAGAGTTTGAGAACTGCTGATCAGGAGAAAGTGGAATCACAGATGAATAGGACATACATTTTGATGGATTGGAGCGAAGCTCACACATATGCTGACCCCTCCACCAAACACAGATCTACACTGGACTGAGACATGATTCAGAAATAAGCATTTATTGTCTAAGCCACTCACTGTCAAGGTTGTTTATTGCAGCAGTAAACCCTTCTAAATTTGATAGTTTGAAGTTGGATGCAACTATGACACAAAATTAAAATACTGGGCATTAAGCTAATACTAAGTGTTTGGAAAACAGGTGGCAAGGAGACAGAAACTATGAGGCTAGAAAGCCTTAGTCTACCTTTTCCAATATTTGGTAAAACTATTACTAGTGATAACTTGGAAAGCAGGCACCAGCTTACAAGATCATATAGCTTTAGGCAAAGTGATGAGAAAATATCAACATGATCATGTGTGTTGAATGGTATTGCTGTTTTAAGTAGAATATTACTAGAAAGAGTTGAGCTCAAAACAAGAATTGGCAGGTTTCATTAGCAGAAATAATAGGGAAGAAGAAGTTCATAAATCTGAAGCCTTGAAGGAATTTTAAAACCAACTGCTTATAGGCTCCTTGCAATAAAAAATAAGACCAAAAACAATTGTCGCTGAGTCTAAGTCGACTAAGACAGCTTTCATAGCAAAGATGGAACAAAGGATATAGCCTCTCCAACTATGTCTAACAGCCTCATGTAGCAGTGATTAAGCAGAGAGACACTGGAATGTAGACTAAAGAACTTTGGGTATAGTTGCTGAAACAGAATTGACTGAAATAAAATAGATCAAAACTTACTAAGTTCTCAAGGAAATTGTGTGGCCAAAGAAACTAGGAACCTGAAACTTTGGTATTCAGATAACTCTCTGGCCTCAATACCAGCATGAGCCAGATGCAGGCTGCAAATATTGGGCAGCCCTCAAGAAAGGAACAGTCCCAGTGCTTCGATCAGATCTGGTAATGGAGAGTAATGGAAAAAGAACTTCCTAGAGCTTGGAGCCAGAGTTCCTGCGGGGGAAAAAATGAGATAAGTGTGTTCTTACATAGCAGAATTGAACTCTAATTAAGGGACACCACTCCTTTAAACCACCACCACCGTAGTAGGGATCTTCCCATTTTGTCTAATCAGATTTCATAATTGTTATGGGCCAGTGTCTTCCATTATTTCTCTATCTTAGAGAGAGTTCCTATGATGTCCCTCTGATTATGACCCAACACTGTTTATTGTCATCATGCATGGGGCTGTGGATTAATTCTCTTTTTAGTTTGTGGGCTGCAGGCCCACGTTCTGCCAGTTCTCCATAAGGAGAACTGTCTGTTATCCAAGTAGCTATATGTTGACCTGGATCCAGTGGCTAAATGCAATCTTGTATTAACTTCCTTGAGGAGGAGTTTGAGTACACCCTATGAGTGGGAAGAAGAGTAAAACAGATACATGAAGTCAGGAAGAGCAGACTGCAACAGGTACTGCTAGTGCTTATACTAAATGACTACTGTAAAGGCCCAGATGCTGAGTCCTGCAGACAAAATCATTTCCTCCACTTGTAGACTCCAGCTCCCATAAAGTCTGAGTAGTTCTGATTTTTGTTTTACTCTAAGTATATAACAACCTTCAACTCACAAAGATTTTTGCACCACACTCTATCCTTTTTACTAATACATTCTTCTTACAAATGACTCCCAAAAAGATTCTAAACTTTTTTAAAATTGGAGGTGCAAAAACTGTTGATTGAGAAATTACTAGTGCCAGGCATTGTAGCAAGTGCTGGTGATACAATGGTAAGCAAATCCGATGTGGTCCCTCCTCTCATATAAATAATATTATTGCTTTGGCTGACATATTTGCATTTGACTCGATTTGCATTATATGCCATACTAGTCCTGCTTAATACTGAACCCCAAATTCTAACTGCTGCGACTCATATTCCAATATAATTTGCACATCCATTCAATTATCACAGCTGTGAGTCAAATATTTGAATGAGAGACATTAACAATGAAACTGACCACTACAATTCTCAGCCATGTTACAGATTAGAAATTGAATTTCTTTGACATGCAGCTTGGGATATATAGATGCAGGATTACAAATGCAAATATGTTATGGAAATTAAATTCTTCTCAAAGGACAATGAATTACCTTGACTTTTAACATTTGAATTTTATCTAGTGATATAAAGTTAGGCACATGTTCTGACAGAATTTCTTCATGAACATATGTTCCTCTCACTTTCCAGCAGTATATTCAAAACATCGAAGTTTGATTGGTTGTAAATAAATGATTCATTGTAGGACAATTCCTAAGTTACTCACATTGCCCTTACTGTAGCCTATTCCTTGCCATTTTGAAAATGCCCTTCTCCTGTGAAATATACCACTCATTTCTCTAGAGGCCTAGCAAGGTTGACATTTTTGACAGCATATCTTTAAGGCAGAGCCTAAACTAAGCTGGTCACTCATGAGCAATGTGGAATATATTAAGTGAAACTTATTTTCTAATAGTCTCAGCTTTACGTTATCATCTTTCCTCATCATAAGGTCCATAAATGTTTCAAGTCATCAAGCCATTGGAAAGAAACATTTTACATTAAGTTTTCTATAATATAATAATGATAACTTTAAATAAAAGATTGCTGAAACTTTGATTGCTTAATTGAGGAAGCAAACTCACAAAAAGCTTGAAGGCTTCACTATGCTATCTTATAGAATACTTTTACTAAAAATTTATAGATTTATGTACAGTATAGTACTAGCAATTTTAATTTTAATAGAGAATAATTGAGCTATTAATCATTTTCAAATGTAAGTGCAAAAGCTAGGCATATTTATTTAAAGTAACCCAAAAGACCTAGGTTTTACCAATGAAAAATTAATTTCCCAGACATCTAAAATTGACATTAATTTTTATTTATTGCATTATGATTACAACATTGAAGACTGTTTTAAGTAAATATGATATTTACTGTAAGCTTATTAAGGACAGGTATTAAGAATTGTGCTTTCTTGTATACTTCACAATATTAACATGACATTGGTTTTATAAATGGTAGTACAGATATAGTTGTTGAATTCCTTTGATAAACACATTTAAAATTTGCCTTGTCTTTTTCACTACAGTAAATTAATAGAAATCTGGGTAATACATAATTGGTGATTAAGCTCCATCCCCTGACCAGCTCTGAAGGAGCGAAAATTCATGTCTTCCTTATGGTGGAGTGTAAGTGGGAAGTTTAGCTGTAGGAAGGGATTGCTTCCTGATCATTTGAGATTTTCCAATTCAGTATGTGGTTCATTATGAACTGTATAAATTTTTAAATCTTTAATTATACTAATTATGCTAAAATAGTGATTTTCATTAACCTCACAGTAACCCAAATCTGAATTTTGTACAATTGAATCTTTTGAACCCTTTCTTCTCAAATTTCTTGGTTTATTAACAATTATATGTATATACATGTATACAAAATTGCATGTATATGTAGACTCTTTCATCTCGTTTCAAGACTGTATTTAGCTTAAAATAAATCCACTTATGGTGGCTTAAATTTTAAAAAGCCTTATTTTTCTCACATGATTAGAATTCTGAAAGTAGAAAGCTGTTGGCATTGATTGAGTAGCTCAACAATGTCAACTCCATGTTGTCTGTTATTATGCTGTTTTTTTTCCCTCAAGATGGCTAATGCAACTTTCTTTCAACATGAGAAGGGAGAAGGAACCTTATCAACAGTCCCTGCTTCTATTACAAGGAAGGCAAAAACATTCTAAGAAACTCCTAGTAGTCTTCTGCTGGAGTTTCATTGATCAGAACTGTTGCTGCAAACCTGACCCTGGCTCCAAGGGAAGCTGAGGAAATGAGGAATTAATTTTTGTATGAGGAAAGGGAGATGGAAATAAGATAAAAAATTCTTAAAAAGAAATTAATTTTCATTCCCTAAATGGAAGTGGTGAGGGATAGGGAGACTAAGAGTGTTTGCTATAAAAGTGTTTATAAATTCTTCATAAAAGGGATTGTTGGTGATAAAATTTAACAATAATTTTAAAGCAGAGATAATTACATGGATTTATAGTTCAGCATATTTATATTTAGTCTGATTATTTAATGCCAAATATTTGGCTCAAAGATGGAAAAAGTAGAAGAAAATTATCCCAGGCTCTTGCAAAACCACAAATAAAAATATACTTCAGCTAGTTTTATCCTGTTAGATGGGATAGGTTGTGAAGGTATCTATATGTCACACCGAGAGACTTTTTCTAGAACCCATGCCTAGTTTGTAAATTTGGGGCAAATTATTTCTAGTCAGTCAAGAAATTAGAGTTGCCTGGTGTCGTTAGGAATTTCACACATAGCCATAGTAAGTAGATACGCTGCATTTTACAAATAAGAGAGATCACAAATGTTGTTAAGTTTTGTATCCCTTAAGTCACACAGAAGTTAACAGGAGAGCCAAGATAAGTAAATCAGTGCCAAGAAAGGAAACATGAATGAAGACAATGAAAGTTGCCTAAGGGTGATTTTAAATTGCTCCTGTTCTTGCACAAAAGAGCACAGTCCAAATTGGTGTTTGGTCAATGATACCAACGTGCCTCAGAGGCCAGGGCATATAAGAGTTTTATCTGTCTACAGTACTAATAAGTAAAAATGAACACATTCCCCAGCTGATTTGCATTCAGTTTCAGTGGCAAAGAAAATAGCGATACACAGTTATCATGTACTCCAGGGGTGTACTCTAATTGTATTTGATATTGCTTGAAATAAATTGAAAATGGGACTGCATTTGGAAATTGTTTGTCTTAATGAAAAGTTTATTATTATGTTCCTGGTGTTTGTCTTTACAATAAAATCTGAGGAGAGGATCTGTGTCTGTGCCATTCATTTTCCATTGTTATCACATGTGCCACTTCAAGCACAAAGGTGATTACCAAATATTCCTGGTAATGTAAATAAACCAATAAAACTTTTCAATGAAGAGTTTATGTTTGTATATAATGTACCCATGTGTATTTAATGAACATGAAATAAAAAGTGTGCAGATTTGTCAAGAACATAGCTATTAGATGTATGATTAGATGAATATTTTCAAATTTCTGAAATTTTATGAATGATAATTATGTTATCACAATTGTAGGTTAGATAAATATTATTATATTGTCTTATTACTCCCTATTGTTTTCCAGGCTTTTAATAAAATCCATAATTGTCTTTCATTGTTCTCTGTTATTTGATATGTACTTTTTCTGCCATTTATTCTGCAAGTGTAACCTAATGGCACAAAGACACATTTCCAGAATAATTCTTTTCTAACTTCCTCCCATAAGCCAGTTGTAATGGTTTGAGGCAATCCATCAGTAGTTATCAAAATGCTTCTGTTTGCCAAATCTAGAAACATGTTGCTTTGCCCAACATTTGAAATATACATCCACTTAATGAGCAAGTATTTCAAATCAAATGTTTCCACTATATGCCAGTCATTGTGCTATGGGCTGAGAATATAACAGTGAACAACACATTCTCTCTCTGACCTCACCACTTGGGAATGCAGTTAAAGAAGGCCACTTCATTGAACACACTGTGGTAAACAACAACAGAGATGCATGAGCATTCAGCGGTATCTTTTGAGAGGCACCTTATACAGACTGGAAGGTGATACTTGAGGTGAAAACCATAGGATGAGTGCTGTGGACTTAATGTGCCCCCATAAATTCATATGCTGAAATCCTCACCTCCAATGTAATGATACTGATATGTAGAGGTGAGGCCTTTGGGAAGTAGGTAATTAGGTCATAGGATGGAGCCCTCATGAATGGAATTATGTCCTTATAAGAGACCTGAGAGAGCTTGTCGGTTCTTTCTCTGATCTCTGCCAGATTAAATAAGATAAAATGAGAAGATGGCCATCTGCAAGCCAGGAAGGAGGGCCCTCACTAGACACAGGATCTGCTGGCACCTTGACTTTGGACTTCCCAGTGTCCTGGAACTGTGAGAAATGTTTGCTGTCTACAGCATCTAGTGTATGCCATACTTGTCATAGCAGGCCAAACTGGCTAAGACAGTGGTGGAAGGTTCATTAAGTGAAGATGGGTGGGGTAGGTAAGATTATTTCAGGAGATGAAGTACCATGTAAAAAAGTCAAGGAGTGAGAAAAAATATGTCACATAGAGAACCTGAATTTGTTTAGTGTGGCTAGAGCTTGTAATAGGGGGAGTAGAAGGATAAGCCTTGGTTTTAGCACCATTTGCTATGTGATCTTGGGCAAGTTACTTGACCGTGTTATTTGAACCCCGAAGCCTCAGTCTCTTCATTTGTATAGGAGAGATAATAATATATTGAATATAGAATTTTAAAAATGACTTTATATGTATATACATAGGTTTCATTTATGGTTACAAAATTAAAGTCAAAACATTAGAACTTATTTAGGTAAGTTACAGTATATGGTATAAAATACACAAATTAATTTTAAAAAGACACTTCTTTGCACCAATATCCAGAAATTCCTTACATGTTCCTTCACCATTATGGGCATTCCCTTAACTCAAAAGAAAGCTTCTATGACAGCAACAAGAGTTTTAGAATAAACCTAATATTCCACCTTCCTTATATTGAATATAAGAACATTATATTGTCCTTATATTCGTGCTAGGCTGTAGCCACTTTCTATTAATGAAACTCAGTATATTAAAGCACACAGCAGAATGTCCAATAACCTAATTGTCTTTAATTCATGAATATTCAAGTATTTTCAAGTTATTGGGATACTGAGTCTAGCAAAATAAAATAGAAAGTTATATAAAATATAATTATTATTGATTGCAAGAAAGTATAAGTGATGATTTTTAAATTTCATATCAGATCAAGTTTTGATATAGTAGCGTTAATTCTTAAAGTCTGAAAAATATATAGTATACTATTTTATTGCAGAAAACACTGGTTTGGTATATTATTTTAATTTCAGCTTTGCTGAAATACATTTATTCACTTTTAATGCAATATAAATCAATGATATTAGGGTAGCATAGGAATTATTCTAAGACATCATTAAATGTGGGTGACATAGAAGAGCAAAGGGAAAATCACAAAGGAAAATACAGTCGATTCTCAATATGCATAGCTTACAAACTTATGTAGCTTCCTACTGGCAAGAAGTAATTTGTACCTCAAAATCAATGCTTGTGACACTTTCATGGTCATTTGTGGACATGTGCATGCAAAAAACAGTAGAATATTTGAATCATTCAATGTGCACATTTCCAGCTGAGGTTGGCTAAGATGATGCTTTGTTTTCTTGTGTCATCCTGTTATAAACAAATATCCTTTTCGAGATTTTTAGTGCCACATTGTTGCTTCCTGTGCTTTTTTTGTTGGAGACTCCACCTTTGAAAACAGCTATCAAACATGATGCTGAAGTACTGTCTAGTGTTGCTAAGAGCAAAAAGGGTGCCATGTGCCTTAAGGAGACAATGTGTGTGTTAGGTAAGCTTGATTCAGGCATGAGTTGCAGCATTGTTGGACATGAGTTCAACATTAATTAATCAGCAAAATATATGAAATGAAGTGTCTTTAAACAGGAACACATAAAACAAGATTGGGTTTTGATCAGTTAATGAACATATAGTGGCTAAAGGCTTGCAGGAAACTAAACCTGTATTTCCTCTAAGAGCAATGATTCAATACTCACTCATTCAGTATTTCCTATAGCAACATTTCAGAATATAACTACCACTTTATGAAACACAACTTGATAGAACATGATTAGAATTAATTGTACTGACCTATATTATCTCACATTATTTAAAAAATTAATATAAATCCAAAAGAAGGTAAATAAGGTAAAAGGCAAATGACAACCTAGAAAAATATTTACAATACTTAAGAAAGCAAAGGTTTAATACTGACAATATATGACAAAAAAAAAAAAAGGTGGGAAAATAAAGTATATTAAAACTGAGTGACTTTAACTTAACTTTTGCTAAATCATAGTCAAAATCATTGGTCAAAAGTTTCAAAAGTATTAGTGGGAAACTTAAAGTTTAAAAAAGCTGTTGACATAAGCGTTTTGAGAATGAAAACACCATGTTTTTACTTGCCTTTTGTTGAATTCAATTTAGCAAATATCTATGTATATTTACACAAATACTTTAATTAAATTTATATCTAGTCTATATCTTGTCATCATAAAGTTGCATTTTGCCTAAGTGTGTTTAATAAGAAAAGCAAAGGTCTTTCCTATGATAGATTTAATTAAAAAATCAAGGACTGTTGGTATGTAATTCTCAGTCTGCAGATATTTATTATTGAAAACTATATTTGTTAAAATATTTGGTATAGAAAAGTATGGTTTTTTTCTTAGGTTTGTGAAATATTTTTGCCCTGGAGATGAATATACTTACCAATCTTGTAACAGTTGACCACTATATGTTATAATCAATTAGCCTAGCATATAAAAAATGTGTTTTCTTGTTACATTAAGCACATTTTTAAAAGTGTTGTCTCTTAAAAATGTCCTATGTAAAAAATTCAATATATCACTAATTTAATTACATTAAAATACAACAAAATATTTATTCTTCCACAACAGCAAATATTATGATGAACAAAAGGCAAAGAAGCAATTTACAAAGGCACTTTAAAGGCCAATAAGCATGTTTAAAAAATCAAAATTACTAGTAATCATAAACATAGAAAACAACAAGAAGTCATCAATTTCAGGCTAAGGGGAGAAAAAGGAAGTGGGAGACACAGACTAAAGGACATGTGCCTGAACCCAATGACCAATCTTGTCTCACTGAAAATGGTTATGCAATTATGCTACTTCCTAACACGGTATACAACACCATAGATAAAATATTCTTGCCAAAGAAAAACTGATTTTGAATCTCATTGAGCTTTTAGATCTAACCATCAGTTCACAGGAGAAAAGGAGGGAAAAAAGAACAGGTTGAACACTACCACGAAGGATTAGTCAAATCTAGGGTAATGAACATGCTTTAGAAAAAAAATGATCCTCTTTCTTCAACAAATAAATTGCAAGAAAGAAAGAGACAAGAGCCCATTATAGAGTCCAGTTCTTATCTATCAGAGATACACACTGAAACACTTGTTGGTATTATATCAGGATTTTCTTTAAAATATTATAGTAAGCAAAATAAATACCAACATAGGCGAACAAGAGTAATAAAATGGTGATCACTATTGAAGATAGCTGATTGGACATAGTGGGTCCATTTTAACATTCTTTCTACTTTTTGGTTATAAATGTAAAAACTGTGAAAAACACTCTGGAAACAGCTTATAAAATGTCAGTTGTATGAGTCATCTCATTTCTAGGCATTATTCTATGTAAACAATGGGTAAGAATGTTCAATGTTTTATTGTTGCATTGTATATTTAAAAGAAACAATCTAAATATCAGAAGATATAGATAAAATAGATATATATTACTAATTAAAAATTGTAACTTAGAAGAGCAGCTCTCTCATTGACTAAAACAGGGCTTTAAAATTAAGTAGACAGGTTCAAATAGCATCTGTTCCATGTACCAGTTGAACCCCATCACATATGTTATTTAACTCATTTAAGCATCAACTTTTTAATCCATAAGATGGTAATTATAATAGTACACATATTAACAAGATATATTTAGAGTTCAGTGTCATCAGTATTCATTTCTGATAAACAGTGGTGGGGTCATTTTTATTTTTTTCTTTCTTTCTTGCAGTTTTACTTTATTTCCTCTATCTGTGTGTATGTATATGAAAAAAATTAAGATAAGCTAATAAATTTATTTCATCTCAATTTCATACAATAAAACTTTTCATTAGCTGAGATTAGAATAATATATAGATTAACATATTAAATCATTTTCTACCATTGTTGTGTCTAATTAATCACCTTCATGAATACATAGACGTGAGTCAGATTTAAATAACTGGAGTATATCATAGTTTCTGAATGTAAAGATCAAAAGCAATATTCTAAGAACTATAATAAACAAATTTGCCCAAGGTCAAATTGTGAAGTCCATAGTCTCCCTCCATTCTTTCTCTTTGCTTTTACAGACTAGTTTTTCTCCCATCCAAACTACAAAGCTGGGTGCTTTCAAGCTGCTTCTCCTCATCTTTCAAATATCCCATTATCTGGACATTTTTTTTCCATGGAGAAATGTCAATTTTATAAAATCATATCATATTAGGTAATATGAACATATTTTCTGTTAAATGTATGTTTTTCTGTATAAAATTATAGGTATATAATTTTATATATATGCGTGTGCATATATGTGTATATATGTATATATGTGTGTATATATATGCTATATGTATATATATGTATACATATAGCAACTTATAGGAGATGCTAGTCCTTACTTTAAAGTTACTTAGGTAAAATATTTGGTAAAATAAAGGATTTTTAATGTCAGAGTTCTTACATCTCTTGTTCACTTCTGTATGTCAATCATTCAGCAAAATGTCCAGCCTGTTTAAGCACTTAACAAATACAACTGAATTTGTTAAAGAAGCTGTAAAGAAATTATGTTAGGAACTGAATATGGCAAGGTGACTGGTCTGTGGTACTTTTTTATTAAGTGATTTTAAGGTATTATGGGACACTTACTGGCTGAGTTAGGCTCTGCTTGCACTGGCTGGCAGCATGATCTTCTCATGTGACTACCTCTCAGCCAGCCCGTGGGCAACTGCTGCAGACAATTCTAAATACCCTTGCAGAAGTCCTAGGTGACTGGAGATGATGCCATAGCCTTGGTGCCCAGGGCTATGCTAACAGGCTTGCAGAGCCTTGGAATTTAAAGGGGAAGAGGGCTGTGGCAGAAGTGGTGACCAAAAGAGAAAATGACCAAGAAAAGCTGCCTTAAAAAAGCCCTTTCAGATTAGCCTTGAAGACTAAAAGAAATGAATAAAAACTTGGCAGAAATTGGTAAATGACAAATTTTTTGTAGATATGCTATGCTAAATAATCACAACACTTGTATATTATTGAAAATTAGTTTGACAACAATAGAATGTTAGTTTGAGATTTGGGAAATGGAAAACCCAAAGTGAGGTAAGTCCAAGATATAATCCAACACGAGAAAAGAATGTTACTACTCCCCACGTCAGCTGTTTGCTTTAAAAGATAAACATATTTCAGAAGAAATAGAAGATCGTGCTCAAAACCAGGAAATGTGTCCCTTTGAAATGGGCTCCAACAGTAATGACAACTCCAAGGTTCATTTGGGAAGGGTTAACACAAGTTCCTCTTCAGGAAACTGACCTTCTAGGATAAGGAATATCATTCCAAATAGAAGAGTCAATACTTGCTATTCCTCAGGACAAACTAAAAATTGATATTGACTATTCTAGTTGAACGTAATCTACTGACAATGTCTTTGATAGACCTGTATCTAATCTAGTCATTTGGCAGGAAAATATTTTCAATGGGAAAAAATTAGATTTACTGGGCTTCTAGTAAACACATGCACACTAGAAAATGTAGAACAAAATGTTTTACAATGAAATAAGGACAAAACTAACCCATCATCAAGGCTGATTCACCTAGGAAGACTTATAAATCAAAAGAAGTCATTTTTGATACTAAATATGAACAAGCAAAAACTAAGCTTAGAGATGCATAAGGCAGAAAAAATAGGAGCTGGAACAAATCAAAATGTATATCAAGGTATAAATGGTACAAAAATGAAAATTAAAAAACCTTTCTAAAAATATTGGGAGGGGCCTGTCATTTTTAGCAATGCTTACAATTTTAACTTTGTATCATATCACTCCTTTATAATAAAATAAAATGAGAAATTATTCCAAAAGAGAAGAAAGTAGCAATGAGTCTGAGATGAGCCCCAGTGTTCAAGTCCAGGAGATTATTACGATGACTTTTACTTGCCTACAAAAACATACACAAGTACATCCAAAATCTTGCCACATAATCAGACAGGAGCCTAATTACTATGCTTCCATCCAGAAGAGCACTAAAACAAACTTAATTTGGGTTTTAAAATATAGAAAACTAGACTGAATACGCCAAACCAACAAAAATTCGTATCCCTGGACCACCTGAAACTCTTCAGTCACCTCATTTCATTCTGAAGAGTATCACCAATGTCTATTTATCTCCTATAGTCAAATCATAAAACCAAATCTTTTTCCAAAACATAATGAAGCCCAGCACTGACAACCTAAGTAGGTGAACCACCAGCATGAACTATAAGGAACCCAAACTTGCTTTGACACTGACAAGATGGTATCTTTTAAAATTTGTGTTTCTTGAAATCTTCTATTTCCCAATAATAAAAAGAAAACTCCAAAAAGGAAAGTATTAACCAAATGCAATGATGACTTTGTTGGATGTTGTTGCAATTCATTCTACACCTACCTCCTCCCCCATATTGCTCAAGGAAAGAATCTATGATACTACACAAGTAGGTCAAACTGCCATGGACTCTATAGCTCATGAACACTTCGTCAAAATTATACTTTACCTTAAGCCTTTAATAAATCTAGGTTTATTTTTCCTTTGAAATATAAATAGCTGGACTTGTGTACTATAATAGAGATTTCATATACTAATTTAAAACTCTTTTAGTAAAAATGCATATTATAGTGACATCATTGGAAATTAATAAGATATTTTAATTATCAGCTTTTGGTACCTTATTTTTTTCCTTTGGTAGGATAAAGGAGAGTGAATGATGTTTGAAGATAAAAGATTTTTTAAAAACTCTTTATTATGATATTTGAGCAAAGTAAATCCTTGACATTTAGAGGAGGGTTCATCCTAAGTTGCTTGTGAATCCTTTATACCATTGTTATATTTCTCAGACAAAATGTATGACATCATAATTAGAGAACTGATTTTTTTTAGGCTCGGGGTGGTCTGATTAGCTTTGAACCAGCTCTAAAGATACACCGTTCAGTGTGATGGCTCAGCAAAACCAGATTATTGTGCTATGGAATTTCTGAAGAGCTCCTTATTTAGTAAAAAATCTCAAATGCTGAATGTGTGAACGCTAAGGGCATTTTGTACTTGCATGAAAGGGAATTAGTTCAGTATAGAAAGTTTGAGACATGTATAAATACATATGCATTTAAAGCAACTGTATTTTATCCATTTAAAAAGAACAATACAATTATTTGAAAGATTAAAAAGTGACTTTTAGTTTGACTTAAGTTTTTTAGATAATATTACTCTAACTTTCTGGCCTAGCATTAGAATCATTCCTTACCTCTGGCACACTTTATTTTCCAGTCGTAACTCTCATTGAGTCCTAAAATAACCCTACAATCTAGTCAAAGTAGATTTCATTCTAAATAAATAAATAAAAACTCAAGTCCTCTTACTTCAATGTATGTATGTATGTTTTCTGTAGCATATGTTTATTTCTTCTTGGTCTATTAAAATACTTTCTATATTTTAAGATCCAAATGAAATGTCCCCTTTTCTAGGAACTGTGCCAGTACCTGAGCCAGTTGTGTATTTTCTCCATCTAATCAAAACTATCATCACATAGCACTTACCCAGTAGCATCAATCATGATTATCCATATATACATTGCATGTCCCTTAACGGAACTAACTACTTTTAAAGATGAGATTATGCCTTGTTAATTTTTGCACTCTCTATGACATGCAGTAAATGCCCTGCACAAAGCAAGTTCTCAATAGCTTTGTTGAATGCATTTTATGTATTTAATAGAATCATCCAGGTCAATGAGGACAATCATCCTGTATTAGTCTGTTCTCATGCTGCTAATAAAGACATACCCCAGAATAGGTAATTTATAAAGAAAAAGAGGTTTTATGGACCCACAGTTTTACATGGCTGAAGAGGCCTCACAATCATGGTGGAAAGCAAAGGAGGAACAAAGGCACATCTTACATAGCAGCAGTCAAGAGAACTTGTGTACGGGGACTCTCCTTTATAAAACCATCAGATCTCATGAGACTTATTCACTATCACGAGAACAGCATGGAAAAGACCTCATGATTCAAATACCTCCCACGAGGTTTCTCCCACGACATGTGGGAATTATGGGAGCTACAATTCAAGATGAGATTTGGGTGGGGACACAGCCACACCATATCACACCCTCACTAAGGTGAGAAGATAACTGCCTAGCCAGCCAGCCTAGCCAATCACTCTGACATTCAATGGGGTATCACATCTTAAAACCAGATTGTTCTCATACGTTTGCCGAAAGACTAGTTTTAATATTTTGTTATATGTGCATGAAGTATCTTTTCTAGTTTATTTGTATAATGTCATTAGTAGTAAATAGCTTAACTTTCTTTTACAGAGTGGACACTTTTTACTTTTTATTTTCTTATCTTTCAAATCTTAAAGTGGCAAGAAATTCCTTAGAGCCACCCTAATATGTGCTACCAGCTTAAACCTAATGTAAGCAAACCCAGGGGAATGTGAAAAAAATATTGGTAGATTTAGAACTACTTAAAAATAATTGCAGCAAAACTCATAAAACAATAAAAGGTGATGCCAAAAACATCACATTCCTTCACCAAAACTCAATCTATCATGTGTGTTACTCTCTTGGGGTTCTGTTCTCTGCTAGAGCTAATCCAATAAACCAAATCACTAAATCAAGTTAAGGCATTAATGAATTAATGTTTTTCTAGTTTCATGTTTTGAATATTAACAGCAGACTTCTATAATTTATCTGCCTCTCACCAATCAAGAGAACTATTTAGGGGATTTTACAAGCTGCAAATTCTTTTAAAGGGCCAATACATAACTTCATATTATTTTTTATTGACACATTTAAAATGAAGAATCATTTTGTTTTGAAGACCAAAAATAAAATGGTAGTATTTAACTTTGTGGGCTAGGATAGAATATGGAATGACTTGGCCAAATAATGTAAAAGTAGCAGACTATACAATTTTTGAGAGGTTTGGAGTTTTAGATTTTGAATTTGAACAATTCATCTACGTAAATTCCTAGAGAAAACAACATAGAAGCCGTAGCTTGCCTTTTTAAAAAGTCCCAAGCATACAATTCATTTCCCCAGGTCTGAAGAAAAGGAAACAAAATCTTAAAATATTCCAGAGTTTGATAAAGTAAAAAAAAAAGCAATTTATAAATCTGATTTTTGAATGTTTTACACTATTCATATATTTGAAGAATTATTCACTTATTTTTTATTAAATTTTTAGGAGTGAAAAATAGAACTACATTTTAATATCAAAAATGTGTCAAACTCCTAAGGATAAAGGAAGAAAAAGGCACGAACGAAACAACCGCCAATGGGAGTGGTTATTATGCTTCCTACCTTGTCATCTACATTCTGGTATTTCAAATAATATAAAATAAATGTAAAAGAAAATAAGAAATTGGAAGGTTATCAAAGAGTTATTACAAAAGAATACAATTATTTTTCAGCCACAGCGTACAAAACATCTAGCCTCTAGAATCTAAAAAGCAATAATTAAAGTAAGAATTTCTACTTATTTTTTTCTAATAACCTTACATTTCTATTAGTTTTCTGGATTAAGATATTAGACAAATAGGATATCTATTTGTATAATATCCGTAAAAAAGATCTAGCAGAATGCTACTTCAGTAATAAAAGTTAATATGAATTACAGTATATGTAGAAATTATCACTTTATGTAACAAAAGCTTCACAAAATGTAACAACTATAACATACTAAATTATTTGCAAAACACTTCATACGTAAACTCTTTTCCTAAGATGCAAGGGAGCACTTCTGTTTCTCACAACCATCATCAGCATTACCAAATGTCACCAGGATAATGTAATTAACAAAAGGTATTCATGAATTCTCTCTAAGCTATATATCTGCAGTGGATTGGATAACTGCCTCAAAAAATATGACCAAGTCCTAACTTCTGGTATCTGTGCATATAACTTTATTTGGGAATAGGGTTTTTAAATCTTGGGATGAGGTCATGCTGGATTTATGGTGAGTGCTGAATCCAATCATAAGTATCCATGTAAGAGAGAAAAAGAGAAAAGACATAAAGGGGAAAAGCCATGTGAAGACAGAGTTAGCAATTGGAATAATGCATGTATAGTCATGCTTCACTTAACACCGGGAATACATTTGAAGAAATGTGTTTTAGGCAATTTTGTTATTGTGCGAACCTCACAGAATAAAGCATACTCACACAAACCTAGATCTCATAGGCTACTACACACCTAGGCTATAAACCTGTACAGCAGGTTACTATACTGAATATTGTAGGCAATTGTAACATAATGGTATTTGTGTATCTAAATTTATCTTAACATAAAAAGATAAAGTAAGAATAAGGTATTATAATCTTATGGGATCACTGCTGTGTATGCCACAAATTGCTAACCTGAACATCATTATATGGTGCATGACTGTGTAACCCAATGATTCTCAAGCCACCAACAGCTAGGAGAGAGGCATGGAACAGACTGATTCTCTCTTGGAGCTTAAACCTGTTAACACCATAATTTCAAACTTCTGGTCACCAGAACTATGAAAGAATACATTTTTGTTGGTTTTAGCCACCCAGTTTGTGATGACTTGCTATGATAGCCCTCGAAAACTAAATACTATGATAGCACAGAGCAAAGTTTTAACCTTAGTAATAAACACCAATAATTTTAAAATCAGCTTTATTTTTACAAAATTTTATTTTATTTAAAATGTTCCATTTTAAGACTTTGTAAAATAATAAAATATGTATCGTAGCATTAGCTGTCTACCACTTGAAAGATTCATTAGTTTATTCCAAAGGACATTTACTATCTTGTAGTTACTTTGTATACAATATTTTAATGCAAAGCTACAGTCAACCTTGCACTGCTGTTTAGGAATGTTACTTTTGTCATCAATACCATTGGTTGATTATGAAAGTGTAAAAAAATGAAATGTATGTATTAGATTGAATCCATTTGGAGAAAACAGAAAGATTCTGGAAAATTTTAAATTGAATGACAGAAGACAGAGCATCTGGGTTCTGTTCTTGTTCTGACATTTTAAAGTCATGTGAACATAAAAGTAACTGAGTCTCAATTTATTTACTTGTAAAGTAAAACTGATAGAATTTGCCCCTCCAACTTCTTAAGATTCTCTTTGAACCAAATGACAGGCATATAAGAATGTTTTATACATTGTTGGAGTTACATACTTCAAAGTTTTCTTATTTAAATAATGTTTTTATCAAAAAACTACAAAGAAAATACACGTGTGAACCAGTGGAGGTACCCTTACAAAACTGAATTCAGCTGTCCTAAAGCAGCAGGGTGCAAAACTAATACTTTAGACTAACACATTTTAAATTTGAAAATGTTCTGGGCCTCAAAAGAACATGTGTATTCACTTTATCCTTGTTAATAAGCAAAAAAGAGGATACTATAAAAGAGGTCAGTAGCCTAACCCAATATTTTTATTTTCCCATGTTGACCTGGAAAAAGTTTTATATATTGATATTTGTTTTAAACATATTTATCATTAATAAATCAAAGATTAAATTGTTAAATTAAAAATGGCATTATTGACTGGGGAAAATACTGATCTAAGTAACTTTGTAAATGAAAAGAGCCTATAATACTAAATGTATAAGTAACCACACAGAAGCATTATCCTCTAGTTGAGAAAATAGGCTCCCACAAAGATATGACTGAAAAGTTCTGAAACCATTATACATGTATATTCAGATTTAAATATTGAAAGATGGATGGTGGATGTTGGAAACCAGTTTTCTTACTGTCGGACAGGGAGGTTACAGACAAGCAAAAGGGGGAGGCTAGAATGATCCACGCAGTAACGGTTTAGAGTTGGAAACAGTATGAACTCATGTTTGGCTGATACAGACACAGATGATTACAAACAGAAATATTTCTGAATATGTGTATCTATACATTTTATTATACACACATATATTTCCTTGCTTTGTCAGTGGAGAGGTCCTGGAAGCAATGACACATAGCAATAGTACACCTAGTGTCCTGATCTTGGTTTTTTAATACCATTCTTTAATAAAAAGAACCAGAGGCCGGGCGCGGTGGCTCACGCCTGTAATCCCAGCACTTTGGGAGGCCAAGGCAGGCAGATCACCTGAGGTCAGAAGTTCAAGACCAGCCTGGCCAACATGTGAAACCCCCTCTGTACTAAAAGTATAAAAATTAGCTGGGCATGGTGGCAGGTGCCTGTAATTCCAGCTACTCAGGAGGTTGAGGCAGGAGAATAGCTTGAACCCAGGAGGCAGAGGTTGGAGTGAGCCAAGAGTGCACCATTGCACTCCAGCCTGGGTGACAAGAGCGAAACTCCGTCTCAAAAAAAAAAAAAAAAAAGAACCGGAGATCCTTGGAGAAATGGCTAATTCTAAGACTGGAGCAGAAAATAAATACAAGATAAGCCTGGCGTATCTTGTACTGCCCATGATGTAAGAAAGTTATTATAAGAAAAAGGCATGGGGAAAGTCAAAGGGGCATAGCAGTCAAATGAAGAGCAGTGAATAGTGAAAGCTGGAACAAGGTGTGCTATACAATAAACAAAGTAGTATTAGATTATAACTCAAAATATAAAGTCAACATCAATGAGACCCTACTGATATAAATGGTACTTTACCTCTCTTGTCTTCCTCTCAAAACCCTAGTCTAATTATGAGAACAAAAATAACACAATCCCAGTTAAGGACAATTCTAAAAAAATACCTGCACAGTACACATCACAACTGTCAAGGTCATTACAAATATGCAACATTGAAAACCTGTCAGAGCCACGAGGAGCCTATAGCAACAAGATGACTAAGGGCAATGTGGTATCCTGGATGATTCCCTGGGACAGAAGAAAGGACGCTCAGTAGAAACTAAGGAAGTCTGACCAAAATATGGATTTTAGTTAATAATATCTCAATAATAGTTCATTAACTGTGATAAATGTATCATACTAATACATGATAATAAAGGGGAAATTGGGTTTAGGGTTATATGGGAACACCCTGTAATATCTTTGCAATTTTTCTATAAATCTAAATGTATTTTAAAATAAAAAGTTTAATAAATTTTTCTAAGAATTGCTTTGCCTGACATATAAGATAAAGCCTAGAGGTGGAGTGGCTCTAGACTTAGTCTAATCTATGTCTCAAAATTTTTATCACAAGGAACTAGGTAGCTTCCATCTGCCCATTCTGCCCAAAGTGGCAGTTTATTTTCTCTGTGTCTTCTTAGGAGTGAGTAAACAGTTTTGCAGACCTCCTTTCAAGTCTCGGAACTGGGTTTAAACCAATCTTTGGCAAAGAGACTGGAATGGCAACGTTTGAGCTAGAACAACCATGATTCATCCTGGAGGTCAAAATAGATTTATCCTTCCCCAGGACTTGTGGGGAAGGAAAGATATCCAAATAAAATCGGAGCTCTGCCAGCAAGGAAGAAAAAGGGACTGGATGGCACGCAGATAACCAGCTATGTCTGCTGCCATCCCAGAACCAAGCAAATGGAAGCCAAGGCTATATAACCCAAGCTTCAACTTCTATCAGTTCTAATTTGTCACATGTGACTCCCTGATGCATATTATTTTCTAAAGCTTATATAATCAGAAATCTTATTTTAGATTTTATTTATAATGAGTTTTAAAAATACTGGCAAATAGCTTACAAAATGGCTTAGGACATAAAGACTAGAGTTCATTCTATGCTCTATCTAGTCCCCTGTTATAAATTATCTCATGAGAACAGAAGGTCTCAAGGAATGCAGTAAAGTTTCCAGTGAAATTTTAGCTTGCACATATGCTCACGGACTAAAGGAAAATTGCACCAAGATAAGTGGCAAGAACGTTGCCAGTCTGCATCTTCAGGTATACACAATTATTTTTGGCACATGGAACAAAAGGAAAAGAACATGTACCACAAAGAAATGGGTGTAAACCCCAACTATATTCCATCCTACTTGGGTGATCCTAGACCTATTACTTATCCTGTCTGGTCCTTTATTTTAATTGTAAAACTGAGATAATGTCTACCTCATTCCTGTGTGGCATACATCAGCTAGTGGTACACATACATGCTGTTTTTCTTTTTTCTACTTTATAGGGATTCTTCCTAGAGCTTCAGTCACATTTGAGCCAATTATTATGCCTCATTTGTCATGCTAGGTAAGGTAGGAAATGTGTGAACAAAATAGATGAATTCCTTGATGACCTGAAATAGTCTGAAACATATGGATATTTAAAAAAAGTAGAAGCCTCAAATGGGACCAAAGTGAATAAAGTTCAGTAGAAATATTTGGAACATGAAATCTACAGAATGTTGGATTATTGACTTTGCTGATTGGATCCTCGATTTAACTAATTGCATCCAATATCCCTTTGTACTGAGAAACATTTTTGTCTGGAAACATGCTGGAATATGTGATGGTTAAATTTATGGGCCAACTGGCTAGATCATGGTGCCTATATATTTGGTCAAACATTCTGTGAAATTGTTTTTTGGATGAAATGAACATTTACATCAATGGACTTTGAATAAAGCAGATTACACGTCATAATGTGGGTGGGCCTCATCTGATTAGGTGAAGGACTTCATAGAAAATGATTGACTTCTCCTAGCAAGAAAGAATTCTGCCAGTAGACTACCTTTGGACCCACACACTCTTCCCTGAGTCTCCACAACCCACTCTATCCTGTGAGCAAAACCTCCACAATCATGTGAGCCAATTTCTTAAAATAAATCTCTCTCTCTCTAGATAGATATATCTAAATATATGTATTCATATTTCAGGCCATAATTGTACTACTGATTTTGCCCAAGATCCTGCCATCACTACTTATTTTAGTTTGTTTAAACCAGATCAAAACATACTTTCTGATACTTTACCATAGACTATATTCCTGAAAGTTTAGTCTCGGGATCGTAGGTAAATGAAGCTTCATTAGCTGACAGTCTATAGCAGCAGAGTAGGAAAAGCCCACACCTCATTAGAAAGCTGGAATTTAGTTACCTGTGACTAAACCCATCTTTCCAGGTATGCATTAGCAGACAGGACAACACATTCAGCTTTAAATCTATTCAAGTATATATTAGCAGGATTTTGCTCAACAAATCATTTTATGTCACTTTAAAAATTCTGTTTGGTAGATGAAAGGAGTCTCTCCTAGAATATTCTCTAGTGATTATTTTGAGAGGTAAGTTGAGTCTTTCTTGTTTCCACTCTATTTTCTATTACGATGATTTAAATGAGATCACAAATACTTGTAAAGATGCAAGCTGCAAATAAAATGATCATATTGCTGCGTGTTATTGCCTGATGCTAATTCTTTGAATTAATACCCTAGTACTCAATTTTGAAGTTACAGGTAAATGGCCATCCTGTGAAATGGATGTCAGTCTAGAAGAATGTCCCTCGGATAGCTCTACTTTGTATCTTCACATCCATTCTGAAACCTGCCACTTTGGGGTTTCCAATCAATAAATTTTTTGAGTCCACAGCAATTTATTGAGATTTATTATGGATCAGGCATTTTCTTAGGTGCTAGAGACATTACGCTTGATGCCAGGATTCAAATTCAATCTGGAAGATGTATTGCTCAAATTATAGCTAGTGAGATCAGTCTCATTTAATGGAAATTTTTTATTTATAGCATGTGGTAGAAACCTAGAAGAGTGGGAAAACCGTGAGTAATAGTAGATACTATTTATTGGTGTTTATTTTGTTTTAGGTAACATATTAAGGTCTTTACATATATTATCTCTAACTCACGTAATGATTCTTCAGACAGATATCCTTGTTCTACAGATAAAGAACCTGAGACTCAGCAAAATTGAATAACCCATCCAAGGTTAGCTAGAATGTGGTGGAATAAGATTAATTCCCAGGCCTATCTAACTCCTGTCTTTTACTCCTTCTCCTAGTCCTCCCCTCTGTTAATATAGACACTGAAACTATGTTTACAATTGAAAGATAAACCTAAAAGTAAATGTCATAAGACACTTACTATCACATATAGACTTATTTTTATTTGACCATTCATTTGATTACTGCTCCAATAAGAGGGGAAAATATTGGAAAATGGAAACTTGGAAACTAAATATTTATTAACTTTGATTTTTCAGTTATATAATCAGTGAAAATTTGAATTAATATCTGAAGTTAATCATTCTCTGCCTGCCTCACCAACACAGTAAGTGGCTGACACCAGATTGTTCTCACTCAATACACTGAAATTAGCTCTGCGTATATCAAATGCAACCAACTGACGCCAGTGAAAGAGGGGAAAGAGGAACACGTCTCACTTTATAACCGCACACTGCACAATGAATCTAAAGTCCATTCATGGGTGAACTTGTGGGAATTCATTTGATATCATCTGCCGTCCATTTTGCTCTCAAAATAGGTACAAGGAAATGTTTTAAAGTAAGTTTTAATTCTAAAGGAGAAGATAAGTCATCTAGCTTTTAGCTAAATCTTGTGACAGATTTTCCAATATTCCAATGATTGACTTCCAGTTCACTTAAGATGAAAGAAATAGTTTGTCCCACTTAAAGCTTAACATGTATTTGTAACCACAATTTAGTTATAAAACAGGTTCTCTCTCTGAGATACTTCTGTGGATACTATTGTTTATATCAGGTAGTTTATCATCAGAATTTAGAGCACGTTGTTATGTACCAGTTTGCTTATGCCTCAACTGACCTCTGGGAAGAAGTAAGTATTATCACATTTATATACAGGAATCTAGGCACAGGGACATTCCATTATGGTGAGACAGTTGTTGCACAATCATTAACAATAAAGGCTCTGGAGCCAAATTTCCAGGGTTTCGTTCCGGTTTAATCCCTTAGTATGCTGTGTGACCTTGATCAAGTTATCTAACCTCTCTGGATTTTTAACTTTTTTATCCAAAAAAGTTAGTGACATTAGTATTGCTGCAAAGAGCAAAGGAGATAATCTTCTTAAACTAGTTGGAATACTGCTGGTGCTCTTCTTATAATGGACTTGCCTGTGAACAGAAAACAAGAAGTCTTATGCTTTAAAGCACCTGGGCAGTCCTTCTTCTGCAGATGCAGACTCACAGGTATCATCATCCTGTGAGTAATTAAGGATAATTATATAAAAGATTCATGTAAAAAGTAATTAAATTCTCACATCAAATCACACAAGCTACTTTATATGCGACAGTTTAACAGTCTACGAGTAGGCAATCACTCACTGGGTATGTTATTAAATTTTTTTTAAGATAAAAATATGTGCTTTATTGTAAAAGCTGAGGAAGTTAAGGAAAAGTGACTGGAGACTTAAATGGTATAATTGTAGGTAAGTACTTTCAAGAGGTAAATGCTGGGATATCTGTACGGTCTTCATAATACACCATAATATATTATTGAAGTACCATCTGGCAGACTGAATTGTTGTTGAAATGAGGAATGCCAGGTATCATTTCACCACCTCTGACATGCTGTGAAGTCAGTACAGGTTAAACTTTACTAAATGTGGTAGTGTCCATTAGCACAGTTAGGAATGCAAAGGCAGGGAAAATAAGGTTGTAAAGTTAGTACTTGCAGTGGAGTAACCACTATTGAAAAAAATATGAGTTACTAGGAAGCTGTTGTTTCAGTAGTGGCTGAAGGCCAGACTTCCCAGGGTTTAAAACCCAGCCCCATCAGTTATCAACTGTAGATCTTCAGCAAGTTGCTTAACATTATTTGTTTGTTCGTTTGTTTATTGAGAAGGAGTCTCTCTCTGTAGCCAGGCTGGAGTGCAATGGCGCGATCTTGGCTCACTGCAAACTCCACCTCCTGGGTTCAAGCAATTCTCATGCCTCAGCCTCCTGAGTAGCTGGGATTACAGGTGCCCACTACCATGCCCTGCTAATTTTTGTATTTTTACTAGAGATGGGGTTTCACCATGCTGGCCAGGATGATCTCGATCTCTTGACCTCGGAGTCCACCTGCCTCAGCCTCTCAAAGTGCTGGGATTGCTTAACATTCTTGGGTCCTAGTTTCTTCATTTGAAAAGTGGACACATTGATAGTGCCTGTCTCATAACGCAGCTGTGAGGTTTAAATGAGTTGGTCTATATTCAATGTTTAAAGAAGTTGCCTGATATACAGTAAGCGCTAAAAAAAAAAAAAAAAAAAAGTAACAATGATCATTTTTACAAAATGTTCTGTAGGTAATGTCATATTCTATGTATGTTAATAATAAAGGGACTGATGAAAAAACTTCATTTTTTCATATAGTTTAGGTAGCATGTCTTCCAGGTTGAGTAAGAGTCAGTCAAACAAACAGGTAACAAAGTCACCGAGGAGAGAAACAGCGTGAGTGGATATTCAATGCAAGATGATGATTTGACCACATCTAGGTTTTAGAAAGATACCCGTTAGCACCAGAGACTATGACTTGGAGGGGAAAAATATGAGTGGCAGAAAGACCAGTAAAGATGCAACTGGAATATTTCAGCCTAGAGATTATGAGGATCTGGTTATGAGAAATTACTAGTATACTAATAATAAGATAATAGCATGAGTGTGAAAGTCTGTATGGATGCAGTATGGACAGGACTTAGTATAGAATATAGGAATGGAAGGAGAGGGAAATTCAATATCAAGCCCCAAGAGGCAGGCAATAAAAGTAATTCCAAAGCCATTTCAGAATGATTAGGATCTGTAACAGAATTAGCATCAAAGCAGAGCTGTCCTCGGGGCTACTTTGAAGAAGAAAACGTGAGAATAGTCATGTGATCGTTTATATCTGGAATGCTTGCCAAATAAAACTGGTCTCAATAAACACTAAAAATTACTATAATCCTTTTGGAAAATAAATTAATGGTACATATAAAAAGTCATAAAATTGTTCATAATCTAACTTACTAGAGTTTTTCTTCTAATAAATTATCTCAATGAGTTTACAATGAGGGTATAAAGAGCGGCGTACACAAAGATGCAATTTGGTAATTACTAATGATAGGGAAAATGTCTGTGTAGTCTGGATATCCATTTAGACTAAATGGGTATGTAGTATGTCAACTTCATTGAATGTGATACGGACAGTAAAAATTAATATTTTAATAACTCCTACCAATTATTGAGTTCAATATATTAGACACTTTATTTTAGCCATCCATCTCAATACACCACAGCACAAATTGTCATCTCCATTTTAAAAGGAAAGAAAATAGCTGCAGAAAATTAAGAAAATTTTCCAAGCTCTCCCAGCTTATGAGTGGCAAAGACTCAGGAGATAACTGCCTAGGGATAGATTGTATTAAGGGAGTTAGGGTCAATTGTGTGTATTCATGGTTGTAAGAAGTTCCCAGCCTCTGCTTCCACAGATAGGAAATAACAGAACATAGATTCAGACTCAGATCGGGTTTACTTGACTACAAAACCTGTGTTCTGAACATCCGGCTCACAAACTATTGTTTAAATGACAAAAGTTGAAAATCATGCCCAGTGTCTGATTTCAAATGTAAATATGTACACCTTAAAAGGCAGATAAAAGAAGAATACGTGAGAAATGAAAACTGCTGTGTTTTGCAAGTTTTAAACATTTCCTTATTGTTGCAATTTGGTGTTACAAAAACAGAGCATTTAAAAACAAGAGGATATTAAGGTTAAGAAAAAAATGAAAATCATATGAGAATACTTACATATTTTATAGTATACCCCACACACTCAAATCTTTTGCTGACACCTTGAACTGTCAGTATATTTTTGAAAATCAATCAGAATATTTATCGAATATCTCCTATTTGCTTAGGAATAAATCTGAAATATCCCTTCAACCACTTGTGAATTGGTTCTAAAAGCAAAACTATAAAAACAATAAAAAAAAATACAAAGCATGTGTTAGACATCCTAATATTGTTTTGTTATTACTAAATCCATTTGGATTCTACTGTAGGTTTTTCATGACCTTACTTTTATTTTTCATGAATTTGCTTATAATAGAATATGACTTTTTATTTCTTAATTAAATTCTAATAATGAAATTTCTTAATTCAAATTTAAAAAATGCTCTTCTTTATGTTTCATTACTCAGCCTGTCTTCCATGCTATACACTACAAATTCAAACAAATTTAATTCTCTGAAGCTGATTCTCTGAAAAACCTATATATAGAATTAAACAAGTATTAATTAGAAACACTTGTTTAGAAGTGAGTCGCATGGCCAGGATCAGCTATATTTGAACTTTTACAATATATGAGAATTAAACTTGCATTGTGTGGGTGTGTTTAAAATAGTTATGTAAAAAAAAAAAAAAAAATGCTAAAAATTCCGAGACATTAGAAGGTATCCTTCAAGTGTCAGGATTCCCAGGTTTGGATCCTAGCTTTGCCTTTTAAGACCTGGCAAAAAATTACTCATCTTCCCAAAGCACTCATTCACACATTCCTTGTTTGCAAAATTGGGGATATAAATTTTGCTTTTTCCCAGATATGTTGTGAAGCTTAAGTACTTGTATGTGTTAGGTATATACTGAATTATATCTGGTAAATGAAAATATTAGCTGTTATCGCTAAATCTAAAAGTAAAAGGCTTAGCATTTCTACTCCTCTGATATGTTCTTAAATTTCCACAATTTCCCCTAAATGCTCAGCTATGCTTCAGCCAAAATCTTAACGGAAAGAAAACAGCCATAAATTTAGTCCTGCACTCAAATCAGGCGATCTTCGCCAGCTAGATGGAACATTTACAATGGTGTTTGGCTGGCATTTGGTACTTTTAATGTAACAACTTAAAGCTTAAAAGTTATGAAAATATTCAAGTGTTTCTAAAAAGTCAGCTTTTTTCGAGTAAAAAAATATATGCACTCACTTTTTTTTTTTCCAAATTATTTTGTTTGTCTGAATTACAATACGATCTGCCTGAATTTGAGAGGGAGATCCATTTTAGGTAATGTTCTTATGTTCTTTTGAATCAGCAGACTTTATGTAATAATTTAATTTCATTTAAAATTGTTATTTAAATGGAATGTCTGCACCTTTTTACACACTAAAGAGATACAGTACATGTGTTGTGGGTGGTATGTGTATATGTGTGTGAGGGAAGGGAGAGAGGAAAGATAAAATGAGAGAGAGAGGACTAAATTTATGGCAGAGTTGTGTTCCCTTATGCTACCCTATAGCAAGTGGCACAAAGTAATGTAATTGCCTTTATTCTCCTGTAGACTATAAGGCGAATGAGACTAGAGATCAGTTCCTTCCTCAACACTGAACATAGTGCCTTGCACATACGGAACATAATTAGATTAATATATTTTTGAATAAATGTATACAAGGCAAAAAAAAATTTTTAAATAGGAAATAAAAGAAGAAATGAGAACAGGGGAGGGAGTTTTTGTATTACTGAGTAAAACAGTAGACCAGCCTTAAAAAGAGTGTCTACAAATGGATGTGATAAGATTGCTAATGACTTATGAATAAGAATAAAAAATGGCCACTCCTTGCTTTATTGGATTCTTGTTTATTCTAATTGGATGAAGAAATGGATAGGTAAGTACTCACCTGATCATCAATCCTGAATCACATATTAGATTTCTGGTGAAATTCCAGATAATATAGAAAAATAAAAATATTTATCTTGGTGATATTGGATTATGTAAAACTGTGGAACCAGAGAGTTGTGAAAACACTAAGGACCAGATTCATAAATGCCCTTAGAGTAAATCCATCGTGGAAGTTATCGTTTTTACTACAATTTTCTATAGGGAGATTATTTGAGGATCATACTCCTTTGAAGTACATGTGATTTATGTTTGCAGGGCAGAGAGATTTTTCCTCTTGACATTTATGAGGAAACCACTGTTCTGCCAAATAGTTTCTTATTCCCACCCTTTTTATGAAGTGGCAACACCCCACCCTTTTTATGAAGTGGCAACACAAAAAAATTCTCAGAATCGTTAGATACTGATATGATCAAATTGAACAAAAATGTATATTCTGTGGAAGCTCTTCCATAGTAACTGAACATCTCATGTTTGTTTGGCATTGATTGTCACGTTTTTGTTTCTGCCTGCTTATTGTCAGGAAATCTTTGAAAAGTTTCAAGAGATACAGCAAGCAAACTTCTATAATTGACTTGGCACAGGGTATTCCTCTGGTATGTAATCCAAAATCAATGATCAATGTTTTAATGGGATTTTTTAGAATTAATTTTTCCAATTTCAATTAATCATCATCACCTTTATCGAAAATTAAACTTTATGGGTAGCTAAGGTATTCTATATTGAAAAAAACAGTTATAGTTTCCAACAATTGCTTCTTAATAAAAGAATAGTAATAATAATACTTGTCTCTGACATTTTATAGCATGTTTTATATATCTAAAACTTTTTTCAACATTATTTCTCAGTCCTTTCCTGTGAGATTAAAGAACTCAGAGAGGCTAAATGTCTACAAAGATTACTTCCCGTATGTATTTGTTATGTCTAAAGCTCATATTTGATATCAAGCCTGGACTAAAGAACTGGCTGGAACCAGAGACTATCTAAAAGAGCCTAACAATACAAAATAGGCAGATGCAATTAGCCTATGGCTGGCATTGTGATTAGTTGGACACACCAGTTAGAAACCTAGAACATGGCTCCTACTACTTTCTAAATGCCCCAAAGACATGAAAAGCTATTTTTATGTGATACTACAGTCTCTTTTATATGTGTTTCACTTGTCACGGTAGTGATTTGTGGAAGAGGCTCTCCAATCCCCATTGTTGCTGACAATTTTTGGAGTACAGTAGGGCTTACTTAGCACAGGAAATAATTGTGAGCTGTTGCATTTATTGTTAATATTATTAGATTTTGCTGATCCTGGTTGCCAACTAATTCTTTCAAGTACTATGGAGGAATACAACATAACACCATGAAAGTAAGATTAAGATGTTAACTTTTTTGAGCACCTACCACGTGCTATATCCCATTTAATACTGAATAACTTGATGATGTAGACATTATTAGCCCTAGTTTATAGATCAAGAAACTTAAGCATGCCTCCTGACTTTAGTTTATAGTCTAGTTGGAGATACACCACACAGTACAATGAAATTTGTTATCTATATTTTGGGGAAAATTTAGGATTTTCTCAGTAGCTTAAAGAAACAGTGGAATCTTCAAATTGCAGATGATTATACTAATAATATTATGAACAGAAAATATTTGTAGCTATTTCATGTATAATATTTTTCCTACATTTTCTTCCTTACAACTGTGGAGGCAGTGGCTTTCATTTCAGAAGGAGAGGGTAAATATAGCTGAGGACAAAGAAGTTATTGCTCAGGCTTGAATTTCAAAATAGAGTGTTTAATGTCATTCTCTGACACAATAGTCAGAAAGCCAAACACTTGCTGAGAGATTTTTCTTGAAATTTCAAAAGCTGTACATTATGTATCAAGCTAGGAGAAATAGGGATAGATTGTGATTATTAGCCACAGACTACAAAAGAGTAGTTGATGTAGTATCTGATTTCCCACCCCAAGGGAAACAAGTGTTTCACCATCTAGAAAGAGAGAGTGATTCAAAGTGAGTCAAACTATAGTATGAATCCCGGCGGATGCCTAATAACAGGCCCATCACTAGGATTAAAAGTTCAAGGTGGGTATGGCAGAAACATCCAAATATTAATACCTTTAATAGCATCTCTTATTCAAGTTTGTGCTCCTCTTCCCAAAATATAACTCTGGAAGTCTACAAACCTCTAAGAACATCTCAGATCTACAATTGGTCCGAGCAACAAAGTATCAATTTAGAGACTAAGGGAGATCTCTACAGACATGGGCCAGAGGACCCACTCCCCAGTGGATTCTTCATACCCTAGTGAGACATGAACGCGTCTGAGCTAAGTGTTTCTGACGTGAGTGTGAAGTGCTGAAAGGGTGGAAGGATTTGAAAGGATGGAACATTCAGATAAGAACATAAAGTACTTGAGTGATTAGTAGTCCTGGGGGATGTACAGAAATTTTAAAGACAGTTTCAGTGACTGCAGTTGATCCGGTAGTTGGACACCTCAGCGGAGGCCAGAGACAGCAGAGGCAAAGGATGGCACAGGGAGTAAGTACCGCTCCCACAGCATGTCTCTCTCTCTCACACACACAGACCTACACACACACACATGCCTACCCTTTTTATGAAGTGTCAACAAAATTCTCAGAAACCTTAGATATTGACATGAACAAATTGAACTAAAAATGTATATTACATCCCACGTGCGCACACACACACACACACACACACAGAACCCAGCAGAAGCAGCAGTACCAATTGCATAGGGAAGAAGGAAAGAAGAACATACTGGCTCAGACGAAGCAACTTGATAAGTTTGTCAAGGAAACATACAGTTAACAAGTACAGAAATTAGGCCTTGTTAAATACCTTAATATCAGTTATAGGTTTTTTAAAGTTATATTTTGTCACATCAGAGTTTGTGACAATGACCATAAATTTAAATCTACTAAACTATAAATTAAAGACCTCGACTTTAATAGTTTATAAAATATTTCCATTTATTTATCTCATTTGATTCTTATGAGCAAATGGTAAGATAGATATTAATATTTTTTCTTCATACAGATGAAAGAAACAAGGCTTACAAAAATTATATGGCCTGTTTCAAATTTCCTCACTATTACTTGGCATGGGTAGAATCCATATTTAGGTTTTACAATGTCAAAACTCAAACTTTATCCACTATTTTGCATTTGTTTTATTTTATATTTATCTATTCAATTTATAAAACTAAATGCTTAATATATTATTTCATATAATTTAGAATATAGGCCTGATCACATTATGCCTGATAAAGTACAATGTGTCTATAGGTTAGTCATTAATTTCACATCTGGTTTATTCATTTTGTTGGCTATTCATTTATCCTTCAAATAAATATTTAATGAATAGATAATGTATGTTAAGAGCTAGGTATGCAAAAAAATAAGATGCCATTACTGATAAAATCATGGTCATCTTACTGAAAAAGAGACACATCAACAACTAAAATATAACATGATCAGTCTTACAGTAGAAATGTACGTAAATCACTTTCAAAACACAGAGGAAAAAAACCACTAACTTTCCCTGGGATGGAAGGAGGCAGAAGGTATAGAAAGCCTTCATGGAGAAAATGACATTTGGAACTACAATCTAAGGAATGAGTAGAAGGAATTTTTCAGTATTTCTGGCAAATAATAAGGCTTGGGCAAGACAGGGTATATTTTTAGAGCTCCTAATAGCTCAGTGTGGCCAGAATATTGAATGCACATAGAAGGGTGTATTAGTCCATTCTAACACTGCTATAAAGATACCTGAGACTGGGTAATTTATAAAGAAAGGGGTTTAATTGACTCACAGTTCCACATGGCTGGGAGGCCTCAGGAAACTTACAATCATGGAGGTAGGTGAAGGAGAAGCAAGGCATGTCTTACATGGCAGCAGGAGAGAGAGATAATAAAAGGGAAACTTCCAAACACTTTTAAAACCATCAGCTCTTCCAAGACCTATCACAAGAACTATCATGGCTCTCTCTCACTATTACAAGAACAGCATGGGGGAAACCAACCCCATGATCCAAATACCTTCCACCAGATCCCTCCCTCAACACATGGAGATAACAATTTGAGATGAGATGTGGTTGGAAACACAGAGCCAAACCGTATCAGAGGGTGAAGCAGAACCACTGTGTGAATACGTTATCCATATCAAAGAGCTGGGGGACAAGGAGTCAGTGATGGTTTAATCAGGAGAAGTGTCCTACGTAGACCTGTGTTTCACAAAATCTCAAGGTGGGAGGACCCCATAGAGGTGAGAGTGAAGGAAGAAAAGTCCAGAGGAAGTGAGGGATCAGTGAGGTCCATTCAGGGCCCAGTGGAATCAGGCAACAGGAGACATTAAAGAGTCCTGAACTGGGGAACTGTTGTGGGAACAATGACAGAAAAGGAAAATGAAAACTATTTAGGAATTGGAGACCATAAAATTAGAAGAAAAAGCGTATGCTCATAAGGGAAGAAAGAAGTAGAATATTTTAAGTTTGGATGAGTAAGTAATATAAAGACAAAGAGAAGGGATTGAAGAAGGAAGCCATTTCCTATCAAAAAGGAAAACACTCTGTTGTATTGTACCACATTTTGCTACTTGCATACTTACAAATATCCCAGGGGCACAACAGATATCTAGATATGCAAACATGTACAATATATTTCTTCAGTTAAGTATACTGAATGCAAGAGAATACCTCTACAAATGTCATTATTTAGATGTAGATGTGAAACAGCAAGAACATTTTGGGAGTTACTAGAGTCACTTGAATTCTATATTGTTCCTCAGAATTCAGAAAATAGAAAATCCAAAGTTTAACAATAAATGGAATTTCTTAGAATCTCAGCTTTTGTTGCTAAATAATCAACAAAGGGTAGTATTTTAAAGAATTAAGGCACAAATTTAAACAATACTCAAAATGCCTATAATAAACTTTGGTAAAATGTCTTTTTTACATCAATAGTTCAATTTTTAAAATTGACACTGATATCTATTCAGCTGAAAGATTTATTTCATTTTTCAATTATGATAATAATAAATAACAGTTATCAAGAGTTACTGGAATAATTTTAAGTAGATGGTATGTAGTACCTCACTGAATTCTCCCCCTAAATAATCTAATAGATTATTTAGGATCCCAGAAAAAGAGAGAGGCCCTCAGCTGCTGGCCAGTCCCTACTGCACTCAGTCCCCCACCACATTGAAAATCTCCCCAACTCACAGTTTTCATGCCAGACACCCTGAAGACTGAAAGAGGCTTAGGGAGCCCCATTTTGCCATGTACCATCAATAAAGTCATCTGTCTCCACCCCGCCCCCAAATGAGAATTTTTTTAAGTCTAGAGGAAATTATTGGGAATCTTCTAAAAGGAAAATTAATTCTACAAAGAAGGCATTTACAAAGATTAGTTTGACAAATGGTGACAGAGACTAAAGTCAGAGAGTACAATTACAATAATATTTAAGTTCTTACACATAGGAAAGGAAGGACAAGGAAAGAAAAGTCCTTTAAGTAGGTCAATATTTTAAATTGTCAAAAATTTAAATTAATTTTATTTCAGTATTTTGACTTATCCTCCAACATCTGGATGTAGTAAAGCTGGCTGACTATCAGACTAGCTCTTGGTAATTTCACCATTTAACAACAGTAGATTTAAGTCTACAGTAAACCTCAATTCTTTACAGAGTTACAAAAATTTGTAGTCTCTCCATTTTAAGAATCACTTTTGTAAGCCAGATTTTTAGCAGCTGATTTCATCTGTGACATAAAAGAAGCAAAAGCAGTATCTTGTACAATGTTTAAGATAAACAACAGAACAGTTTGCTAATTAAACATCTTACAAGAATATATTTCTTGGTAATAGTTTATGTAGTTCTTTCTGAACTCACCGGTGGCCGGCTGTGTCATTCTGACAGGGTCCATGGCCCTCATTTAACAGGCTGCAAGTGTTTTATCACATGTTGTACTTCCAAGAAATGTTTACTGTGATAGCTCACAACTTATTCTTGACATCTGCAGACTCTTTCAAAGTATCTATTTTTGTGTTTATGGTGCAAATTAGTATTGGTATCATACACACTTACACATATGATGGAAATTATTTTCATAATGACACAATATGTAAATATATTACACTATGTGCAAGATATATACCATTTATCAACTTTTTAGAAGCTTTGAATTTCATCTAGCCTGATCTATGCAAATGGTAGAGGCATCTTTGGAAAGATTAGAATATTCTACAACACAGAATTCTCCTGATGTAATAAAACTTTCCTGGATTCTTCTAGCTCTTCAACAAAAGGAAAAGGTACCTTTTTGTCTATAAATTGTATATGCTTCCCTTTTGCTCCTTGAATTGGCAGAAAGATCTTCAATGACTATATATTTTCATTCTTTTGTTAAAAATCATATTTGCTCACAGAGTAAATATGGTAAGGATTACATAAAGAAAAATATATATATTATGCCTAGATGAGTTCCTCAAATAATAGTAGGTCCCCAATAAATATTAACTCCTTTCTTCTCCTTTTATTCCATTAGAATACAAATTCATTTTGAAGTAGTTTTGTAAAGGTTTGAGATAAAGCATTTCAAAATATCAGGAACATATAACTGTGTATCAGTCTAGCAGTTTACAATCAATGAACATGGATGGAACATTTTCTTTAATATTTTTCTATATGTACAGTGCCAAAAGAGAAGATGATAGTAGTGGCTTCCTCTAGAAAGTGATGACTGAGTTGAAATTTGAAGATAAAATAGTAGTTAACCAGATAAAAAGAGAAATGAATGAGAACAACACATGCAAAGGGCCTGAGGTGGCAGGAAAGAAGGCCTTTCCTAGGCTGAAAGAACACTCACATTTGTGGACACTGAGGAAGTGAAGCTGGAGTGTAGATAATAGCTAGACTTACAGGAATCCATATGTTTTCCTATGAGGCACAGGTCTTTATCTTGGTCTTTATCTCAAAAGAAATTGCAAGGCAATAAATTGTTTTAATTGGGGAAGGGGTAAGATGGTTCAGTTTGTATATCTAAAGTATTATTTCTAAAGTATTATTAAGGTAATAGTGTGTTAGATTGCTTTTCTTAATTAAAATTACTTAATCATCACAATATTTATGTGAGATGGGTATTATGTTCACTTTAGGGATAAGTTATGATGTAGAGAGTTAAAATAACTTTTCTGAGGTCACCTAGCTAAAAAGTAACAGAAAACAAATTTAAATCCATATCTTTGGTATTACTGAAATTCAACTATGCATGCCACTAAACCACAGCTGTTGGCAAAACACAATTTTGAGAGATATTTGATAAAATAAAATTTTGAAGGCTAGGGTAGCAGATGGCAAGGGAGTAACAGAAGGTAGGCAACAAAGAGTAGTAAAACTTCTAAGTCTTCTAAAATAGAAGACCCCCAAAATAACCTCAAATATTTTTATCTAATGGGATAACAGAGAAATAAAATTTAAGAAAATAATAATTCTTTCCACCTTTGCCTCTGAAACTATTTTTTGCTGATCAGCCTGGGGTTCACTTTCACAAAACTATAGCCGATGTCAACTGGATATTTAGGATGAGAGAAGTAAGTGATTCCAAGCATTGACAAGTACAAAACCAGCCATCCTAATGAGCCATATTCATCAAAATGAGTAAGTCTTTTCATCTGCTGCAGATTACCCTAGAGTTGTGTTTTTTCTCTGCCATTTTGCTTATTTAGCTGGGCACAGAAGATATTCATTAAGAGGCAGAACTGGCAGTCCCAAATACCTTTCTGTCTTGGAGAGGCCTTGCATACGTACTGATAATTGGTGTGATGAAATGAACCCCTCTGAAAGTCTTTGTGTGGATAATATCACTCTTTGTCAATCAAAGAAAAAAAATTGAGAGATAGTGCAATGCAGCCCTATTTGTACCCATAAAACAATTCAAATGACTTTGCTAAACCCCAAGTTTGTTGACAAATCTGTAGCTGAAAATAACAAATAATGCCTATATTTTTATATCATTTCCCCAACTGGGGGCAAGTTATTTTTCTGTTAAAAAAAGAAGTGAGAAATTATAAAATAATCATGCATTGGCATAATAATTCTTGAACATAAAACATAGTCATTTTAAACACAGCAGTCTTACTTGTCTCTGTTTTATATACTGGAGTTCTTTGTAATATCTTACTGGATAAAAGCAGTCCACAATTATAAAAATGTTTCAAAACCACTGACCTAGTGGTGACTGTGTTACCCTTGAAAGTAGGAGTACAACTAGTTTCCCCAAAACACCTAAGCAAGTAGCAACATAAATAATCTAATCTATTTACTTCTGAAGAATTTAATTAGATATATTTCATATTTTTGTGATTCCATTTAACAAAACAAAAAAATTTATTTGTAAAAGTATAGTTAATTTAATAAATAATAGTTATAATCCAAAGTTTTAGATACAGTAGGTCTGAACAAAAATAAAATATATAATGTTTTGAGTATGAAAGGGAATTTCAGGCTTTATGAATTGATAGTTATCTGAAAAATGCTTAAGTATGTCCATTCCTAAATTATAAAATGCTCCATAAATCCTCCAGATATTATAAAAAATAAAATTTTATTTTATAACTAAACTTCAGTGTTTGAAAGATAAGAAACTGTTTAACCAAGCTAAAATTGATTTGTTTAGATATTAGATATTTATATTAATATCTAAATTTTAATATGAATGTTATTTTTCCCCAAATGTCTTATAACTTAGGAAAATAGGGCAAAAATAATGTACTTGAGAAATTTGTAAGATGCATTTCAAGCTAATCAAAGAAGAAAAAATATCAAAACATACTCATAAGTACAACTGCATTAAACAGACTTGCATCCTGGCCAGGATACAAGAGCCAAGGAAGAGACCCAGGGAACTCAACAATTGGCATCCATTACTGCCATTCCTTTGGTGCCAGTCCACTCAGAGGCAGTTATGTTAAGAAGGAAAACACTGTCTTTCAAAGTATATGTGCTAAACTACTACCAAAGAAGTAGATAAAGATTTGGAATGAGCTGGAATTCCTGATGGCATCACTGAGCCACTTATACCAGATGGTTGCTTAACCATTTGTTCCCTTGCCGTACCAGGTATGGTTATGTGACTTGTTTTGGCCAGAGGAATGCAAATGGACCTAAAATATGCTATGTGTGAGCAGAAGCTTTCATTGAACTTCAGTTGGCCAGTTTGACCTCTTGCTTCTGTCCTCTACCAGGAAAACAGCACATCTGAGATGAAGGCTGCTCCTTCAGCTTGGATCCTGGAGTGAGAAGATTGGGTAAAGAGAGCTGAGTGGAGTTGTTGCTATCCCACAGGTCTGTAGGGGAGAAATGAATGTTTGTGGTGTAAGCCACTGAGATATTTTGAGATTAAAATTACCACTGCAAAAGCTAACTGGAAGAAAGGGTAAAATAAGTATCTTAGTTAAGCTACTAATCATTAATACTTCTTTTATTTCCAGCTAAATACACTCCTAGATGATGTATCCATGAGCAAAGGACTTTCATTCTACTTATTTGTGCACCCTCTGGGCAATAATCTACAGCATGTCTTAAATGACAGAATTCAGCTGTGAAAAATTTTGAAGATGAAGAGCTCTAGGATAAGGTACCACATATGGGACAAATTGCAAATGGGTGTAACCTTGCCCAGAGAATCCCACAGCATGGATCCCTTGGTAGCGCTGCAAGAGGCTAAGGAAGTGCTTGAGATGGGTGGCTTAAAACAAACTCTATCAATGGTTTACACTCTTCTACTCATCTTAGGAATCCAGGTATAAAAGGACCAGGAGTAAACTGCCCTTCTAAACCGTAAAGCATACCGAGTAAAGATGGAAGAAATTAGTATTTTCTTTTCATGCCAAAAAAATAATTAAAACAAAGCCAAGATAGCAACATAAGGTGAGTCACTCTAATGCATACCCAAATTTCATGTATTTAAAAACTTTTTTCTTAAAATGAGGCTTTAATTATTTTTCCCTATAGAAGTATTCATTTCCAGTAATTTTATTTAGTAATAAGTGTTTACATTTATAAGTTGATGCTTCTTCAATATGTCAGCGTTATTCAGTTTCCTTCATTCTGTCAATGTTCTAGTTACACATGAATAAATTATTTCCCTCTCCAGATCCTCCAGTCAACAAATTGTACTTATATGTATTCAGTTTCTCATGCCAGAAATCTTGGAACATCCTTGATACCACACTTTCTTTCATTAGCCCTCACTACTATCAATTCAGCAATGAATCCAATACCTTCTACAAAGCTTATTTCACTTCCATCTACCTGTTCCCATTTCCACTACCAAAATTGTAGCCCAAGATAATTTACTGTCCAACTCACTGTAACATCTCCTAATTCATGAATCTCTATTTCCACTCTGACCTTCGTCTAAATAGAAGCTATGTAAACATAGGAGCCCGAGTAATCATTTAAAAATCTCAATCAGTTCACACCACTTTTGTGTTTATAAATGCTTAATGACTTTGCACAGAATGTAGGATAAACAACTTCAATTCCTAACCTGGTCAGTAAGTCCTTGGATGTCTGGCTCATGTCTGCCTCATATTATGCCAGTTTCCCTCTGCTCCCCATATCCAGTCACACTGGCCTCCTGCCAATCACATTGCCCTCCAATGTACCATCCTCTTCTGATTTAAAGTTTTGCATTTGCCATTTGCCCTGACTAGAATTCTTCTGTCCTCTTTCTTTGTCTGGCTAACTTCTATCATCTTAGAGGTTTTATTTCAATAGAAGTTCATCAAAGATGCTGCATCTCAGAACTTCAAAATATTCACTCTGAGTACCTTGGTCTTTTTCTTCTTAGCTTTTATCATAATTAATTTGTAATTATATGTCCCTAGAATTATTATTTATTTAAAGTCTGTCTATACCATTAGACTGTAAACTCCATGAAATCAGAGACCAGGTATGTACTCAGCCGTGCCTAGCATGAGGCTTGGAACACAGTAAATATTTAGAATGAATGAATGCAGGCAGGCAAGAACTTAGTAAAATTTATTAAACAGAAAAAGTTGCAGATTCCAGTAGATACGGTAGAGTTTTATTATAAAAGTTCTCCCAATAATATACAGAATGAGAAAATATATTGCACCCTAGTTTCTTTGATTTGTTTCCAAATCCGAGGAGCTGTTCTTGAGTTGTACAAGAACAGTAGCTTAGTTCTTAGACTTCTGGTATATTAAAATATGCTTGTGCACAAAATTTCCAACTGAGAAAGTCAAAGTGCTTAAGACTTATAAAATTTTCTCAAATAGATTGATTTTTTATCTTTTAAATAATATATTTGTGTATTAAATAACTTTGTTAAAAATTATATCTTTAATCAGTCATAAAATGTAATATATTTTAATATTACAATCCAAATTAGTGGCATACTTATTTCTGTAGTTGTGACACCATAAACTGGAAATCAGGATTCTACTTTTAATAGAATAGGATTCCACTTACACTTTGTCTCTCAAACTCAATAAATTCGAGAAAGAGGGAAGTATAGGTTATTCTCTATTAACAAACAACTCCCCAAATCCCAACATATCAATGCTTTATGTCTTTCTCACACCACATGTCAAATACATATGTGCCAAGAGGACTGCATTTACTGTAGTTGTTCAGGGACCAGGATGATGGAGGCTCTATCATGCCATGTACTTCCACAATTACTATATTAGGAAAAGAGCAGACAGTGCACTGGGTCATAAATACTCCTATTCAGGCCAGGTGCAGTGGCTCCTGACTGTAAGCCTCACACTTTGGAAGGCCAAGGCAGGAGGATTGCTTTAGCCCAGGAGTTTGATACCAGCATGGGCAACATGGCAAGATGCTGGTTCTACCAAAAAAAAAAAAAAAAAAGCATCTATTCAAAAGAGACACTCCTTACCTTTTGTTCTGATTGCCTCAACCAAAGCAAGTCATATGGCTATGGCTGGGAAGCAGAATCCTATGATATTCTCAGAAAGGAGGAGAAGAAGGAATTGAGGGATAATGACTACAAGGTCATTTAGAGGCATTCAGAAGAATAAGTGGAACGATTCATTCATTGAAACATTCATTCACACAACATGCATCTTCTTCTGCACCAGGCTGTGAGCTAGTTTGCTTGGGATAAAATATCCAGTGAGTCTCTACATATATGCTGGTTTGGGAAACAGTCATTTTAATAATTATTTAAACAATGATACTGGGAATGAATGAATGGTCCATATATTGAAGTATCCTAAAAATACCAATATAAAGTGACCTTTGTGTGATCACACAAATCACACAGTTTAAAGGTTTAACCTTTTTTATTTTTTTAAAAAAGATAGGTGGAGAATATAACCAAGGGATTCTGAAGTTTCATTAAACTATATTCATATTCAACTTAATGGTGATCTTTACTCAGTGTGAGGGTAAATTTCTCAGTCGACTCACATCCAGAAAAAGAGAATACAAAACCCAAGTAACACTTTAGGGTTTTTCTTTTTTTGTTACCTTCCTTTTTAATGTAAATACTAGAAGCTATCATATTACATTTTATTATGTTGATTCATTAAATTATAACTCTTGACGCCCAATAAAGTTTCTATTTTCTACACTAAAATATGCTATTTTTCCATTGTTAAGCAATAATATTAAACCATTAAGTGGCATTTAAAACAAGGAAGTATTCATCTATATTACCAGAACTAAAATACAACTTTTTTTCATGCATTTCTATTTTTTGCACATGATTATACAAAGAAATTCTACTAGGGAAGAGGGGGAAGGAGATTAATATTCCTTTATAGAAATTATGGATAAGTTTACCCTTTTTATATGGAACTTAAACATGCATAACAGTTCTAGTAGTTTCTTCTTGTACCAAAGTACAAAAGTACATCATCTTTGCATCCAGCCCCCTGTGTTCACATCCCACATTGATGTCTACTGTGTTTGAGTTTCAGTGGCTTGCTTTTTGTCTGTAGGAAGTAAACCTTAGCTATAACGAGGCAGAAAAAGCAGGTAAACAAACAAAAAATGTCCATCCTCCTTATATTACATGTGTAAATAACCGCTCATTAAATAAAATTAGATAGTGCAAAAGATAAAACAGGTATTATTATGGAGTAATTGAAACCCTGGACTGCGAGAGGTTGACATCTTGTATTACTGTTAACACCTAGACGTAGGACATTGAGATTTTGTCATGTAAAATGGTGTGTGGGATTACACTCACAGATGCAGAAATATGTTCCGTTCTATCACACCCACGAGCCTCTGAACAGTACACTGAAAGTTGGCATGAATAAGAACCATTTTACAAAGGAAAAGCATAGCTAATGTGCTGATATGTGATGCATTAATTTAGTCATCATGGTGTTTCTTCAATTTAAAACATTATTTCCTTAATAAGGAGTTATGTTTTTTAAAAAGGATTATTAGATGGGACTGTGTAGGTATCTTGTTTAATCAAAACTTTTCTTTGTAAATATTTCTACATTTCATTGTTTACAACCCAAATACATATTTTAAGAGAATTATACCATAATTTCAAAAATGCTTTACAATCATTGCTAATATGGTTTGCTGGTGGGTTATAAAACATCTTGCCTTAAGTTTACCTGTAGTCAATGCTTCTAGATATGGTGGACTAAGAATTTTTGCATTAGAAAAAACATAAATGAAACGTTTATTTCAAGTTTGTCTTAGAAGAACTATGTCGTAACAGATGTATAACCAGATATTTAGAAGAAGGAAGGATCTTACTATTTTAAAGGACCTTCCAAAGTAACTTTTTTTTTTTTTTTTCAAACAGAGTCTCACTCTATCACCCAGCCTGGAGTACAGTAGTACGAACTCAATTCACTGCAACCTCTGCCTCCTAAGCTAAAGCAATCTTCCCACCTGAGCCTCCTGAGTAGCTGGGACTACAGATGAGCACCACCACTCTTGGCTAATTTAAAAAAAAAAAAAAATGTAGATACGACTTCTCATTATATTGCTCAGGTTGGTCTCATACTCCTGGACTCAAGCAATCTTCCCACCTCAACTTCCCAAAGTGCTGGATTACAGTCACCCAGCCCAAAATGTAGCTTAATAATGCAAAAAACTTCTCAGAAATGAGTCTGTTTTACAAATTCCAACTGTATTATATTTTATATTCCTGATTAGAATGGTTTCCTAATTAATATTCAAAGTAATAGTTTATAGAAAGCCCTAACAGCACTTAAAATCCTTCTTGTTTTTTGGTGAGAAAACTCATTGGTTGATCCCTAATAAAATTAGCAAATTTAAAAGAGAATTCATATACTTAAAATGAATTGAACATTTCTTCATCATCCAACATTCATTTAGCTGGTATTATCCTAAAAAGATCAATGATTTAAAACGAACATTTTAGTTTTAATATTTTAAGAAAGGATATAGTATCCAAATTTAGAATGCTTCAATATTAGTGAAAATTAATTCCACATTTCTTAAATAAAGATATCTTTTTAAAAATAGAATACTTAATAGATGTTAAATTTATAGCATGGGAGTTTGCCTAGACAGTCAAGTCAAAGTGGAGGATAGGGCAATTGTCCAAAATGCTTAAGCCAAATAAAAACTCAGGGCATAATTAAGGCCAAAAATTAAACTCAGATTGAAATTCAGGCCAAAAATTAAATGAAAAAGAAATGTTCTTTGGATGGTGTCATCAAATTGGCTAGATATATTAATTAGATCTATTGAATTAAGGTTCCTTTCTCTCTTCTACTTTGCTCGGGTATAAGAGACCCCAGTAGTTCTAAGGGTGTGGTTTTACTGGCAGACAGTGGGAGCCACAAGACCTGGTTTTATTGCTATGTCTCTCATTAACAGCTGGTGATCCTCAGCAAGAAAGTATACTTAGTGGGGTCTCAGTTTCCTCTTTTTATAAAATGAGACACTCTACATTCCTTTCCAGCTCTGAAGTGTTATAAACTCCTGAAATAGTAAGATTACAGTTATATCTGTGTGTGCATGTGTGTTGAGAAATAGAACAATTACAGCTGTGTGTGTATGTGTGTGGTGTGCCCAGTGTTCAACAATACGATATTACCCTAAGGACTTCGCTAATATTTAACACTCACTCTAAGTTTAACTAGGTATTTGATTTAATTACAATAGCTTTTATAATTGTCTTAAGAAATTAATCACACTTGATATAGGGAAGAAATTTTTTTCATGTCTTGAATTACACTGATCAGAATAGCACTGGATAGTAACTATTTAATATTATGAGTGCTCAAAATACGTGGTCCAAGGTATATCTCCATCCAACATGGCTCTGTAAGGTACCTACTGGTGGTAAAAACTACAGTGATGAAGCCCGGGCAGGGTGGCTCAAGCCTGTAATCCCAGCACTTTGGGAGGCCGAGACGGGCGGATCACGAGGTGAAACCCCGTCTCTACTAAAAAATACAAAAACTAGCCGGGCGAGGTGGCGGGCGCCTGTAGTCCCAGCTACTCGGGAGGCTGAGGCAGGAGAATGGCGTAACCCGGGAGGCGGAGCTTGCAGTGAGCTGAGATCCGGCCACTGCACTCCAGCCTGGGCGACAGAGCGAGACTCCGTCTCAAAAAAAACACAAAAAACAAAAAACAAAAAAAACTACAGTGATGAATACTTTTGATGCAGAACACTTAAGTCGTTAGTATTTAGAAGTCTATTACTTGCAAGTTTTGATTGTTTTAGTTACACCATCTATAACACATTAATTCTTTAAGTTCAACTGTCATATTTTAGCTTTGTGTCCATTACTTACCTTTTTAATGCAACAAATGTCTTCATAATACTTAGGCACTATCTTAATAAAGTCCATTTCTTACCTTTTCTTCCATTATTGAATAAATTGACAATACAGCCAAGTATCTATATTTTGCCACTACACCAAGAGTATTCTTTTTCAATGTAATAACATAAAATCCTGTAGTTTCTCAGTGACTTGTCTAACAGCTCTTTTCCAATTGTTTGTCCCACATTTTCCTCTGTTAGCTCTGTTTTTCTGCTTTTCACAGTACCATTTCTTTTTACCTATGAAAATTTCATGATGATAATGATAGTACTTATGCTATCGTTTTGTTTTTAAGGTCAGCTACCTCTTTCCTACAATTGAAATCAATAGTTTCTCACTTGTTCTCATACTGCTTTACCTCTTGAGTATCACAACATTTAAGTATCTCCCTCATCTGACTCACCCCGCCACACACACAAATATCCTACAGTTCCATTGTTTTTAACTTAAGCCATTTGTTATGATACTACCTTGGGTATACCTATCCCCTGGTGTTAAGTATGCTTTCAACCTTACTGAACTCCATGTACAGCAAAAATATCCTGGTACAACTGAAGAAACTGCATCTTTAAGAAGTCTATAAATGAATTCTTTAAACAATGTAAACAACTGCTCCATTGTTAAAATATTTAAACAGATCATGTCAATGTTAATAGACATTTCAATGCTTCATCCCTGACAACTACTATTCCTTTCACATGTATTGAAGTAAAATAATATTTTGTATAGAGATTTTAAGTAGTTTACTAAGCAGTGAACAATAAAATGAGAATGAGTGTACACAGGAAATCCTTTGGGTTATTAATGTATTTAATATTTTTCCCATATGTCTTTGAATGACAAATGATAATGTTTCTATTATGATTAATAATTTAATTAGCATATATGATGCCTCCCCAGGGGCTTAATTATCAAGTGCATCATCATAGTTTCAAAATAGACATGACAGCTATTGGCTCAAAATTTGCTTTATTGAAAATTTCCATAATGTACTTTTATATGACAGATTCTACTAGGTTATCAAATTTCTGTCATGAATGAATTATTCCAAGATAATAAGCAATAGTATTTTCTATACCTATACTAAATAATAGTCAAAAAATGATAGGGTGTATTATTGTCAAATATGCAGCTTTGAAAAACTGACTCAAAATCTTAATTTTTCTTTGTACACCAGGAAAAACTTCTGTAATCTACAGATTTCAGTTATTTACCGAACTGCAATTTATGCCATGAAGGAGAGAGCACAGAATGGGGAAAAATGAACAGGGACCAAATCTGGGGTTAAATCTTGGCCCATCTGTTTCCATTTGGCATGGAATTGCCACTTGCTGTCTTTGAGTTTCAGATTTCTAATCTTTACAACAGTGAGAATCATGCTTCCTATAGGATTATTTTGAAGTAAAGTACATGACTCATGGTAGGAGTTTAGCAAGTGGTAACTTATTATAATTATCGTTACAGTTCGGGTACTATGGTAGGGGAAGCAATGTGACAAGTGATACTCATAGATTTCTGAGCATATTCACTTTTTTGAGATAGGAAATAGACATATTTGGTTATTTAAATGGCATGCTTTTAATTACACCATTATATAATACACATAATTATACTATGCTATCACTAAACACAACCACACACACACACACATACCCCACACACACATTATTATAAAAAAACTAATCAGTACACAAATGTTTATACTTCACTCTTGTAAAATTTCCAAACCACATTTCATTGTACCCCTTTGTCTTATCTGGTACGTCCTACAGTTATAAAATGGTAATTATTGCCACCTGTATTTTATCTTGTTAAAAGAGACGTATTACCTAAGACTGCATATTACTTCTAGACGTACCTAAGTTTTTCTTACTCCTCTTTCACTATCTCAGGGTAATACTCTACAGTTGGTTCTATAAAAATATAAAATTATTTATAATGATTCAAACCTGAGTCACATAAATAACATGGTTAAAAGCCACATCAAGAAAAAATACTGTTGATTTGTGGCAACCATCATTCAAACATTGTTAATTTATAGTGTCACTTTTCATTTTGAGTTTTTATTGACAATTCACAAATCAATTTTTTAAAACATATGTGAAGCCTGTCTATGAATCTCCTTCTTTGATTTAGGTATTTGATTTAATTACAACAGCTTATATAATTTGCTTTTTTTATTCTGTCAGAATAGAATATAATTTGTTTCATTATAGGTTTAAATTGCTATTTTATATTAAAATTTTATTTCTTAATATTGGAACATTGAGAACTCTCTACTGAAGACTGATATTGACTACTAAATTAATGAAATTCAGAGTGAAAACTTCAAGGTTCTCCAAAGAGCCTAGAGTCATCTCCAATGATATCTTTCCATGGCAATAAAAATTAGTTAATAGTAAGTCAGTTTGTCATAAACTAAGAGTCTGTTATATGTCACAGATTTGAATTAACATTCCCCTAAAGTCATCTTGCAAATTTACATGGCTTCAAAAAAGAATGTGGATGATACTCTGCAAAGCAGTCATTGTTATTAGAGACAATAAAATACACCAAATAATGTCTTTCAATGATAGTGTGGCTATTATAACTATTGTGTTCAACAGTATATATGTTTGAAATATTTTTTTCAAAAAACTATGAAATAATTTATGTGAAGAAAGAAAATGTAAGAAGAATCCATAAATAATTCAAACGATAATTTATCAATAATTGGTTACTCTTCGTGTAGTCTGTTAATCTGGATAAGAAATGAAGTTATAAATTAAATATATAAATCTGAAAATAAAATTTTAGTATCTATAAATGTAATTTTGATACATCAATTAAAACCTAACATCAATATTTTACCTGTTCTAAGAAGTGAATGTTTTAAAGTTGTGATTAACAAGATCAAGTTTTTGTATCAAATATTTAATCATGTACTATGTACTGAAATAAGAGAGATCTACGAGTACCTTTGGAATGAACATCATATAGATAATATAGTTTATCACTTTCATAAGCAATAACATTTCATAATATTAATTTATATTTTAGTGATTTTTTGAAATCCAAAGAAACAAAAATGCAGACACACAAAAACACTGTAAGCTTATGTTCTGTATTTTATAAAGGAATTAGAAAAATTAAAAGCTTATACAAGAAAGTGGAATAAGAATTTAATTGAGAAAATGTTAATGCCAGCCTAAAGCTGCACTAAAATTCTGAATAAAATATGGCTACTGCAATTGGACCAGGTTTCTTTATGAAGTTGTTTCTAATTCTGAAGCTGCATATGTGCAGACACAAGTGATGTAGAATGTAAGTGTTGCCATGGTAAGTACACATTTTTTCTTGGATAGTCAATTTTTTCTTAAAAATGTATAAAGAACTCTCACCTTATAATAAGTCATGAAAATTGACTGTTTTTCTTATCATTACTTATTAGTATGATGCAATGCAGCATAATACAGAAATAAACCGTCTTTTAAAAACTTTAGCCTACTAAGATGAATTATAAAGCATTAAGTGAAAATGAAACAAGAAATCTCCAAGTCAGGTAACTCTAAATATTGGATGGTAAACAAGTTATATCTCCACTAAATTAATAAATATTCTGTCCTCAGGACATTTTTCACAGGCCTGAGACACCTCAGAAGTCCAAACGCAATCGCTAAACACACCCCCAATATACTTTAGCCCTATGACTCTTAAGGAAAAATAAAATAATTCCTACATCCCTACTTTCTCATTTCCCCCCCTGCGCAATCAATGATTTCTAAAAAGTAAAGACTTAATTGCTTTACTGTCTTTTGTAAAAACAAACAAACAAACAAATAAAAAACACCTCGTGGTAGTTCCCTTAGAGTCCTGGAAGCCAACTCAAGGAAGCCTGGACGGAGGTGTGACACTTGGAATGGGGAGGTGGTGTAATCTGTTGTGAATCACAGCAGGTTCTGAAGTGCTGGAGAACCCACGTGTGCAGGGGCTGGAGAACTTTTCCACCGTCTCCCAGAGGAAATGTCTCATTTTAAAATAGGGGGCTGGCTGGAGCAAGGGGTGGGGGTGAAGGGTGGGCGATAAAAAAAAAAAAAAAAAAAAAAAAAGGCAGAGGCGAAGCTTTCAAACCGTTCACGCATATCTATCTGTGCTTATTTTCCCTCTATTTCGCCTCCCATCAACTTTATTGTTGTTATTATTATTATTATCATTTTCCTTCTATAGGAGGACTTAAGCAACCGGGATGCTGAGCATCTCATAGGCTCAGGCTGGAACAAAGAAAATCGAGTTCCTAATACTGTATCTCTCCGGTTGGAGGGATCACGTGTCCTGCTTTCGCTGGAATGCACTCTTCTCGCCCACGCTATAAAAATCTCTATTGTGCTTAGAAATTTCGCCTAGGTTAGAATATGCTCACATAAAATTGCTTTTCATCCATCAGGAGAGCCACATTTCTACATACACAGATACAAATCTATTTACCTGCTGACCCAGTTACCACTGCAGGTAAATTCGATGTGTTTAAAGAGTATCGGAAAAGTAATCAAGAAGAGCAGGTGGAGGGCCCCTGCGTCTTACCGATCCCCACCCCCATCGCTTTTTATTTTTTTATTTTTTTGTAATTCCTTTTGAAGGAGAACTTCGAAAGGAACGTGGGAGTCGTAGATGGTTCCTTTCTGAAGCCAATTCCTGGGAGTTGTGAAAGTGACCCCGTCTCTTCTCTGCCTGGAGCTGTGCCCTCTCGCCCAACCCGCTCGCTTTGTGACTTGATGGGGAAGAGACAGTCAGGGAAGAGCGGGAGTAGAGGGCGGAGGCGGGTCCTTTATTCAGCCCTGATGGCCGAGAAGTAGTGTAAGGAAGCAATCTTGCAGCCATCTCCGTTATTATGAAGTCACACTATTTTAAAAGGCAATCTGTACAGTCCCCCAAACCCCCGCCCCCATTCTTGACTCTGCAAACAGTAAGATTAGAGACTACTGGTAGCCAATCTAATAGTCCACGAGCCAGGGTGCCATGATTACCTTAATGCTAATGTGCTTCCCTCCCTCTTTCCACGTCGAATCCGAAACACGTCCTGCATCCTTAATAACTCGGAGAGGTGGACGCAAGATCCTCAAGGGGACCCAGCGCTGGATTGGGAATAGGCAGGTTCACCAGCTTCTCGTGCCACACAAAGGAGATGTGTGGGTAGGAGTTGTCTAGCTGACAGGGAGGGAGGCAAGGTTCTCCCTGACTCCTAGGGAACGGGCTCCCCCACTTCTTTCCGTCCTCCAGTCTTTCATGCTCCTTCGTCCCCTCCATCCCCCCAAACCCCACCCTTTCCCTTCAATCCCAATGGCATAAAAATCTTCTAATTGTATTTTTTCAAACAGACATCAAGACACTGATACAACACCTTCCAAGATAGAGACAAGTGCGTCCTGCCACAAGTGTGTGTGAGTGTGAGTGTGTGTGTGTCACGATCAAACACGCGCTTCATCCCTCAGACACCTCTGGGAAAAAAGCTGACTGGAGATGCCCAAGATAATAACGAGGAGCTAAACCTAATTTCAGCGGAACCAATGGTCCCAGCACCAGCGCCCAAAATTCACCTTTCCTTTTCGCAGTATGTAACCCTTTAAGGTCTCTTGCCAGCTCAAGCTACTCGGTGCTCCCATGCACCCGCCCAGTTAGCACCCCATTTCCAAACGCTCTGCAACCTACCACATCAGCGCCGCCTCCGCTGGCCACCGCACGAGCAGCTTCCCGCGAGCGCCGAAGCCTCCCGCCCTGCCACCCCCGCCCCCGGCCGGCCTCTGGGGTCCCACACCTAGCGCGCCTACGGCCGCCGCAGCACCCTCCGCCACTGAGCGAGCGTGCCTTACTTACATCGCCGGCGGGAGAAACTGCCCATGAGGTTTCGGAGAGCGTAGTCGTGCAGCTGCCAAGGGTTATTCCTTAAGTGTTCAGGGGTCCGCAGTGGAGTGGGCGCCAGGGTCCTCGGAGGAGGAGAAGAGGAGGGAAGGAGTAGAAGGTAGGAAGAACAGGAGGTAGAGGGGAATCCAGGAAGGTGCCACGTTAGACCATGATGCCGGTGCCCTTCAGGTAGACGGCTGGAGAGCTTCCCGCGGGAAGGGGCCGAGGGGAAGCCCGAAGCGCCGGCGGGGGAGGCAGGAGCGCGTCCACTCCCCAGCCTCAGCCTGCCCAGCGCGCCGCGCTAGCAACCGCAGCAGCAGCGGCGGCGGCGGTGGCGGAGGCGCAGCTCCTTCCCCGCCCCCAGAAGGCTCCACAGACAATAAATCCTGGGCGGAGAAGAGACGAGCAGGAAAGGCGAATCCTGCACCCAACTCTGTAACAACCCCTGCCCGTTGCCGCGCCTGTGCAGGGCGAGGATCCCCAGGGGCCAGGGCGCAGCGGGCGTCTCGGTGGGGCTGAGCGCTCCGCGGCTGCAGGAGGCGGTGGCGGTGGCCCGAGTGGGCGGCTGCAGGTCCCGCCGGCGAGAACCCGCTGCACAGGGGCTGGGTGTCCGTGGCTTCAAGCCCGGTGTTCACCTGGAGTAGGGTCCTCCTCGGTGCAGTGGCTCGGCGCACAGGTGCCAGGATTGGCAGGCTAGGAGGCGCCGCTCATGGCTCTTGGCTGTGTCTCCGCTCTCCCCGCCCCCTCTGTTTCTTCCCACCCCCTTTTCCGACTATACCAGCTGCAGCTGCTTCAAAGTGTGAAAAATGTCAAGGAGATTTTCCAATGATAGGAGGGGGTAACCATGTTCACAACCCTCGGTCCCTTTTTGAGATCCTCGCCTGTCCCTCTGACCTCTACTCGGGCTACCCCAAATTATGAGAAGAAAAATCCCAGTCCCGCACAGAATTGAAACGCTAGCCTTCTCCCGGCTCCGTCACCATAGGCTGCTTTTCGATAACGGGACGAGAGGCCGAGCTCTCTGGGTTCCTCTCGTCTCCGTGGTGTTCGAGGCAGGTGGCACGAATCTCAGCGCCGGGTGGAGCGCGGCGGCCGGCTCCTCCCGCTCGCGGGCCAGCCCCGGGCGCTCTGGCAGCGCGGCGCGGCGCGGCGTCCTGCAGCGCCGCCGCCTGAGCGGCAGAAGCGGCTCCCGGCCTGTGCGCCCGCTCAGGCACTCCTGCACTGCACCAGCCCATTGACTTTGAGAAAGAGTCTTTAGGAGCCTGCCTTGTCTGTTTGAGATAAGAGAAACCACAGGAGATCCTGTTTGTTTTGTTCTTCTCCTCGAGCACTGGCAGGAGCCGACCTCCCATCACCTGACTTTCTTTTATTACATTTTTTCTTGACATTATAGTTCTTTCCTTTCTCTCCATATGCTCCTTTAAATACCAATTTCATCTTTTCTCCTCTCATACGGCTTCTCTAAAGTCCCATAAGCAGCAAGACATTGCGGCTTTGCACCATATCGCACTTCTTTTTGAGACGGGAGTTTCGCCTTGTTGCCCAGGCTGGAGTGCAATGGCGCGATCCTCGCTCATTACTCGCAACCTCTGTTCTGCGGTTCAAGCTGATTCTCACCCTGTCTCAGTTCCCACTGGCTAATTGCAGTACGCAACACGCCTCGGGCTAATTTTTATTTTAGAGACGGTTTCACCGTTGCCCAGACTGTTCTCGGACCCCACTTTTGGGTGATCCAATCTGTCTTGGGTCTCCAAAGTGTTGATTTCAGGCGTGAGCCACCGTTCCCGGCCTATATTTACACTTTTATCTCTACACACATCTAATGAAATACATCTTTAAAAATGGATATATTATGCTGGTATTCTTTTGTGGAATATAGGCTATGTGGTTTTTGTTTCTTCATTACAAGAGAGAAAGAATCTTGCTTTAGTTCTCTAACCTCAAACACAGTCAAGACTGTGCACAGCATTCAAATGCCACTCTGGAGTGTGTGTAAGCTCACAGTTTGCCAAAAGAAAACACACCTGATTGTATTCTTAAATTTGGAATGCTAAAGTCTTCAAGGTCAAAAATTATGCTTCCTGGCTGCTAGAAATTGTGTAAGAAGAGTCTTGAGAGACTGGCACCTAATGTTCAGAGGACCTAGAGAGGAATTATTGCCCACTTTATCTGGGCCATGAAGGTGGGCTGACTCTTAAGGACAACTTGCCAGTGTTTCATATCATTTGCACATAGAAAGGAAAAGGAGTATATTTTGAAAGGCCAGATCATTTTTTATATTGTTACAAAACACCAAAAGAAAGAGTTCTGAAAATGGCAAGGAAATGGAATAAAATTGTTAAAAGAATTTTTTCGAATTGACTAGTGTTGTGCTCTGTTTTTTTCACCTGTAGTATTGTCCTTTTAAACATCTTGCCACATCTCAATGTCTCAGTTGGATGGAGTGACATTAAATATTTTAGGTGCTGATTAAAAATGTGTTGACAAAATAACCTGGCACAACAATTACACAATTATAGCAGTCCTTTACGGGTTTCCAGTTCTTTTGAATACAATCAACACAGTACTTTCACACATATTCTTTCATTTAATCCTTTCCTAAATCTAGGTGGTGGATAATCTAATCCACACTTACAGGAAGCGCACAAAGGCTCATCTCATAAGGGGTATCCAGTTGCCCTGGACTTGAGCCTAGAATTTATTTTAACTTCAGGTTTCATTCTTTTGTATCAAAATATTTGACAAAAATTATTCTGTTTAAACTCATGGCCAGTTATGAGTAACTGCAGATCCTTGCATAAAGGCAGCATACCTACCAATGAAGTTACCTTCTGTGTGTTAAGCGGAAGTAGTTTCCTAAGTGAAAACAAACATATTCCTTTCCAATGGAGAAAAAGGTAATTTTGGAACCCCAAATTAAAAATGGATGGTGCTGATATAACATATTTCAAACTACATGTCCTCCTTTCCCATTTATCCTGTCCTAGAATCTTGATTTTGGATCATAGAGATCCAATGGATAAAATATTTTAAATATGTTCAGATGTCCACCTAATGGCTATGGGTTTTAACAAACATGATTATGGTATTAAAAAGTAGGAAAAGGTGTTTTCTTTAGAATAAGCTTTGAATACAATGGCTCCATATTTTTGTAAGATTTATGAATCTTGAACAAAATCTGGCCACCTTTACTATTTAAACATTGAGACATTGAAGAGATTTCAATGGTTTCATAGAATTATGGAACCATTTCATAGAATTATGGAACCATTGAAATGCAAATGCAGGTGCTGTCTTTAAACTTCAAGCTGCCCTGTCATCAACCCTCTGGAAATGCAGATGACTGTCTAAAAATTGGAGAAAGATGAATGCTAAATATCATTTGGATGTTGCTCAAGCAGAGGCCCAACACTAAAAATTATCACCATTTTAAAAATTAGATCAAGGCAGTTTTAACAGATTTGATGTTCATATTACATCTATAAATGATTAGACATTAAGGCTATAAAATTTTGCAAGTTGTTAATCAACTTATTTGACCCACACTACTAAAATCTTTGAAATGATAATGCTTCTTAGGATAAACAAGACTAACCTTATTTGAAAATAAAACTCGTGGTGATATTAAACAATAAGATGCCAAATATCTTCTAATATTTCTCTTTGGATGCCTGAAATGTTACCCTTGTCTTAAAAGATATCCCCTTTGGCAATTACTCATTAATATAAAACTACATATAGAGAGGATAACACTTTTAGTTTTTGAGTTGTTAATATCTTAACAGGATTGGCTTAATTAGATACTGGTAATTGGGGAAATAGAAAATGTTACTAAATTTTGATGTGTGAAGATGAAGGTCTGAAAACCTCAAAGACAGTAGACCTTAGTAAGACAGGATCAGTATGAGTGGGATACCATAAGGGTAGAGGGTGATGCTTTGTTGTGGTTAGTTTTTGAAAAACCAGGCGGAGGTTCTGAATAGAAAATGGGGGTAGGTCATTAAGATTTTTCTTCAAATGAATTTGTTAGAGGGTTTTACTATGAAATTGGCCCTCAAATTAGCAATCTGTTCTAGCTCAAGAAAATGCTTCTTTATTGTGGATTTTAATTCATTTGAATAATTATTTTGTAAGCATTAATTTGCCTGTTTAAGATGAAAAAATACAATGACCACTGATATTGATGCCCATTAAGAAAGCATTATGGATATGACTGATGTCTCTTCTCCCATTCCTCTCTCTGTCCACCCCATTCCCCCACACACAAAAGGTAACCTCATTTCTTTGTATTTATTTGTACATTTATACATTCACACATTTTGTGCACTTTTACTACTAACAGTATTTTTTGTATTGCTTAGCATAAGTAACCCTCGTATAAATGATATAATACAGTATGTATTCTTTTGCAAATTGCTTTTGCTTTAAAAAAATATCAACATTATGTAAATGAGAAAGATTCATCTTCCTATGTGTCACTCTGGTTGACTGATTTGTAATGCTGCATAATAGTTAATTGTATAAACTCATCATATTCACATTCTGATGACAGTTTTTACTATTGTAAGTAATACTGTTGGGAACATGTTTGTTTATATCTCTTTATGAATGTGCCTTAAAATTATTTCTAGTTTATGTATCACCTAGGAGCAGATTTACAGTCAATATTAAATTGTTTTTCACATTGTTTACAGTTTTATTAGTATTTGTAAGAGTTTTTCTTTGTCCACACCCTGGCAATACTTGGTATTATCAGATATTTTCATGTTGTCCAGTCTAAGGGGTGTAAAAAGGTCCTTTATTAAGGTTTACATTCACATTTCCTTGCTTACTTATGAGGTTGAGCACCTTTTAATAGGTTTATTTACCATTCCGATTTTCAATATGAATTGCTTATTTATATATTTCACTAATTTTCATTGGGTTTTCTTGATTTGTATATCTATGTCGGTGTGTGTAGCCTAGATTTTAACCCTCTGCCAGTTGTATCACTTTGGCTTTCAATCTTCATATAATGGTGTATTTTTGTAAAAAGAAGCTTTAATTGATAACGTTATCAATACTTTCCTTTATGGAATGTGCTTTATATCTAGCTTAAGAAAACCTTTATTACCCTCCCCCAGTTATGAATGTATTTTTCTATGTCGTATTCTAAAAGCTTCATAATTTTAATGTTTTACTTTTCAGACTTTAAATCATCTGAAATTGATTCTTTCTATGGTGTGAGGTTGGGATTAATTTTACTTTTCTACTTTCTTCCTTATGAAATGAGTGCTTGCACTACTGCATAGCATATCATATATCAGTTCATTGGTTTATTTTTGGGGATGTGCAATTTGTTCTTTCTATTCTATGCAAGTTGAAAACTGAAAAAACTGTCCTGATTACTCAAGCTTTATAATCAGCACTGATATCTAGGGAGAACAAGGAGCCTCATCTTGTTCTTCAAAATGTTTGACTATTCTTAATCCTTTCTTTTTGTACCATTAATTTTTAAGCATGGTGCAAATTCATAATAGCATTTAAAATTTTTCTCACACCACAAGTCTTTTAAAAACAGATTGTTATTTCACAAGACCTTGTTCTGTGTAGTGTTATAACAAATTAGCAATTCTGTCTCACAAGAAATTCAGACTAAATTTATCATGCCAGTACTCCAACAGAAAGTTTATCTTAGATAAAAACTGAGTAAAAAGACTAGTCAAGAATGAAATATATCTTTAAAAACAATGTAGATAACTTCACCACCACATTACTGTATACAAATATCCTGAAAAAGTATCTGCCATCTCTAGGTGGTTTTATAGGTATACAAAAATTTAAATTCTTTTCTTCATTCTAAAATGGATATTATGTAGTTAAAGCAAGCAAAAGTTTTCCTAATTCTAAAATTGTGTTATTATATTAAGAAATTGCATGCTCTTACTTTTTAAAAAATTTTAACTTCCAGGATACATGTTCAGGATGTACAGGTTTGTTACATAGGTAAATGTGTGCCACAGTGGTTTGCTGCACCTGTCAACCCACCACCCAAGTATTAAGCCCAGCTTGCACCAGCCATTTTTCCTGATACTCTCCCCGCTGCCCCTCACAGGCCCCTGTGTGTGTTGTTCACCTTCTTGTGTCCATGTATTCTCATCGTTCAGCTCCCACTTAAAAGTGAGAACATGTGGTGTTTGATTTTCTGTTCCTGTGTTAGTTTGCTGAATAATGACTTCCAGCTCCATCCATATCACTGCAAAGGACATGACCATGTTCCTTTCTATGGCTACATAGTTTTCCATGCGTATATGTACCACATTTTCTTTATCTAGTCTATCATTGATGGGCATTTGGGTTGATTTCATGCCTTCACTATTATGAATAGTACTGCAATGAACATAAGCATGTGTGTATTTTTTTTTTTTGAAATGGAATCTCACTCTGTTGCCCAGGCTGGAGTACAGTGGTGCAATCTTGGCTCACTGCAACCTCTGCCTCCCGGGTTCAAGTTATTCTCCTGCCTCAGCCTCCAGAGTAGCTGGGACTACAGGCATGCGCCACCACACACAGCTGATTTTTGTATTTTTAGTAGAGACGGGGTTTCATCACATTGGTCAAGGTGGCCTTGAACTCCTGACTTCATGATCCACCCGCCTTGGCCTCCCAAAGTACTACGATAACACGCATGAGCCATCACACCTGGCCTGCATGTATGTTTATAATAGAATGATTTATATTCCCTTGGGTATACACCCAGTAACGGGATGACTGTGTCAAATGGTATTTCTGGTTCTCAGTCTTTGAGGACTCACCACACTGTCTTCCATAATGGTTGAACGAATTTACATTCTCACCAACAGTGTAAAAACATTTCTATTTCTCTACAACCTCGATAGCATCTGTTGTTTCTTGACTTTGGTAATCGCCTTTCTGACTGCGATGTTATCTTACCGTGGTTTTGATTTGCATTTCTCTAATGATAAGTGATGTTGAACTTTTTTTCATGTTTGTTGGCTGCATGAATGTCTTCTTTTGAGATGTATCTGTTCATGTTCTTTGCCCACTTTTTAATGGGTTTGTACGCTTTCTTCGTGTAATTTGTTTAAGTTCCTTGTAGATTCTGGATATTGGCCCTTCGTCAGATAGATAGATTGCAAAAAAAGAAAAAAAAAAAAACTCTCATTCTGCAGGTTGTCTATTCACTCTGATAATAGTTTCTTGGGCTGTGCAGAAGCTCTTTTGTTTAGTTAGATTCCATTTATCAAATTTTGCTTTTATTGCTATTTCTTTTGGTGTTTTCATCATGAAATCTTTGCCCATGCCTATATCCTGAATGGCACTGCCAAGATTTTTCTCTAGGATTTTTATAGTTGTGGGTTTTACATTTAAGTTTTTAATACATCTTGAGTTAATTTTTTACAAGGTGTAAGGAAGGGGTCCAGTTTCAATTTTCTGCATATGGCTAGCCAGTTCTCCCAGCACCATTAAATAGGGAATCCTTTGCCCATTGCTTGTTTTTGTCGGGTTGGTCAAAGATCAGATGGTTGTATACGTGCAGTCTTCTGATTTCTCTCTTCTGTTGCATTGATCTATGTGTTTGTTTTCGTAAAAGTTCCATGCCCTTTGGTCACTGTAGCCTTGTAGTATAGTTTGAAGTCAGGTAGCATGATGTCTCCAGCTGTGTTCTTTTTACTTACGATTGTCTTGGCTATTTGGGCTCTTGTTTGGTTTCATGTGAATTTTAAAACAGTTTTATTTTAAATTCTATGAAGAATGTCAATGGTAGTTCAATGGGAATAGCATTGAATATATAAATTGCTCTGGGTAGCATGGCCATTTTTACAATATTGTTTTTTCCTATCCATGAGCATGGAATGTTTTTCCATTTGTTTGTGTCCACTCTGATTTCTTGGAGCAGTGGTTTGTAGTTCTCCTTCAAGAGGTCCTTCACTTCCCTTGTTAGCTGTATTTCTAGGTATTTCATTTTCTTTTTAAGAATTGTGAACAGGAGTTCATTCGTAATTTGATTCTTTGCTTTCCTGTTTTTCATGTATTGTAGTGCTTGTGAGTTTTGCACATTGATTTTGCATCCCGAGACTTTGCTTAAGTTGCTTATCAACTTAAGAAGCTTTCGGACTGAGATGATGAGGTTTTCTAAATATAGAATAATATAATCTGCAAACAAAGACAATTTGACTTTGTATCTTCCTATTTAAATAAATTTTTAATTTCTTTCTTTTGCTTGATTGTGCTGGCCAGAACTTCTACTATGTTGAAAGGAGTGGTGAGAGAGGGCATCCTTGTCTTGTGCTGGTTTTCAATAGGAATATTTTCAGCTTTTGCTCATTCAGTATAATACTGGTTTTGGTTTTGCCATAGATGGCTATTATTATTTTGAGGTGTGTTCTTTCAATAACTAGCTTATTGTCTTAATATGAAAGGATGTTGAATTTTATTGAAGGTCTTTTCTGCATCTATTGAAATAGGCATGTGGTTTTTGTCTTTAGTTCTGTTTATGTAACAAATTATATTTATTGATTTGTGTATGCTGAACCAAGCTTGTATCCTGGGGATGAAGCCAACTTGACTGTGGTAAACAAGCTTTTTGATGTGCTGCTGGATTTTGTTTGCAGCACATCAAAAATCAAAAAATTTTCTGAGGATTTTTGTATCACTGTTCATCAGGGATGTTGACCTGAACTTCTCTTTTTTTGTGTTGTATCTTTGCCAGGTTTTGGTATAAGGATGATGCTAGCCTTATAAAATGAGTTAGGGAGGAGTATCTCCTTTTCAATTGTTTGGAATAGTTTCAGAAGAAATGGTACCAGCTCCTCTTAGTACTTCTGGTAGAATTCAGTGTAAATGTGTCTGGTCCTGGGCTTTTTTTGGTTGGTAGGCTATTTATTATTGCCTTAATGTTAGAACTTCTTATTGGTCTATTTATGAATTCAACTTCTTCCTGGTTCAGATTTTTGGAGGGTGTACAGGAATTTATCAATTACTTATAGATTTTCTAATTTATTTGCATCAAGGTGTTTATAGTATTATTTTATGGTTGTTTGTGGAGTCAGTGGTAATATTCCTTTTATCATTTCTGATTGTGTCTATTTGATTTTTCTCTCCTTTCTTCTGTATTAGTCTAGCTAGTGGTCTATTTTACTTTTTTTTTTTTTTTTTTTTTTTTTTAACAGCTACTTGATTCATTGATGTCCTGAGGGTTTTTGTTTGTTTGTTTGTTTTTTGTATGTGTGTATCTCCTTCAGTTTTGCTCTGATCTGCATTATTTCTTGTATTCTGGTAGCTTGGGGTTTGTTTGCTCTTGATTTTCTAGTTCTTTTAGTTGTGATGTTAGGATATCGATTTGAGGTCTTCTAGCTTTTTGATACAGGCATTTAGTGCTATAAATTTCCCTCTTAAGATTGCTTTAGCTGTGTCCCAGAGATTCAAGTAGGTTTTCTCTTTGTTCTCATTAGTTTCAAAGAACTTCTTGATTTCTACGTTAATTTCAACACTTACCCAGGAGTCATTCAGGAGCAGGTTGTTCCATTACCATGTAGTTCTGTGGTGTTTATGTCTTAATCTTGAATTTTAATTTGATTGTGCTGTGGTCTGAGAGACTGTTTGTTATTATTTTAGTTTTTTACATTTGCTGAGGAGTGTTTCACTTCCAAGTATGTGATCAATTTTAGAGTAAGTGTGCCATGTGGTGCTGAGAAGAATGTATATTCTCTTGTTTTTGGGTACAGAGTTCTGCAGATATCCACCAGGTCCACATGATCCAGAGCTGAGTTTAGGTCCTGAATATCTTTGTTAATTTTCTGTCTCAATGATCTGTCTAATATTGACAGTGGGATTTTAAAGCCTTTCACTATTATTGTGTGGGAGTCTAAGTCTCTTTGTAGGTCTCTAAGAACCTGTTTTATAAATCTGGGTGCTCCTGTATTGGCTACATGTATATTTAGGGTAGTTAGTGCTACCTGTTGAATTGACCCTTTACCATTATGTAATGCCCTTCTTTGTCTTTTTTGATCTTTGTTGGTTTAAAGTCTGTACTGCCAGATACTAGGATTGCAACCCCTGTTTTTTTCTGTTTTACATTTGGTTGGTAAATATTCCTCCATCCCTTTATTTTGAGCCTATCTGTGCCTTGACACATGAGATGGGTCTCTTAAATACCACACACTGATGGGTCTTGACTCTTTATCCAGTCTGCCATTCTGTATCTTTTAATTGGGGCATTTAGCCCATTAATATTTAAGATTAATATTGTTATGTGTGAATTTGATCCCCTCATCAGAATGCTAGTTGGTTATTTTGCAGACTTGTTTATGTAGTTACTTCATAGTGTCACTGGTCTGTGAACTTCAGTGTGTTTTTGTAGAGACTGGTAATGGTTTTTCATTTCCATATATGTGTTTCCTTCAGCTGCTCTTGCAAGGCAGGTATGGTAGTAATGAACTCACTCAGCATTTGCTTGTCTGAAAAGGATTTTACCACTCCATCACTTATGAAGCTTAGTTTGGCTGGATATGAAATTCTGGGTGGAAAATTCTTTTCTTTAAGAATTTTGAATATCGGTTTCCACTCTCTTATGGCTTGTAGGATTTGTGCTTAGAGGTCTGCTATTAGTCTGATGGGTTTCTTTTGTAGGTAACCTGGCCTTTCTCTTTGGCTGCCCTTAACATTTTTTTCCTTCATTTCGAACTTTGAGAATTTGATGATGGTGTATCTTGGGGTTGATCTTGTCATGGAGTATCTTACTAGGATTCCCTGTATTTTCTGAATTTGAATGTTGGCCTGTCTTGCTAGGTTGGGGAATTTCTCCTGGATGATATCCTGGAGTATGTTTTCCAACTTGGTTCTGTTCTCTCTGTCTCAGGTACACCAATCAATTATAGGTTCATTCTTTTTACATAATCCCACATTTTTTGGAGGTTTTGTTTGTTCCTTTTTATTCTTTTTTCTCTAATCTTGTCTGCCTGTCTTATTTCAGCAAGTTTGTCTTCGAGCTCTGAGACTCATTTCTCCACTTGGTCTATTCAGCTATTGAGACTTGCGCATGCATTGTGAAGTTCTCATGTGTTTCAGCTCCATCAGGTCACTTATGTTCCTCTCTAAGCTGGTTATTCTGATTACCAGCTCCTATAATGTTCTATCATGGTTCTTAGCTTCTTTGCATTGGGTTAGAACATGCTCCTTTAGCTTAGCGAAGTTCATTATTACCCACCTTCTTAAGCCATTTCTGTCAATTCATCCAACTCAGCCCCAGGTGAGTTCTGTTGCTGGAGAGATGTGATCATCTGGAGGAGAAGAGGCACTGTGACTTTTTGAATTTTCAGTGTTTTTACATTGATTTTTTTTCTCCTCTTTGTGGGCTTATTTACCTTCAATCTTTGAGGCTGCTAACCTTTGCTTGGAGGTTTTATGTGGGGCTTTTTGTTGATGTTGTTGCTGTTATTATGTTCTGTTTATTTTTCCTTTAACAGTCAGGTCCCTCTTCTGTAGGGCTGCTGTGGTTTGCTGGGGATCCACTGCAGACCCTATTCACCTAGGTCTGTCGTACACCTGGAGGTATCACTAGTGGAAGCACCTCTTTTGGTTTTGTGGGGGGAGCCGCCCTTGCCCCATGCCACACCCAGGTGGGCTGTCACCCCACCCTGCTTTTCCTCACTCTCTGTGGGTCATGCCAACCACCTATCAGTACTAAAGAGAGAACTTGGATACCTCAGTTGAAAGTGGTGAATTCATGCGCCATTTTGCTCTTCTCAGTGAGAGCTGCAGATCACAGCTGCTTCTCCTCAGCCATCTTGGCCGCTCCAGCCCCTCTCAAAATTTAACATAGTACATTATTGTTAATTTGAGAAGTTAGAAATCATTAAAAAAAATCTGGTGGGGAATTGATGTTTTTTTCTCACAAAATCTTTCTTAATGACAGCTATAAATTACTGAAAAACTTCCAGTGGTCTGCATATATATGAATACAAATTATACTGATGACCAGAGTTCAGAAGATTACATGTGCCAATAATCCAGAGCATACACAATACTCCCTTTCCCTTAGGTAATCTTTTAATTCAAGAATCTGAATACTGTTAATATTAAATTGTTTTTTGTGCTAACTCAGTTAGTAGAGACACACCAGATATATTTTCTTAGAGGTTGGGGAAAAATAATACTTATTTTTTTTTCTGCTTTGTGTTTGTCTTACCTCCAGATGCATAACTGGAAAATTAGCAATAATTAAATATTTCTAATGGTTCTACTTTTTCAAATCACTGCCGGAGTGATGTTTTGTAATGGAAAATATCATGGTGTCACACTGGTCCATCTAAAATTGTCTTCTTTCACAACTCAAGTCTTGGGACTTCAATTGCAATGTCAGGAATTTTCTTTTGTTCAGAAAGCAAATTCCTAGGAAAGAATGTATTTCCACTTAATCATGGGGGAATAAACATAGCAAGAACAATATTATAACCACATTTTTGTTATGTAAGACCACATTTAAACCTAAATAAAAATGATGGAGTACAATAGAAGTAGAATTATATCCTAATTTGACTATGGGATAATATACTAAGCTGGGATAACTTCGACAATTTTGCTGTACAAGTTTTTTCCAACTTTTCCAGTCTGTACAATCTTATTAGTCTATTTGCCTGACAGAAAATAGTCAGATAGTGGTATTAAATCCAGCAAGTTTAACAATTTGATAAGTTTATTAAATTACTTATTTTTAGTAAAAGCAGGGGAGTTTGGACATTATATATTGTCAAGAGCCCAGGACATTTTAGTTAGGTCACACTATTTTGCTCTTCAAAGCTGAAGAAATGCCTTTTAGTACCTAAATTCCAGCAGAATATTTCGATATGCTCTAAAATGGTGATGTTTATCATCAAATTTAATCACAGTTCAAGATGGAGTCTTGATACTATTGATTAATAAGAATAACTGATATAAAGTTATACTACTGGGTATAATTCAATTTTGTTTCTTTAAGACCATTCAGTTTTATCATTAGGAAAAGCAGCATTCTGTTAATATGAAACAAGTAGGGATTCACAAGGATACAGGAAAACATTTTATTTCATGACGTTTTCTCCTGAACAGTATTCACCTGTTCACCTGATATCCTGTCATCTATAAGTATAGAAACCCCAAATTATAAACTTTTTAGTTAGATGGAAATGTCTTTTCATAACCTATTCTCAAATAATAAGTTAACTAGTATAGGATTCAAAGTCAGGAGTTGACAGCATTTAAAAAATGTTATCCAAAGAGTTTTGGTCTTCATTGTTGCTATTGATATATCTGCTCTCAGTCTAATTACCATTTTGGTGTAGCTAATACTCATTCCTTCATTCTGGTCATTGTTGAGATATTTTCTCTTTTTTTGTCTTTGAATACTGCATGTTTAGGCATGGAATTTCCTTTCTTTTTATTTTCTATTATTTTGTTTTATGCCACTAGGGATTCAAAATTGATTTCAGATAAGAAGTTAGCCTTTTACTCTCTGCATGTTGTCTTCCCCTCGTTTTCTGTATTGTTTCCACATTTCATCTTTCATCTCTCAACCTCTCTTTCATACTTTTCTCGCTTTGCCTCTTTGTGCTACGTTTTGTGTAAATTTCTGACCTTTATATTCCAGTTGACTAATTAATTCTCTCTAAACTATCCAATGTGACATTTAACTCACCATTGAGTTTTAATGCAATTAATTACATTTATAATTTCAAGAAGTTATAAGTCAATTTTTTCTAATCTTTTCTGAAAGCATCATGTTTCTTCCCCATATTTTTGATTCACTCCTTCAGATATAGGAGTGAATTACCTATGCTTTATATAGCATATTTCATGCTGTATCTGATAATTTTATTATCTGAATTCCATGGGATCTAATTTGAGGTACTGATTTATTTTCTCCTCAGTTTTGCTCATGCTGGTATGTTTTCTTGAATTTTGGGTTAGATTTTATCTGGGGAAATCACATAAACCCTTGGTTGTTTCTTTCCAATGAGGATTTTTATTTGTTTCTTCTAGGTGCTTCAGGGAGCTAACTATCTAAACTGTTTCAACTTAAGCTGTGAATTTCCCAGATGACACAGATAAACCCTGAGTGCTAAAAAGGACACATCTGTGATTATCAATCCTTAGCACCACTTCCTTCCCCACCTAGAATCAAGATTGAAGGAGACAAGTGTCTTATAATCTGTATTTTCAAGAGGGTAGATATTTTCTAAACAAACCATTTAGTGAAGATGTAATCCTTCAAGGATCTCACATTTAAGCAGAGATCTCAGTTACCTCCCACCTTTCTTAGGTTAGAGGTCTAGGATCTTGTTCAGCTACCACTTTGTAGACAAGTTCTAGATTACGAGAATGGACAAATTCCTTTAGGGTAGTTGTAAACTTAATGTTTCTTGCCATTGTGGTTTCCTGTTTTCTCTTAATTTTGGTCTCCAAACATTTCCCTTCTGTTTGGGAAGTTCACTGTTCACAAAACAATAAAAAACGTAGTTTGTTATTTTTTCCCCCGCATTTCTAGGTGTTTTGTCCTAGAGGTATTTTCATGGCATTTAGCTTGCCATATTTTGGAAGTAGACTAACATCTGTTTACGTAACAATTTTTCAGGTGATTTTTTTTTTTTTTTTTTTTTTGGTGTAGTAATGCTGAAGTTAGCTAGGTTAAGTAGCATTTTGTATATTGCCTTTCTGTCAAGCATGGTATTTTAAGAGATGGCAGTGGAAATAAGCCTTGCCACCATGATGCTATTACACAGGACATAATGTTAACTTTACTTACCAATAGCTTCTAAGTGAAACAAACAAAAACATATTTTTGGTTGTTTTCTTAATGACCCTAATATGTTTTCAGGGTCAGTGTAAGCAAAAATCTCTTTTAAATAGTGGTTATTTCCATCAGCTAGATGATGAATGCAAAATTCGTTATTTTTTTATTGTAGGGCACACTCATGGTTAGCATTAATGGTAATTACTTGACTGAAATCTCTTCGTGTTGTAAACGCAAAATGCATAAACAAGTTGAATCATGAAAGGTGTTCCGAATGTTCAGTTAACAATTAATACTGAGACCTAAAAAACAGAAAGCCAAGCAAATTTAGCTCTTTTTAAACTTTCTGATAAACACATACAAGATAACTCAATAAACTAGAAATTATGTAATAAAAAAACTAGTAGCATTATAGCATTGTTCAAGAAAAAACAAAAATTACCTATTTCTCTGACAGTTTTTATATTTTTATATTTTCTGAACATAGAAGTAATATATTCTTATTAAGATCCAAAGCAACATAGACATTTTATGTTGTGAAATATAAAAGCTCTGTATAGAAATTTGAAATACTCCAAAATCCAAAACTTCTTGAGCACCAACGTGACACTACAAGTGGAAAATTTCAGACATAAGGACTTAATACAAACTGCTTCGTGTACAAAATTATTAAAAATATTGAATAAAATTACCTTCAAGCTATTGGTATAAGTTGTACATGAAACATAAATGAATTTCATGTTAGACTTGGGTCTCATCCTCAAGATATCTCATTGTATGTATTTGAATATTCTAAAATTCAAAAAATTCAAAATACTAAACACTTCTGGTTCCAAGCTTTTCGGATAAGGGATACTCAACCTATATAAAAGGGTAGTCTTTTTTTCTTAAACTGTTTAAATTGAGATCTTTGATTCTTTGATCTTTAGAGGCCTCTTATGTTATGCATTATAATTTCGAAACTGAAGAGTATGGTAAATATTTGCTACTTTAAATAAAAGAATTTGACTTATAATTTAAACTCTTCTATTGGTTACATTTGTATATTTTTAAAAATGTAAACACTCAAAGGGGAAAAATCATGAGCTGAGAGGTAACTAAAGTTTTATTTTTAAAAATTACAAAGTAGAGCTACTCCATGACTTTACCTTGTAAATAATTTCTGCAATGTTCTTGAGACATTAATTCAGAGACATGATGATGAAACTCATGGCAGAAATTTAACTGAAAACTGAAGCTGCATCATATTTCATAGGATTGTTTGTTGCTTTAAAATAAATAATTTAAAAATCTTAAAAAAAATAAATAAATAAATAAATAAAAGCTCTGTATAATTCATATCCCTGAAATAACTGCAGTTATTAATACGGTATACTTCTCTAAATTTTTTCAGTGTATAGAAACATAGTTATATTATTGGTTTTATCTCCCAGAAATGTATTCTTATTATATATACTGTCTTATAACTTGCTTTTTATTGAATATATTGTGAAATATCCTTCTATTTTAGTACCAATGTACTACATCCCTTCTTTTTATAGGCTTCATAGAATCTTATTGCATGACGTACTATCATGCATATTACCTCTTTCCTATTAATGATTAGATGGATCCTAAATTTTTCACTATTGTAACAATTTTTGCAACGAACATTTTTGTACATATGTTTTTGCATTCTGGTGTAACACTTTTATAGCATATATTTTTAGAAATATTATTGATAATATAAAAACTATACATTTACACAAATTTGATAGTACTTTCCCTTCCCAAAATGTTAAACTAGTTCATGTTCTTAATAACTGTGTATCAGAATTCTTGTTTTCACACTACCTAACTGCATACCAAACATCATTTAAATATTCCCTGTCTGATAGACAAACATATTTCATTTATTTAATTTCTATACCTACAACAATGAAAATTTGAAATACAGAATTATATAAGCTTGAAATGCAGAGGACTTACCTTATTATTTAAAACGGACGAGATTTTGTTGTCATCATATTTTCTATCTGTGGCCAAAAATACGTAAAAATTAGGTATCAATATAGATATAATTTTTTCCCATAGAAAATCAGTTTTTAGTTAAGTTTCATGATACTGTCTGGTAGTAAAAGGAAAACGTGTTGAAGTTTTGTCAACTCATTATATAGCCCCACTCTCCCATCATCCAGCTCCTTCTCATTTCTTTCAAGAAAAGGTCACAGAGCTGAGAGTCTCTGATATCCTCCAGGATTTAAACCATATCAATAAACTAACCTTACCCCAGTTGAGTTAAATAAATGTTTTAAGATTCATACAGGAATTTGGCATTACACAGGCATAGCCAAAAGGTTTTTGATAACCTTATTCTTGTCATCACACACTGATAGTTCACATTGTGTAATTTTCAACTCAATAACATTGTTTTATTTTATTTTTTTTCAGTTTCATGGCTTGAAAATGCCATAGACCACTATATCTGAGCTTGATTTATTTAGTGTATTTTTTCCTGCATAAGAAAGTAAAATTAAATACATTTCAGTCAGTCATTTTGTTTTAAACTTGATATTTGATTTCAAATAAAAATGAAGTGTCTCTTTCTCTACAGTAGTTTCTCTGTATAATACAAAGCACTTAAACATAAGTAAGAATCTGGAAAGTTTTGAGAATGAATAGATAATATGCAAATCATTGTTAATGCAATTTATTTGCAGTATTAAACCTGCAGAAGTGATTTACTTTTATTACATAAGTAGATACTGGATCAGAATGCTAACACTATCTTCTAAAATCTAACAGGTTATTTTACGATGTTAAATGCATATCTAAGAGAACCAGGAAGGTCTTACCATGGTATGTAACCTTTAGGGACTGTGTATATCTAAATATGTCTAGATGTATTCCTGTTTCTCTGAAGTACACACCTGTTTAATTTAAGATCTTCAAGCTATGCCAACATTAAATTTAAATGGATTAGGTTATTTTCCTGGAAATAAATGGAAACTTTATAAAGGTAGAAGAGCTATTACATTAAAAATTTCTTAATTTACGATGGAACTGTCTGCTTATACTACCCACAATGCACGTTCAAATATCTTTGTAACTGTAATCTACATCAAAATGATTTCAGTAAAAATTCCTTTTTATTTATGCTTTCACTATTATGTAGTTTCTGTGTTCAATAATATGCCTATTTTCTTTAAATTACAGGCCATTAACTATTTATATAAAATTATAATAAAACTTAAGCCTTTTAAAGTTCTATTTTCACGTTTGACTTCTACTGAATACATGATTAATTGTATAAAATGTCGTTTGACCCATTTAATGAGCACATACTATGGGCAAAACACTTTAAGTGCAATGCAAAATATAAATTATAATAGCGAGACTACTTAACTTGGCAGTGACTGGCTTAGATATTTGGGTGTCTTAGAGAATAGAAAGAAGGTAAAAATATCCTAGCCACATAATACAACTTATTCAATAATCCATACAGTTGAAGCAAATATATGGTACCTTGCTCCCATGTGATGCTGAGAATTTCTTTGCATCCAGAAGATAGACTCCATTTTAAATTTTCTTTTTCTTTTTCCAAGGAGTCTATTCTTTCCACCACTAGCCAGTTTCTCTCTGATGCACTGCACCACCTCCTGAGAGCTGTTCCTTGATGATCTTACCACAAGATCCCAAAGATTTTTTGCCTCAAACTTGCAAACTTATCTTCAGGCAAGATAACTCAAAGTGCAACATAGATAAGCTCTTAAACACAGGCAGAACATGTACATATACCCTTTCAACTCTTGTTTCCCTATCTTTGTTCTAGATTCCTCACAATATAGCAGAGCAGTTGTGCACAGCTGCTTACCTTCATCTTACTTTTTATAAATCTCATCCATTATAGTCTAGTAATTCCAGATTCTCGATCTCCATGACCTTTTACAATGCAGATGAAAGAGACCAAATCTCTAGCCTGTAGGAGCTTGAAGTCCAGTGAGTTCACAGATGTTGTTTGAAACACTCCTGACAAAGTGGACTACTGGATTGTCTCTTTCCAGTAACATAAAATCCACTGACACACCCCTTCCCAGAAATGTTGGAGATAAGGAAATCTTTCTTTTACTCATTTATTTTCACAGCTGATATATTCTAGGGAAATAAACCAAACAACATATATTAGAGTGCCTAGTGCAAAGAACTTTAAACGACACAGACAATTACAAAGCAATCCCTTGAAGGATGTTCAAACCAGTAAGGGGGGTAAAATGTACAAAAATCTTTTAGAATTGTTTGTAACTCTCATTGTTTCCTAGGATGTGATCATTCATTGTAGCTGAAATTGCTTATTTTTGTCACATTTTCTGAGGACTAAAATGGGCATGAGTGCAATAATTGAGGGTAGAATGTGATACTGGATATATTATTCTGCAAAATCAAGTGGGTAGTGGTAGTGCTGACAATTGCCATGAAGAGAAAAATCAAAGAAAAGGGTACAGGCTAGGATACTGGACACTATTTGGTGTAGAACTATAGAAGAAATCACAAGGAATGAGAAAGTTTGGAAAATCACGTAGTGAGATTAAGGGAATCAAATGCCAAAATGTGATTCTGCCTTGTAACTTACCAAATCTTTGCAAAAAAGGCTAAAGTAAGAAAACGCTAATTGTGTTTAGAATCTTATTGCAACAATGAGGCCTACAAAAAATACCTACAAGCTTCTGAACGGGTGAGAAAAATCTGCCTATGAGAATGATCAATTTATATGTGGGTTATACATATAAAAATGTAGTAAGAATTTATGGCAGAGCATGACTAGTTTTGAATGAATACATCAACTGGAAATATTTTATGAGTTCAACAGTGGGATAATCAGGAATTTTTTCATAAAGGAGAGGAGATGTCTAAGTCCTTGCTAGTTTGTGTTGAAAATCACCCCTGTCTAATAATCCAAGCAACAGTTTTCTATATAACTCACAAAACTCAGGGAATCTTAAAGCTCCTAAGAAAAGCATGCACACGTGCACCTGTGGATAATGCTCATACCAGAAACTAACTATGTATTTCAGAGATTAAGACAATAGGTTCTAGTCCTGTTCTTAGCCTGGGCAGTAAAGTCTAGATTATTATTGTTTTACAGTACATGGGACAAATTATCCATCAGAGAAATTATTATTAACTCTCTCACAAAACTCTGACATAAAATCAATTCCTTTAAAGCTTCTGTCAGTTCTCTGCCTACTTTATGGGACAGAGGAGCTTACTGCATCTTTTGGAGTTCTCAAAAAAGATATTTTGTCAAATTATTGATATAAGAGTTAAAAAGAAATTATCTAGGCAGATAGTGAGGATAAGGAATCCTCGGTAAGGCTTTCCTGTTAATAAAAAGCAGCCCTCAAATCATTTTCTTTTCTAACAGAGAGCAGCCTGTAAAATCGAGCTGCAGAAATAGACGAGCAAGTTGCAAGCTTGCACAGGTGAATATTGACAGTTGCACCAATAGGAAAAGTTTACCTGGGACTAGCCATGATCAAAATGGCCGCTCCATCTTCTCTTCTCTTGACCAGCCCCGTGTACAGTAAGGATCAGACAAGATGGCGCTGGCCAAGTGGAAAGCCTATTTGCATAATAAGATTAGGGTGGGGCAACCAGTCTTCCCCATATGCTAGGTAAATGTCACATCTGTCAAACCAATCTGTGGGCCCTATGTAAATCAGACACCACCTCCTCAAGCCTGCCTATAAAATCTGCTACAGTCGACAGGGCGCTGTGCCTCATGCCTGTAATCCCAGCACTTTGGGAGGCCGAGGCGGGTGGATCACGAGGTCAGGTGATCGAGACCATCCTGGCTAACATGGTGAAACCCTATCTCTACTAAAAATATAAAAAATTATCCGGGCGTGGTGGAAGGCACCTGTAGTCCCAGCTACTTGGGAGGCTGAGGCAGGAGAATGTCACGAATATGGGAGGCGGAGCTTGCAGTGAGCTGAGATCACGCCACTGCACTCCAGCCTGGGTGACAGAGCAAGACTCCGTCTCAAAAAAAAAAAAAAAAAAAAAAAAAAATCTGCTACAGTCTGCTGCAGGCCAGCTTTTTCCCTTTTGGATTCCCCTCTCTCACAAGAGAGAGAGTGAGCTGCTCTCCTTTCTCTTTCATTTGTCTGTGAAACCTCTGCTCCTAAATTCACTCCTCATGTGTGTTTGTGTCCTTAATCTTCTTGATGCAAGACAATGAACCTTGGGTATTTACCCCAGACAACAGTGCTGCTTCATTATGACATGGTATCTTAAATTGCATTCTTAAAATTAGCTCAAGCAACCATGAAGTGTTTGTGAAGAAATATACAAAAAATCCTTGAAATAACAACTAATTATAATAATTAGGTATTACCTTCACTAAGAATTAATATGCTTGGGCTATCTTTGAGTAGTCCTGAATCATTCCTATACTCTTACTGCTCTCCTTATGGTCACTCACACACTAATTTTCAATATCACATGAAGTAACATCTGATAATTTGGATATTGTAAGGACATTTACAGTGCTCAGACATTATGAGAAAAATGTTACAGGAAGCCCAAAATTAACCCATACTTCTCCCTGCCATTTTGCCATTCAAAAGTAATTAATATATACAAAACTTCATATAATACGCTAAAGACATTACTTCATATAACACGCTAAAGCAGAAACACACTGTCTATGAGGTTAAGAATACGACATTGAAATTAGGCAGATTTAGGTTGAAATCTCAGTTCTGCAAAACACTGTCTGTATTTTGGAAGCAAAATTTTAAAACTATCAGTGCCTCAGTGTTTTCATTTAGAAAATAGGAATGATATCTACTTCTCTAGACTGTATGAATATTAAATAGAGTAATGCCTATAAAGTGTTTCACACACACTTGGCACACATAAAAGCTCTATAAATGGTAGTTGTTATTTACCATTAACCTTCATAGTTAAATGTTAATTTAGTCTAGAAGCAAAAATATTCACTTTCATATCAGAAGCATTACAACCACAAAAAATGAATGTTTTCCCTACTGCAGTATAAGTTTTAGAGAACAGAGATAATGTCTATCATATTGTCTACTGTATCCTCATAATGCTTGGCATGTGGTAGTCATTGAATTGCATTTGCTGACTTCCTGAATGAATAGGTATCATCTAGGCAACTAGTAGAGAACATTAATAGTTTCAAACAAAATTTGGAAAAGTACATATCTACATAGGGTCAATCATCAGGTGTTTGGACTGTGACTAAATAAAACTTGTAAAATTTCAGTGAATCCTTCTTTGGCTGATGTGAGGGTGAGCCATGTTTATGGCCATTTTTCTATGATTAAAAAAACCCAGTAAAGGTCAATTAAGTGATTCGGGTTTTAGTCTCATAACTTTATGGGCAGCAATTTGTTCAGTGTAATGTTGAAAGGTACAAAATGATAAGTAAGATTTAATCTTATGATCTAATAGAGAAGAATAACCATGAATGCAAGAAAGAGAATGATAAGGACCATTAAGGAGATACCATTAAAGTGCACTTTGAGTGCTCAAGTAGGGAAATATTTATTGTTAATTATAAAAACTAACTGCTAATAACCGATTGGCATATTTGATAACTGAGTCCTTATATAATCTCCATATCTGATCTCTTGACCTCGTTCTCTACTTGTTATCCCTCACTCATTTACTCTAGCCACACACCTACTCACTGTTCCTCCAATATTCCAAACACAAGTCCTCTTTAGAGAATTTTATATTTTCTTTTTCCTTTGCCTGGAGTTCTTCTTTGCCAGATCTCCATAGAGCTCACCTTCTTACTTACTGATTGTTAGTCAAAAATCACTTTCTCAATGAGACCTTTCCCAGTCATCCTATATAAATTTTAACCACATACACCTATTTTACATCACTCTTTTCTGTTTATTCTCCTAAGCATTTAGCTCTACACATAATACATTTTACTTATGTTTTTAATGTTGGTTTCTTTCGCTATAGTGTAAACTTCATGAGAGGTTTTTTTTGTTTTGTTTTGTTTTTGTTTTTGTTTTTTTTTTTGTTTTTGTCTTTTTCTTGATTAGTATTTGTCCAGTGTCTGGAAAAATGAATGCTGATACATTGTGGATAATCAAAATTGGTTGAAATAAAGAATGAATAAACTAAAGGTTGTTTAATATTTACAGTTCAGAAAGTGTGCTTACCTAAATTTGTTCTTTACTCTTCCTAACAATTCTGTGCAGTAGGTAGGGTTACATTTAGCTAGAGGAATCACTGAAGACTTCTTAGAAGAGATGGCACTTGAAGCATGGGTCAGACAACTGGAGAATAATATGAAAAAATACCACATTTCCACAATAAAAATATTATTTAACAATTCTTATGAATCCCACTATTTGAGTGGAAAGAAACCCATGTAACTGTGATCATTATTTGTATAGTTCAGATATGTTTTTTCATGCATGTGTGCCTTCAATCCCCCGGCTTTCACTCCATGAGCACTGGACATCATAAACGTCCCTAATCACCCTTTGCATGACTCTGTTGGCTTTCAAACATTCCCCTCTAGCTTCTCTATTTTCTGTCTGAGTTCTTAACAGGAATGTATTATATAGCTTGTATTTAAAGCAATTTCCTTATGTTCAAGTTTGTTTAAAATACTGAAAGAAAAATAATGTCTGGAGAATGATATGGATGAATGGGTAGGTACCATTTTTACTGGTTTTATAAATCAGATTCAACTTTTTAAATGTAGTAAAGTAAGTTTCACTGTACTGTAAGCTCCTTGAGAACCTAAGCTTTAACTCTGCATTACCTGACACATAGCATATGCTCATTCAACCTTTATACCTGACACGTAGCACGTGCTCATTCAACCTTTGCTCAATGGATATTCATTGCTTTGGTATACACCGACTACTGCCAGTGAAAAATGAAGATAATGCTGAATTGGGTTAGGAATTCATTCATTTATTCCCTCAAAAAACCTGACTGGGTTCTGACAATGTTTAAGAAACTGCTCTTTGTACTGCGGATATGATGGTGCACTGGCTGGTTCTGACTATGCCTTAATACAGATTGTAGGCTAGCAGGAAAAATAGACATCAAGCCATAATTTGCCTATTCTCATGGTAAATTATATGAAGGAGAAAGCACTATGAAAGCAAATAACAAGACGATATGCCTGATTGTAAAGCTAATCTTATAAGTTAAAAAAACATTAAAGGCAACCTCTTCTAAATGTGGCAAAGAAGATAGTCATTGTTAGAACAGAGAGAAATGCACAGAGTAAGTAACACAAAGAACTTAAAAAGGAAAAATAAGATGAAAATATTCTCATTTTCTTTGATAAGTTTTAAGCAAGACATTTTAATACCTTGGGAACCTGATGGACAGAACTGGGGAATGGGGAGAGTAATTGACAGAATGGACCCGGTTCTATACATCAGTGGTCCCCAACCTTTTTGGCACCAGAGACCAGTTTCATGGAAGACAATTTTTCCAACAACTGGTAGAGGGCAGTGGGGAGAGATGGTGTCAGGATGAGTCAAGCACATTACATTTATCATGCACTTTATTTCTATTGTTATTATTATCTTGCATTATATGATGAAATAATTACACAACTCACCATAATGTAGAATCAGTGGGAGCCCTGAGCTTATTTTCCTGCAACTAGATGGTCCCATGTGGGGGTAAAGGGAGACAGTGACAGATCACACACATTAAATTCTCATAAGGAGCATGTAACCTAGATCCCTCACATATGAAGTTCACAATAGGGTTTGTGTTCCTATGAGAATCTAATGCTGCCTCTGATCTGACAGGAGGAGGCGCTCAGGTGGTAATGAGAGTGATGAGGAGCAGCTGTAAATACAGATGAAGTTTCACTCACTTGCCTGCTGATCATCTCCTACTGTGCAACCTGGTTCTACCAACAGTCCTTGGCCCAGAGGTTGGGGACCCCTGCGTTACTTCACTATGTTCCTAAAGCATCTATCACTGTGGTTGCATGCAATACATGCTCAATTTGTGCTAATAGACTAAATAAATGAATAAATTAAAGCTACTTAGAAAGATGGGACTAGCAAAGTTGGATTATTTTAATTTGGGTCTGATGATGAAAGTTAGAGGAAAAATGATGGACAATTGACTTGTACAAAGGGATTCGTATTTTTTCTACATATTGCTATACAATGCCTCAATTTGTTTAGATACTACTTCTAATGTGTACTTAGTTCACTTACACTGTTAATCTGAGGACCAGTCTTGGTCCAGAGGGAAATTCAAACGTAACAAAAAAAATTGATCTACCTATCTATGTCTGTCTATGCATTATCAGCATAGGTTTACAGCTGTTCTCTTCCTGAGAACTACCTTTTATTTTGAGATTATGTCATTCACGATTTTTCATGCTGAAATGTCATTCTTTTAGGAAACGTGCTATCTGTTAAGTCACCAGGTGTTGAATACACCAGACTGGGTCACCTTTTCTATTACGCATAGGTGAATGACACTGATTTGCAGACTGGTCCTTCCCATCCTTCTTGGTTTGCACTGTCAACCTACTTTTTTCTGAAGTAGGTGAAAACAACTTTAATTTTCCAAAGTGATAAGTGGTCAATTCAATTTTGGAGGGAGTAGAGTTGTTTAGGAGAAACAGGATGAAATTACATCTCATCTAGGGATGGTAAGGGGCAGATATTTTTGGTTGCCTATGTTCAGGCTGTATCCTCTTCTTACTTAATAAAGAAGTCCCACTTTTGTTCAGATATTGAGTATCAATATGATAAGGAAAAGAGGGCTAGCCAGTCATAATAATCCCATAACACTTTGTCAGTGTTTGGTTTGCATTTGCCATAAGATGGGAGGGGTAGTATGCCCTGATATTCTAGGGGAATAAGTTCCTTCCTGATCAAAAGGAAAGAGGTCCAGAGGGAAGCCACAGTCAAAAAAAAAAAAAAAAAAAAAGAGGAATACAAAAAAGACTTGTGCTTTCTGTTGCTTCTGAGTTCGAATTGTGTAAGTTGAGAAAGTAATGTTGAACTGTGGCAGTCATGTTCAGACTATGAAGAAAAGCCCAGAGAATCACTGATAACCTGACTCAGCATGCTGACATTTTTCACCTGTTGAATCAATCCTGGGCTATCTTCTGCCAGACATTTTGTTATTACTGAAAAAAAAAAAAAAAAAAACAACAACAATTTTAAGTCACATTTAATTACACACTTTCTTAAATTTTACAGATTCATGGGGTAGTTTTCATGGGCCTAGTTTAAAAGACATGAACTATGTGTTTAGTTTATATTTTAATCTATTGATATCTTATCTGATCACACACCAAATATGATATACAAAACATCAGCAGTGCATTTTGGAGTAAAATTACAGCATCCTTGGATAGTCATCAATGCATTACTTGATTTAGTGTAATTTTATTCTCCAATACGGTTCTCAAAAGTGTGAGAAGGATGCATTTATGAAACCACTAGCAATTCTAGGTAAGCAGCAAATCTGTTAGTGCAGTATCATAAATTCTCATTGCTATGAAAAATATAAACCCAAAGTTTAAAAGACCTTACCTGGGGCCTGAATAAATCAGCCAAATGGGTGGGGAGGGTGTTTTAGACTAGTGGAATAACATTAACGTCAGTTTCCCTGCAAATTATTACCTATGGCAAAAAGCAACATATGAGGATCAAAAATCTGTAAAATTCTACTTTATGAGAAATTTGATAATAAAAAATAGATGTCTTATAGCACTTAGGATGCTTTTGGCTACAGAGATCACAAAATATGGCTCAAATTAGTTTAACAGTAACAAAATTCGATGGCTCAAATAATATGAAGTCCAAATGGAGAAAAGGTCTCAGGGTTGGTTGATCTAATATCTCAATAGTATTGTTAAAACCCCAGGTTCTTTTTATATCCCTACTTATAGACACCTAGATGATTAGATTATAGCTAGTAGTAATGGAATCCATATTCTGTCTTGTTCATATACAAATATATGGAGTGAAAAGAAAGAAAAAATTTCTAGAATCTTCTACCATATATTTTTCTGGGTTTTGTTTCAGGGATCTGGAATTGGGTCACTTGCTGCAATGGACTGAATGTTTTTGTCTCACCCGCCCACCATCAAAAAAATTATTCGTAAGTTAAAATTTTAACTCCCAATGTGACAATATTAGGAGGGCCTTTGGGAGATAATTAGGTCATGAGTGTAGAACCCTCATGAATGGGATTAGTGTGCCATTATAAAATAAACTCTAGAGAATTATCTCACCCTCTTTTTATCATGTAAAGATATAATCAGGAGACTGCAGTATGCAACCTGGAAGATAGTTATCTTAGTCTGTTTTCTGCTACTGTAACCTAATACCACAGCTGGGGTAATGCATAAAGAAAAGAGATTTATTTGGTTCATGGTTCTGGAAGTTGGAAAGTCCAAAAACATGCAGCTGGCACCTGGCTAGGGTCATCCCTTGGAGAAAAGTAGAAGGGTAAATAAGCATGCAAAACAGAGAGAAAATGGAGGTCAAACTCATTCTTTTATCAAGAGTCCCCTCCCTTGATAACTAACTCATTCCCATCATAACAGCATTAATTCATGCAGGAAAGGCAGAGCACTCTATGACTTAACCATCTTTTGAAGCTTTCACCTTGCAACACTGCTACAATGGCAATTAAATTTCAACATGAGTTTTGGAGGTGACATTCAAACCTTAGCAAGGGATCTCATCAGAATTTGACCATACTAGCACCCTGATCCTGGACATCTAGCCTCCTGAAGTGTGGGAAATAAATTTCTGCTGTTTATAAGCTACTCAGTCTGCTATACGTTTTATATTCAATAGCAGCCTGAACTGACTAACACATTTGCATATTCTTTGACCAATTTCTGACAAGGAGGAATAGGACTGTTAGAATAATGAGGGCTATCTCAGAGCTAAGAAATGGGGACATTTGTCCTGAATCATGAGCCTTTTCCTGCATAGAAAAGGCTACTATATGAAAGAAAAATGAGGTTCTCATGGGAAGAAAGAAGTGAATGGGTGAGGATAAGTTTTTTAAAAAAGTCAATTGCATTTTTTATTCACCAAGAGCCTACTATATTAAGATATTATAATAGGATTACTACTCATAAAATATGTAATTATCATATTATCCATATAAACAGTGACTATGGTGATAGACACTATTAGTGACCTAGCACATTTATCAAATTTTGCCAGGTTATGCTGTCTTACAAAAATGATGCTTTATTTCTTGTTCATATTACGTTGTCCATATAGTTTTGCTCCATGTCTTCTTCCTTCTGGGAACTGGGTTGAAGGAGTAGCCTGGTATGAGACTTGGGGGCCTTCGTGGGAGAGAGAAAAAGACAACGTCAGAACCTCATGATGAATTGGCATATATCACTTCAACTCACATTTCATTGGGTAAAGCTAATTTTATGATGTCATGACTGCAGGAAAGTCAAATTATCCCATCAGCAAAATCGAATCCTCTCATAATAATTTGGAACAGTGATACACTCTATCAATTACCTCTAACAGACATCCATTTTTTCTCTCCTTCCTTGCTCCTAATGCATCTAAGTCATAGAGCCAGGATTTGAAGATTGGTCTGCATAACTCCATGCACCTCTCTAACTGGTGGTCTAATTGAATATGAAAACATACAGAATAAATTACTTTAAATATATTTTTAAATAAATATTTAAGTTAGGTAGCCAATTTAGGAATCAGTGGTATTGTTAAAAATACATCTAGGTCAGTTGTTCACAGCTTAAGGTAAATACTATTATAGCAGTGGTTGTAAACATTTTGATCTCAGGATTACCTTTATTTATTTATTTTTATTTTTTGAGACAGGGTCTCACCCTGTTACCCAGACTGGAGTGCAGTGGCATGATCACAGCTCATGGCAGCCTCAATCTCCTGGGCTTAAGTGATCCTCCCGCCTCAGCCTCCTGAGTAGCTGGCACTACAGGCATGAGTCACTATGCTCAGCTAATTTTTCTCTTTTATTTTTTTTGTAGAAGTAGTGTCTCTATATGTTGCCGAGGCTTATCTTGAATTTCTGGGCTCAAGCAGTCCTTTCTTCTTGGCCTCCCTAAGTGCTGGGATTATAGGAGTGAGTCACTGCACCCAGCCTTAATGTCCCTTTACACTCTTAAAAACCATCCAGGATCATAAAGAGATTTAAAAATATGTGTTATACCTATCTTTATTTACCATATTAGAAATTAAAAATGGAAACAAATTTAAATTATTAATTCATTTCAAATAACATTAATAAGCCCATGACATGTTAACATACATAGTATATTTTTGCTAAAAATAATGATATATTTCAAATTTTAAAATTCATTAAAAAGAGGGGCATTGGTTTATATTATTGTAAATCTCTTTAATGTCTAACTTAATAGAAGACAGCTAGGTTATTTTATCTGTTATATCCATGCTATCTATTTTTTGGTTGAAGTGTATAAACAAGGTCATTACATAAATAAGTGAACAGAAAAAGAATGAGCATTTTTTTTTTCTTCTTTTAAGATGGAGTTTCGCTCTTGTCACCCAGGCTGGAGTGCAATGGCGTGATCTTGGCTCACTGCAACCTCTGCCTCCTGGGTTTAAGCAATTCTCCTGCCTCAGCCTCCTGAGTAGCTGGACGTACAGGCATGTGCCACCACACCCCACTAATTTTTGTATATTTAGTAGAAAAGGGGTTTTACCATGTTGCTCAGGCTGGTATCAATCTCCTGACCTCAAGTGATCTGCCTACCTCGGCCTCCCGAAGTACTGGGAATACAAGCATGAGCCACCATGCTGGGCAAATAATGAGTATTTTAAGATAATTTTGTATATTCTTCCTTGATACCACTCTAAAATTTGACATATGATACTTTATAAAAGGTGGTTGCAATATGCAATCAAACCATATCACTGAATTTTCTGTATTCTGTTACAACAAAATCCATTGGCTTCTCTTGAATTTTGAATGAATCTTTTATTCACGTATACTTTTGTACTGTTATGCATGTTAATTTAAAAATATTAGTTTACTTATTTATACAGATCTTCCAAAGTTGACATATTTCATTATGCAATAAACATCATATTTATTAATATTGCCACTGATCTTATTAGGAAAGTCTGTAAGTATTGGGAAGCTGTCAGGCTTACAGAAGCAGACGTAAGTTTTCCAACTCTTCCACTTGAAAGTTCAAATTTTATTACTGGCAAAAATACTGTCAGTTGTCCTTGAGATGTCAGGCTCACTTTGTTCATTTTTTGAGAACATGTGTGCCAAATATCCAAGTATGAATAGCTATAGTTTGCCTAGTTGTCATTCTTTCAAATGAAAATTATGTTCTATGAAAAGCGATTATTTCAGCTTGCAATTTACACAATCACACAAGTGCTTTTCTTGATACAAATATGTTTGGTTATGTAGTGAAGTGTTTTGGCATATTTCTCATTTTTCTTCCACAGGATGCATTGAAAAGAAATATATTCTAAGGTTGACATTTAATAAAATTAATAATTTTAATTTTTTTCACCAAAACCATTCTTAAGTGAAATTGACATTCTCTTATTATTAGTATGATTATTATGTAATTTTATTTTTAAAATGAAAGTGTGTGATAAAATGCAATGGCTAACAGTATAGCTTGTATTAGAAATTAACAGTATAACTCAGGGCCACCACCTTGATTCTTGCCTAAAAGCCAGCAATTTTTCTGATCATTGCTCTTGCACCATTAGTGAAAATTTCAATGTAATGAGTAAAGCAAAGAATGTCTTGATATTATTATGAAAATAGTTTTGACTTTTCACATTACTTATAAAGACCTTAAGGACATTCAAGGGTCTAAAGTCTGAAAACTACTGCTCTTCAGAAACCTTGTAAAGTCAGCCAATTTAACTTGTACATTCAATTCAAAGGTTTAAAAAAAAAATATTTGTAACCACCTTCTCTCCTTGGCATTGTGATAGGTGCTAAGGCTAGAAAGATGTAGAATGCTTTTGCTCTCAAGGAGCAGGAACATGCTAGAATCATTCTAGGCCTGAGAGTAGAATTTTGACCCTTATAATGTGAGTGCTCTGATAGACAAGCAGAGGGAAATGAGTAGAACACAGGAAGACAGGGGGACACCTAGTTCTGTCTGCAGATTCAGGAAACGACATCCAGAGTTGAAAAGAGATTTCCCAGGTGAATAAACAGGAGACAGGATAGTGCTCTAGGCCAAAGAGTAACCCTGAATTAAGGTATGGAGACACAACATCTATATATACTTTGATACTTCAAAAAATGAAGTTAGAAAAAGATGGGTTTTAGGTCACTCAGAGCTTTGTGTGCCCAGCTAAGTTGTTACAACTTTAAAATGCTGAGATTATGTCAGCAGGACTAGGGGATGATTTAGGCATAGAAGGAATGTTAGCAGGCAGCAATAAGGAGTGGAGTGGGAAAAGGGAAATTTGGAGAGTTTAACTTGGAAGCTGTTGAATCTGTGTCTATAACATGCCAAGTGAATTGGTGCTGCTAGAATATAAATATATGCACCTGAAGCTTAAAGGTGACATCATGGGTGGGATGGATTTACACTGTTAGTGTCTAAATGGCAATTAAAATTAAAATTTTGAGACTAGATGAAATAGTGAAAAGACTGTGGAGAGAAAAGAGCAGGGAACCAAGAGTGGATGAGTGGATGTCTCAGGAAATGAGAGTTAGCAGGGGAAAAGGAAACTATGGACGACATTGCAAATGAAAAGGCAGAAAGATGAGTGCAAAACTGTTACTGGATGAATATTAACACTTAAATCAGTGAATTTAGGGTAACCAGATTGCTCTCTGTAAGGTGGGTGGGTCTCATCCAATCAACTGAAAGCCTCAATAGGACAAAAAGACCAGCCTACCCAGGGAAGAGAAAGTTCTTGAGCAAACTGCTCTCAGATTTCACCTGCGCCATCAGGTTTCCTGAGTCTCAAGCCTACTGGCCCACATTGCGGATCAGATGTGAACTTGCCAGGCGTATCTCTATTCTCCACACACCCCTTGGCTCTCTCAGTCCTATTGGTTCTATTTCTCTGGAGAAACCTGAGTAATTCAGAAACTGTGAAAGCAAATTATCATGAAAATAAATTTGTAGAGGGGAGAGTAATCAAATAAGTTCCTCAGAATATCTCTTCTATTGCATGCTAATGGGTGCTAAAAACAAAGAAAGAAAGAAAGAGTTTTGCTGTAATTATATCTGGGGAATTTATTGGTGCCATTTTAAATGCATTCATAGCACAACCCATGTAAAGTGTAAAATGTGAACTTTTAAAATATTTTCAAATCTAATATTTCTAATTCACCCTCACTTTTCTGGTTAGTTAGGGAGTTGCTTTTTATTTTTAAAAATCATTTTAAATTTACAAACTACCTAATGGTAATAATTTTTAGTTTAAATTAGTTTCTCATAGGTACATGCTCAGTTTTTCATAGTTCTGCAAACTTCTGCTTTTCCTGCAAATGGCATTTGGAGTTCTATAGGAGATTACTGTGTTCTTGTGCTAGAAAGAGAGCCCTGTATCTATGGGTGTTCTTTTTGGACTCTGCAGCAATTACTCTCTTGTCTACTTGGTCACTGCTCTTTCAGCTAAAATTTACTACCCAAGTTGGCAGCTGGTGAGCATATGATGTTTTTTCTGAGTTTGGCCAGGGCCTCTTGTCCCCGCTGATAACTCGACCCTATCTTAGTCCTCACCATCACTTGAGGTCTGGATGTACCTTAATTGAACCCTAATCTACAACTGCAGAGACAGCAACTTGTAGGGTAAGCTTGCTAGCCAGCAGCTTCGCGTGCCTCTCGAAGGCTACTTGGAACTTATGGACACCTGCTAAACCCAAAGGGCAAGGTGGAATTGACACTAGACGGATAACTCTTGTTAGCCTCTGTCCAAACACATGATGCCACTGACTTGACTTTGTTTAAATATATTAATGTAGTTGCCACTGGTTATGCAGAATAATTTTGCAGGAGGTTCTCCCTACTAAGACCAATGAGAGAATGGCCTTTCTGCTCCTGAATTTCCCCTCACCTACACAGCAAACAGCCCTACTTTAGGCTGGAAATGAAAGAACAGGCCACACATATCCCATTGCTTAATTCCTCCTCTTCAGGATCTCTTCTCCTTCCAACTATCTATCTGAAATGAAAGAGGCAAAATTTCCATTTCCCCAGGATTTGACCAGATTTCCTTTCATTCAGAGTATACTCCTTCCAGAGAAAATATTGAGTCCATTTTCCATTCCCTGAAGTTAGACTAATGGAAATATTGCAGTGAGCATGATTTTTGTGACAGAGGAGTAAAAAGGTATGCGTTTGCATTTAAATATAATAATGTATGTAAAGATCCGCAAGGAAGTGATCTATTTTTTTCTCTTAAACTTGATCACACAGACCTTTTAACAAAAAGAATATTTCAAGATACAAATTTTCTTGAAATGCTAAGAATGACTGTAGAGTTTTAAAAAGGAACAAATAAACGACAAGTAAAATACAAGTGAAAAGTTTAGCAAGATGAGGACTTGGAATGCACTGCTGAATGATCAATGAACTTCTTGGGGATGTTAAGACATTTTTGTTTGTTGTTTGCTTGTTTTAGGAGACTGAAGAGTGGGAGGTAAGGAAATGGAAGCAGTGAGTATCACTATTTTGTTTCCAAGGAGCTTGGTTGAGGAAGGAGTAAAATAGGGCAGTGGCTAGAGGGGAGACCATCAATGGGAAATATTTGCTTTTGATGGGTGAGACATGAAGATGTTTACATGGAGGGAAATGAGTTACTCAGAGTAAGCTATTGAAGATATAGAGAAAGGAGAATAGAGTAAAGTCCCAAAGGCCATGAAGTTGGGTCACATCAAGAGTACAAAAGGAGGGCCACATCAAGAATAGGATGAGAGCCACCTCTACTCCTGAGGCAGGTAGGAAGAAAGAAGTGTGCATGAGCATAAATGTCAAATATTTCTAAGTGGACAGCAGAGAAGATGAGGTATTTAAGGCCAAACAGCCTTAAATGTTTGTTAAAGTAGGAAGGAAAGGCTGGGCGTGGTGGCTCACGCCTGCAATCCTAGCGCTTTGGGAGGCGGAGGCGGGCAGATCACGAGGTCAGGATATTGAGACCATCCTGGCTAACACAGTGAAACCCTGTCTCTACTAAAAATACAAAAAAATTAGCCCGGGCGTGGTGGCGGGCGCCTGTAGTCCCAGCTACCTGGGAGGCTGAGGCAGGAGAATGGCGTGAACCCAGGAGGCGGAGCTTGCAGTGAGCCGAGATCACACCACTGCACTCCAGCCTGGGCAACGGAGTGAGATTCTGTCCCCCCCCCCCAAAAAAAAAGTAGGAAGGAAAGATATTTGCTGAGAGTAATTAGAACAGGAGATTTGAAGAAAACTGAAAAAAATAGTGAAGGTCCAAAAAGTCCTATAGAGGAGATAACCAAAGTTCTGACTGAGTGTAAAAAGTGATCGAATGCTGAGACTAAAATCCATAAATTTGAATCTAAATGGCACCAATGTGCGTGACTGTGTAATTTTTACCATGCAGTCAGTGTTCTGATCAGAAAAAGTCAGCTGTGAAAATGATCCAAGGTTGGGATTTTTCCATATGGAAGACAAAAAAACAAAAACAAAAACCAAACAAACAAAAAACATGAATTTGAAGAATCTGAGGGTGTTGATGAGAGAGGGGTTCATGTAATCAACCAAGAAATCTAAGGAAGGACTTGAGATCAGAAAGAAACAAATAAAATGGAAAGATCAAGAGGCTGGTTGAATACAGAAAGAGGTATATTGGCAGGCAAAAAATTAAAACAAAAACAAAAACAAAAAAACAAAAAACAAAAACAAAAAAACTTCAAGTTAAAGGAATACTGGATGATAAAAACATTGAAGTTTGTTTGGGTGAGTTTTCCTGGAAATGAGAAGAAAATAGCAATAATTCATTGTTATGTCATATGATAGCTGATTTTCCCAATGCCATACATTAACTAGTTGATCTTGATCTTTTGTCTACTAATTTCCAAAATTTGTTATAAATCAATTTCCCCTGTACTTGTGGAACCATTTCTGTTTCACTCCTACAAGTGACACTATGTCAAATGAGTCTACAATAAAATAAATACAGTAAGTTCTAGTATCTGATGGGACAAGTTCCCCTTCATTATACTTCAAAATATTCCTGGCTATTCTGGTTCATCCATTAACCTAAACACAAATTTTTGACTTTGATTTGCTTTTCAAAAATTACTGAAAAACCCTGATGAAATTTTGATGGGAATAGCATTGAATGTACAGATTCAATTTGGGGAAAATTTATCTTCTAGCAAGCATGGGTTTACAACTGATGAATATGTTAGATTGCTAGATATAATAAAATATTCTTTCATGCTCCTCATGATCTTTCTGATCATCAAGATTTATATTTAGTTACAAATTATTTTCTTTTTTTTTTTTTTTTTTTGAGACAGAGTCTCGCTGTGTCGCCCAGGCTGGAGTGCAGTGGCCGGATCTCAGCTCACTGCAAGCTCCGCCTCCCGGGTTTACGCCATTCTCCTGCCTCAGCCTCCCGAGTAGCTGGGACTACAGGCACCCGCCACCTCGCCCGGCTAGTTTTTTGTATTTTTTTTAGTAGAGACGGGGTTTCACCATGTTCGCCAGGATGGTCTCGATCTCCTGACCTCGTGATCCGCCTGTCTCGGCCTCCCAAAGTGCTGGGATTACAGGCTTGAGCCACCGCGCCCGGCCACAAATTATTTTCATATTGTAAATATAACCATTTCCTTAAAACTTGTATTTTCTAACTGATAGTGATATTAGATGGGAATTATTATTATTGATTTGTAGATATTGAACTTATATCCAGAAACTTGCTGATTAGTAATTAGCTATTAGTTCAATTAGTTATTAATTCTAAGGGTTTGTAGATTTGACTGGTTTTATATGCAGTCATATCATTCAGTAATAATATGTTATTGTTTTTTCCATCAAACTACCTATATCAATCAGTTGGGAGGCATATTTGAATATAGACTAAATGTAGGCAAAGAAAAAGCAATGTAGGTATTTGGGGAAGGAACTTTCTAGAAAGGAGGCTTTTTGCTGTTATTTGTTTTTACAGTATTAATATTTTATACTGTGTATCAGATTTGTGTTTCTGGATTCATTTCATTTTAAATATTAATAATTGTCTCTCACTTTTCCCTCTTTCCCCAACCCTAGCTTTTAAATAAACTTCCACATTTCATTGGTATTTCTAGATTTAGCTTTTACTTTTATTGATTCTATCATTTTGTGTTATATTTCAATACTTTTAATGTGTATCTTCATTATTACCTTCCTCTCACTATTTCTTTATTTTATTATTTGTTAATTTATTTTTCGAGACAGGGTTTCACTCTATCACCCAGGCTGGAGTGCAGTGGTACAATCATGGCTCACCTCAGCCTCAACCTCCTAGGCTTAGGTGATTCTCCTACCTCAGTCTTTTGAGAAGCTAGGAATACAGGTGGCCACCAGCATGCCTGGCTAATTTTTGTATTTGTTTTTTTCAGAGATGGGGCTTCACCATGTTGCCCAGGCTGGTCTCCAACTCCTGGGCTCAAGCGATCCACCTGCCTCAGCCTCTGAAAGTTCTAGGATTACAGGAGTGATCTACAGTGCCCAGTCTCTCTCACTATTTCTATTTTTCGATTTACTTTGTTCTTACATAATTTTAAAACTTTTAGCTTATTAATTTTTAATCTTTTTACATTTAATGCCATTGATTTCTCTGTGACATCTCAAAAGTTTTTGTTTTTAGTGTCTTTATTGTCATATTCTTAACATTGTGCCGTTTGCATACATATTTCTTCTTTGAGATATTCCAATATATTTGGAATTATAGTTTTTGTTTTAAATCATATAGTAATTAGGGAGTGTTTTGTTATTGAGTGTAAGAATGTTTTATGGACAGAGATTATTGAATTTGTAATTTGTATTTTACTTTGTTGAGATTTTCTTTGTAGTTTAGTAGGTAATTGCTATGGTGTGGATGTTTATTTCCTTCAAATCACCTATTGAAATTTGATCCTTAACACTGGAGGTGGGGCCTAATTAGAGGTATTTGGGTCATGGAGGTGGATCCCTCATGAATAGATTAATGGCCTGGGGGGCTGGGGGTTGGGGATTGGGATGAGGGGTTTGAGAGGGTTGAGTTCTGGTTCTATACTCTAAGAAGGTTGTTGAAAAGAATGTGGCACCTTATGCTCTCTTGCTTACTCTCTCGCCATGTGATCTCTGCACAAGCCAGCTCCCCCTTGCCTTTTGCCATGAGCTGAATCAGAAGCAGATGCTGGTGCCATGCTTCCTGTGTACAGCCTGCAGAACTTTGAGCCAAACAAACCTCTTTTTTTATGTTATCCAGAGTTTCATATATTCCTTTATAGCTAAGCAAAATGAACTACGACAGTGATCAAATTTTGAGCATGTTTTATACGTGCCATGTGCTTGAGAAGAAAATGGATTATCTAATTGATAAGTTCAATGTTTTATTTAGTAATTATGTAGTTTAAACATTCCATTTTCTCACTAATGTTTGTTTGCACAATCCATCAATTATTGAGATAAATATATTAAAATTTACAATAATCGTGGTTAATTGTGATTATTTTTGTAATCTTGTCAATTTTGCTTTATGTATTTGAGGGATTTGTTACTCAGTGTGTGTGTATTTAGAATTATAGTATCTTCACGGTGAGTGTTATACTTGTTTGTCCTATTGTGTGATATTAAAGGAGGTTCTTGCGTTGGACACAGGCCCTGGCCAAGCCCTAACAGACCAGACCAAACAATGGAGTCACTCATGTTAATGCCACAGAATCAATTGAAGTTTTAAGGAAGCAGACAGATTACCAAACAGACCAGTTTTTTGTTTTTTGTTTTGTTTTGTTTTGTTTCCTGAAAATAGGAGATTCTAGTCTACTTGAGTCAGGATAATAAGAAAGTCTCCCTGGCTTTAACTCCTACAGAAAAGTAACCTGAAGCACCCTGACATTAACCAATCTGTTTTTTTACCTATTGTTCTGTTTCCTCGCTGCCACTTTACAAAACTCATTGTTCTGACATTGTTTAGTGGAGCACTTATTCTATTTTATAGAATGGAGGCTACCCCCGACTCATGAATCACAAATAAAAACCAGTTAGATCTATAACTAAATTTGTTGTACTTTTACCTTTGTCATCCCAAATAATATTTTTGCTATTTGGTCAGTTTGAGCTGATTTTAATGGAACCACAGCATCTTTTAGTTAGTCTTTGGCTGGCATACAGTATTCTATCCCTTTTAAAAAAATCTGTCTATCTTTATATGTTCAATGTGTGTCTGAAATAGTGGTGAATGTCTTATTAAGTAGCTGGATTTAAATAGTTAAATACAATCTGAAACTTTCTTAAAAATTATGTATATAAATTTATGTGCTACAAGTACAATTTTGTTACATGCATAGATTGTGTAGTGGTCTGTTTTGCAATGACTAAATTATGTTTATTTTTATTGTTATTCCTGATTATTTTGACTTATATTTAACATCTTAGTTGTGTTTTCTTTTCACAATACTTTTAGATTTTTTTAACTCCCTTCTTACTTTCTAATGTATTCATAAGCATTTTCTTTTCCTCTCCTCTACTGATTGGAGATTTATGCATTTTCATGTTTATTCCTTTGTTAGATACTTGACCTAATAAAATTTTTTCTTAATCCATAAAACTTCTTCCAGGAAACTATAAAGATTTTAGAACTTTACATTCCCCTCTCATCTTACATGCTGATGTTCAGTATTTTAGTCCCAACTTGACTTTATATCCTCAAATTAGTCATCATCATTATGATTTTATATATTCAACGCTTATTAGATTTGCCAATACCAATTACTAGGCTGATCATTATTCCTTACATAATATTCTTTTCTTCTGGATTTGAATTTCTCCTTATTAAAATATAGACCTTAGTGGCTATTGGAAACAGGGTTTATATATGGCAAACTCTTTTAGGCTTTGTCTAAAATACCCTTGTTTCTTCACTCTTAGTTTATTATTTATTTGGTTATAGAATTTTAGATTGATAAGTTATTTTTCTGTAGCATTTTAAAGAAGGTATTCCAATATTTTTCAGTCTGTAAGACTTTTACTATTGTTGCTATTCATTTAAATATTGTCTTTATAGATGACCTGTCTTTTAAGTTGTCTTCGTGTTGTACCTGTAATTGTAAAAATAAAATAACAATGCATATAAAGCAGGTAGAACAGTGCGTGACTCATAGTAAGCACAAAATTAATGTTAGCTACTGTTGTTTTGTTGTTACTTTAAACAGGAATGTTTTGTTGATTGCAGACTTAATCTCAATTTCTTGAGTTGCTAATTCTTTTGTTTCTATTTTCTTTAACTTTCTCTCTTGAATTATTTCTTTACTTGGTAGTGGCTTATCAGGTTTTTTTTCCCCCATGGTCATTTTCTATGGAGGTTTTTATTTCTTTGTTTGCCGTGTTTGTTTGTTTGTATTTTCCATATCTGGTGGCATCCCATGTGTCCTGGATTGTAAAACTTTCCTTAATGCAAAGTTTTGCCTTTTCTTGGAATTCCATAGTTAGAATACCAGAATTTTACTGGTCTTGGGCCAACTTTTATACTTCAAAGTTTGAAATTTCCATTCCACATAGTGTCAGTATGAACTCCCAAACCATGTCAAACCCAGGGTGAGATAGGAACTTTTATTTTTTTCATTTTAGTGCTGGGATGAACTCTTCCATGGTGTCCCCTTAGCATAAATATCTAAGTTTTAGATCCTTACCTTATTGTGAGCCAAGGCCTCATCTCTTGCTTCCTGCTGTTTGTTAGAATCACAAACCCTAACATTTAGGGATTATATGTGGTGTAATGCTTCCCTAAATTCTCATGCAATCAACCCATGCCCTTATTGAAATGACATTTCATTACTTCTGTTATCTGGGGCTTTTCATCTTTTCTATTTTAAGTTATGCATCTTTACATTTCCATATTTCATCAAGTAGTCTATATATTTAAGCAGAAGACTGTTCCATGACAACTTAGTCTACCAATAATGTAGATAGTCTTCATTTTTTAAAATCTTGACACATCATAAGTGCTCAATTAACAGTCTTTTTGGTTTCATTGTTGGACAGCTGACGTACAGATTTAGTGCTTAGGAGAGAAATTTGATTTCATTTACTGTACTCATTTACTAAGAAAACCATATATTTTTAGCTTAGTAGAGAATTTATAGTAACAACCCTGTTTGGTAAGCATCATCTTCAGCCTCTCTTTATAGATAAAGAAGCCAAATATTAGATAAAATACCCACAAGTCACAGATACAACCAAGATGATTATGCAAGACATTAATTCCAAATATATGCTTCTCTATTTCATAAGGCTGCTTCCAAGTTTTAATGTGACTTCCTAGACAACCTGAGTGTTATTCTATGTACTGAAAGTTTGACTCATTACCCTCAATGCGTATTATAAAATATCAAATCCGTATCAGAGAAAAGCTAGAACTTCTGACAGTATTTTGTCTGCTGTGTCTGTTTTAGCTGTGCTGAAAGCTGTTTTGTGTGCTGAGAGCCGATGCGTGGCCAAGGTCCTTGGGTCAAACTGAATACATGATAAGTAACTGCTTTTACTCGAACTATATAAGAGAAAAAGAAAAATTAATGTCGGTGTTTTTGTGCTCTATGTCAAGTAGTTAAACTTACTTTCTATTTCACACTGATTTGACTCAAAGAGAGAAACTATAATTGATACTTAAAACCATACCAATGTCTTATATTAGTTTTTAGAATGCCAATGAAACTCAATGTACTTAACAGACATACTCTAAATTTGCCTGTGAAAATTTAACTTGTAGTCATTTGTCTGAGAGAGAGAAGGCTATTTGCTTAAGCAGTATTTTAATACATGTTCTAAAATAGTATGTGCGTATCTGTTTGTGTGTGTATGTGTGTATGTATTTATGTGTGTGTATACACACACATATACAATATATATGAAAATGTTTTAGTGTATAAATTCAGATGCTTTGGGGTTTTTTAATATAACTATGTTTAAGTACATATAGATTTAAACCGTAGGAAATATGTTTTTGAGAAATTTTATCAGTTTTCTATTTATGAATGTAAGAGCTAGAAGCAAAATTAGAAACAATCTAGTTCTTCTTCCTTATTTGAAAGATGAAGAAAAAAATTCAAAGCATAAAACCAAAACTAAAATGCCAGTTTTAGCACCTTTTCAAATATGCTATGATTCTTTTCAGCACATGGAAATATAAGAGCTAAAGCCATGAAATTTAGCAAAATAAAATGTTTATTTAAAATTGAAGTGTTTAAAATATCCATTACCACTGAGATTTAAATATGCTGTATTTGAGTAGATCAACTTGTATCTATTCGGACAATATTGATTTGTTTGAAAATTCTGTTTTTGTAACGTGGCTGCTTTACCTGGTGAAATCAATTGAGTCAATGATACAAAGCTCACATTAAAATATTAAAAATTGTTAGATTTAGTAGTCTTGCTTAGATCTTTTACACAAGATTTGGAATCAGAGACAGGACAAATATTAACTTCTAACAGTGATTCTCCTGAAATTAACAGAAAACAAATAATAAATAAATAAATAAATAAAGTTTTCCACTGGCATAGCAGTTAGAATTATGTGCTCTGGCATGAGACTGTCTGGCTTCAGTTGTGGTCCAGTTACTTAATCTTTCTGTGCCTCAGTTCCATCTGTAAAATGGGAACCATATTATTATTGTGAGAATAAAATAAGTTGAATATATAAAGAGCTTCCAAGAGTGTTGGATGCATAGTTAATAGTGAATGAGTCAGGTATTGCTGTTTTTGTTGTTGGCATGATTGCCTTCAGCTCTCTCTCATCTCTCTCATTTTGATGTGTATCTTTTTGCTTGTCTCTGATGATAACGCTGTCCTTCAAAATTTGCATCAGCTCTTGTAACTATTTTCTCTGATTCTAACTCCGATGTTATATTAAAGGCCAGGAAAAGCAGAATTTTCTTCCAGTATAATTGGATTCTGTACTCTTGACTTTTCTTGATATGCCTGAATTGTTCTATGTAATCAGGTATTTCACACACTTTTACTTTCTCTAAGAGCCACGTATTCCCCTGATCAATGTACTGGTTTTCTTGCTTGCCTTCTTCTAGGATATGGTGTACACTCAGAACCTTGTAAACACTCTTCCTGTGTCTGATTAAATTAATGAAGTTCAACTTCCAGGATACCTAAGTCTAAGTATGCTTCCAATAAGGAGAAGCAAACAGGCTGCATGAAGTTTTTATCTTTTTGGTAAGTGGCCTGAAAAATCAGAGTTTATGTTTTGTCAAGATAATTTCTGCATTGTCTTTATCAGGTTTTAGGTTACTTGAGAATACTCTGCTTTAAGATAGTTAAAGTTTTCATACCCATGTAACTTTCTGTATTGCTTTTGACTTCTTTGAATATCACTCTGGTTAAACGAATAACTGATATTTAACAATGACCTGTGATTTTGTTTTGATCAAGTATTTTGAATGTGAAGGTTTTTACATCTTTGGCAGATTTCCCTAGGATCAAAATCCTAAATTAAGATTTTGGTCTAAAATTAACTTTGGGATCTTCCAATTGGACCTCTGGAGAGTCTCAAAGAATGTGGTTTTCATCTTGTAGAGACATTAAATGATTATACTTTTTTGGTAAATTGTATGGGAGGCATTGCCAAATGATGAGTGCTACAAGATCTATCAGTTACATTTAGGGGTATGTGATTGATATGAATGTTCTAAAATTGTGTAAACTCTTAGAAATGTAATATGTCATCAGTCATAATTCTGATTATTATGTTGTATGCCACTAAAGTAACTACAATTTCTGGTTATGATAAACTTTCTTCATACTTTTAACCATGGTTATTCAAAGCCTCTGTCATCTATCATTACTGTGTTGATTTTCCTCTAAAAGCATTTGCAATCAGATTCATGGAAAAGACTGTAACAAATACTTTAAATGCAGGTTTCTAATAACTTTAAGGCCAATACATAAAATGAAAATTTTCCAGGATTAAAAAAAATCCTCAGTATAACTGATCAGTATATAAAACTTAATAAAGATAAGACAAAGTAAAAATCAATCACATGAGCTTAAGTAACTTATAGAGATCATGTTTCTATAACTTTTATTTTAAACACTATTTGCTCTTTACAGACATGTTTTCAGAATTAAGAAAATATTCCCTCTTATGCTATCTACAGTTTACAGCAATTTGGTAAAGTATATTTTTGTGAACAAAGGTAGAAATATTTGCCTTTTTACACTGCTTGGTCCCTCCAAAATTTGAACACTATTTTTGAGTAGTATTTACAACACTATTCTTTAGTATTTTTTATGACAATATAATTGTTTACATAAGTTCAATGGAAATCTTCTCTCTCTTTATAACAGGATACAATTAGAAACATCAGTTATATTACCTAGGTTTGGCTGGAATGTCATATTTGAGAATGTGCAAAGGATGACTGACTTCAAGGGTTCCATGCCTTACAGTGAATGAATAGAAACTGTCACTTCCTGGCAGTCCCAGGAAACTTAAGACTGCCTTGGTTTGGCTTTCTAGCCTCAAGAGACGTTTAAATCTAAGATTTCCATGTGATCAATGTAGAGAGAAAAAGGTATGTTTCTAAAGAATAGCTATGATACACCTGCTATTAGATTGCAGATTTTTGCATTGTTTCAAGTTCCTATTATTTATCTACAGACTAGACTAGATCTTGGATTTTTCTAGATCCCTCCAATCCAACTTTCTTCTATAGAACTACTAAAAATGTGAGTTGTTCTCTTCCTGAAGCCCTATAAGCTAAAACTAGATGAATTTTAAGGAACCAGTCCCCCTGTCTGAGGTATGAGTCACAAGGAAGTTCACCAAGCTGCCCAGTGCCCAAATAAGATACATTCAAACTACAAACCAGGACAGGAAGTTGACAGTTTTACTCTGTAGGTAGCATTTCCCAAGATGTTGGAACAAACCTCCATAACATGCGACTCTTACTCCTCTTAATGCTCTCTTTTTCACTTGGCAGAATAGCAGTATAATTAAAGCTTGTGGATCAGTAGCTTCTGCTAATAACTTGACAGAACCTGACCAAAGAGATCCTTCAGTATCTAATGTTTAAATAAGGAAATGTCTGTGCTATCACCAGTACTACCTGCTGTGCCTAAATAAATTCCTCTGAGGAAGTTGAGACACTTATATACACAAAATAACAAAACAACTCACATGGTTACAACAGGTCTTACCTAATTCCCCATGGTCATTTTATTTATTCAGTTGGTTGATATTAAGTTTAGATTCATAACTAAAAACCATTACACAAACTGGGGTTACCATATTAATATTAATTTTGCTTTGCATTTTCCCTTTTTCAAATTTGCATCTATTACTTGTTAAAGTTCTGCACAAATACAACTCCAAACAGAATAATGCTGGTCCTGCACTTTGAGATGATAGCAAAAGCCTATGGAACAGACACAATTGAACTTAACAATGGACTTCAGGTAGACTTAGCCTGAGAGCCACTCCCTTCAAACCTCCCTTGTTGCTCAAATGTGGCTAAAAGTGTTTTGCTACGATTCCTAATCACCAGTCACTCCCTCCAACATAGAAACAGATCAGCAACCCAGGACAGGTCCATCCTGGTATTGAGGGACATCAAAATCTAACTAAAGGATGATTGATCAGCAATACTTTTGGAAAAAGATCTTGATCAAAAGGGAGAAATTTGAAACTTGTCAAAACCAAAATGAAATCACTTGTATTTAAAACAAATAACAACAACAACAAAACACTGACAAATAGAGCCAGAGCAAGGGAGGGTTCTCCTGCACATTTGCTTGATAACAAGAACTATCACAAAAGAAACTGCAAAATCCACAATCTCACACAAAGGCTGTCATAACCTTACTGTATTAATCAATTTTCACACTGCTATAAAGATACTACCTGAGACTGGGTAATTTGTAAATGAAAGAGGTTTAACTGACTCACCATTCATCCTCAGGAATCTTACAATCACAGCAGAAGGCAAAGAGGAAGCAAGGACCTTCTTCACATGGCAGCAGGACAGAGAAATGCCAGCAGGGGAAATGCCAAACGCTTATAAAACCATTAGATTTCATGAGAACTCACTCACTATCACATCATGGGGGAAACCGCCCTCATGATCCAATTACCTCCTTCCTTCAACATATGGAGATTACAGGTCCTTCCCTTAACATGTGGGATTATGATTGGAGATGAGATTTGGGTGGAGACACAGAGCCAAATCATATCATTTACACACACACAAAATACTTCAGTCCAACATTGAACTGATGCCATCCTTGCTATTGATTCTTGTAGGCAAGGATCATTATTTCAAAACAAGTAATCCTCCTAACTTTTCCTTTGAAAACCTTTGTCTTCCCTACCTTATCTGAATATGCACATAGCTTATTATGGCATGTGTATTTACACTGCAGTGCCCTATTCTTAAATAAACATCATTTTCTATCAGAGAGCAAGTCTCTGTTATTGAGGTTGACAGGGGCAAGGGTGCAAGAGCTTCTGAACTCCTGTACACATCTGTCATTGGTTAAGAGCTGCCTACTGAGATTGGGGAGTGGGGAACAGGGGGGTACTTCTGGCCTTCGTTGTGTGCAGATAAAGTAGCCAGCAGCAAGAGCAAAGATACATGGGTGATAACTTCCAGCTCTTGGGAGGAATAGCACACCAGCAGGTGATACATGGAAAAGAAGTAAAGGTGTCTGAATATTTGGGTAGAGCACTGAGAGCATCTGACACAATGGGTTAGGCACTAATTAGGGAAATTGAATAGCTGGAGAAAAGGAGAATGTAAACTAGATATATAAGCCATGACTTTGCTGTTTACTGGGGTTCTGATGGTTATATTTATTCACATTATTGAGAAAATAAACTCAAAAAAGACTTCATTATAAATTGAAGATGTGTGCTGAATATCTACAAATAACTTCCTAATATTTATACTACTTATATACTGCTTATGTGTATGTGTGTGTGTGTGTGTGTGTGTGTATAATTTTTATTTTTGTTTTTAATTTTGGACAGAGTCTTGCTCTGTTGCCTGGGCTGGAAGGCAGTGGTGTGAGATCTGCGTCCCGGGTTCACGCCATTCTCTTACCTCAGCCTCCCAAGTAGCTGGGACTACAGGTGCCCGCCACCACGCCCGGCTAATTTTTTTTTTTTTTTTGTATTTTTTAGTAGATATGGGGTTTCACCATGTTAGCCAGGATAGTCTCGATCTCCTGACCTCGTGATCTGCCCGTGTCAGCCTTCCAAAGTGCTGGGATTACAGGTGTGAGCCACCACGCCCAGCCTATACTAGTTACATTTTTAAAAATGGTTACAAATGAAAAAGTAAAATATTGAAAGACAACAATAAAAAATATGAAAGATACAACTGTCTTTTAAATGTGTGTGTGTGTGTATGTGAATTGAAGGGATTCATATTTAATTTTTCTTCATAGCCCTAGAAACACAGGAAAAGCAAAGGACTAAAAGTTGGTACTCTGATTTGATCAAGTAAACATATTGTTGGTTCCCAGCTACAGAGGCAGTTTCATTTCAGGATACTGTCTTGCCTCTTGCAATTGAGAGTCTGAGATGGATAGGTTTCTAAAAGATACACAAGAAATTCTTTTTTTTTTTTTTTTTTTTTTTGAGACGGAGTCTCGCTCTGTTGCTCAGGCTGGAGCGCAGTGGCCGGATCTCAGCTCACTGCAAGCTCCGCCTCCCGGGTTTACGCCATTCTCCTGCCTCAGCCTCCCGAGTAGCTGGGACTACAGGCGCCTACCACCTCGCCCGGCTAGTTTTTTGTATTTTTTTAGTAGAGACGGGGTTTCACTGTGTTAGCCAGGATGGTCTCGATCTCTTGACCCCATGATCCACCCGTCTCGGCCTCCCAAAGTGCTAGGATTACAGGCTTGAGCCACCGCGCCCAGCCAAGAAATTCTTGATGCCACTGCTTATTAAAGGAGAAGTTGTCACTGTGTGTACCCAGTTCCAATAACATTAAATAATTGTAATGAAAGATATTGTCACCAACAGCATGGTTAATCTTTTCTGTGTGAGAATCTACTATCTTTCTATACTGTACTTAGGTTAAGCTTATACTTTAATTTTCATCAGTTATTTCTCCTTAAAGGATTTTTCATTTCTTGAAAGTCTTTATTTTTGATACACTTCATCTATGACACATTAACTACTTGATTGAAGATTCTGACCCTAATGTTTACACAAAAGAAGGTTTTATAGACGTAGATCTTTGCATTGTCTTATTTCTTTGCATTGTATAGTACTTTATGCATAATAAGTGCTCAATAAGTATTTGTTAAATGATTGAATGGACTGAGTTATTGACCTTGGTTTTGTTGGTTCTGTAATCTAGAACTAATAGTCTCAGAGAAAGTTGCACAGTATTGGGGAAAATAATTTACCTATTTAACAGCATTGATACACCACAGACATTGTGCAAGGAAATCCACAGTCCAGAGGTTGCCCACATGCTAGATCTGGCTGACAGACAAGTTTATTTTAAAAATGTTTTTGATTTTTTTCAAGCAGCTATCGTTTTTATTTTTAAGAGTTCCTCTTTGAAACTGGAGTATTTAAAATCATTGCATAGTTAGCTGAAACTGAGTAGTAGCTGCCTGCTTTAGATTATGTGGACTCTTAAAATCCCCACTACTCACTCCCATCTTTCTGACACTGGTTGCTTCCTCTCAGTATAATTGCACTGCAGTTTTTGTTAAGGTTACTCTGGGGTGTTTTGTGACACCATACTCCGGCTAGGTGTCCAATCATTCAATTCAATTTTGACACCAACCACCTGGAATTAGCATTAGATTCCATAGATTTGAAGGTTCAGTTCCACAAGGCTGCCCTCGTTTCAGATGCCAGTCACAAGTCCCAGGCCACCTACAGTTCTCAACCACTGGCTATAAATTGAAGGTTTCCATGACCCCTTCCTCAGATTTGACAATTTGCTAGAATGGCTCATGGAACTCAGGGAAACACTTTATTTACATTTATTGTTACAGTAGGTAGGTAGTGAGACATAAACAGGGCAGGAGAGCCCCTAGCCCTCAGGAATGCCAGGAAACCATCAGGTAACGGGCAGGCAGTTGTTAAACTGCCTCTCTAAAATAATAATTGGTTGGAGCTGGTACAATGGAAACAGGGTCTCCCAATAGATAGAAACACCTAAAATTGGTGATCAGCAGCTTCCTGATAAAATCTCAAGGGTTGGGTAAGTGGGTTCAAGCATGCACCCCTCAAAAATAGCAGAATTTAACTGGTATATGACCTTGCCCTAAGAACATTCTACCGGTAAGGAAAGAACACCTCAAGCAAGCATATGCACGATTTTGGTAAACACATTGCGCATGCTCACCCGATTTTGGTAAACACATTGCGCATGTTCACCTCCCAAGTGCTGGCAGGCAACTGTGCATCCAGACAGCCCACCCCAAGGGAAGAATCAGGGGAGAAGTAATTCAACCTCAGAAGCATGCCAATCCCAAGTCAAAGGTCAAACCACCCATTTGATCCCTCAAGTCACCTGCTAGGACCTCTTCCAAGTGTATTTTACTTCTTTTTGTTCCTGCTCTAAAGAATTTTAATAAACTTTAATTCCTGCTCTAAAGCTTGCTGTGGTCTCTCACTCTGCCATGTGCTCCTCAGTCAAATTCTTTCTCCTGAGGAGTCAAACACTGAGGTTGCTGCAGACCCATACAGATTCACTGCCACTAACATACTTTAGCGCTACGTGACTCAGATACATTCCCTAGGGCTAACATTACCAATTTATTATAAAGGATCCAACTCAAGAATAGCCAGATAATATAAATGCGTAGTTCAAGGAATGGGGCATGGTGTGTAGGGTTTCCATGACCTTTCTGAGCTCACCATCCTCACGGTGTCCATGTGTTCCCCAGCCTAGAAGCTGTCCAAATCTCCTTAAGAGGTTTTATAAGTCTCAATCTCTAGACCCTCTCACTTCCCCAGGGCTCATGTGGTACTGTAAGTTTCAACCCTCTAATCACCTGGTTTTTCTGGTGACCAGCCCCAACCTGAAGTTATTTTGGGGCCCCACCTTAAGTCACCTTCTTGGCATAAAATCAGGTGTGATCTGAACTCAGTACCTTGTTATGAATAACAAAAGACACTCCTATCACTTAAGAAATTCTAAGGGTTTTTAGTAGATCTGTGCTAAGAACTGGGGTCACAGGCCAAATACATGTCTTATTATAGCACAGTTACACTACTTCATGCATGTACATTGTATGTCTGGTTGTTGTGGGCATTTGGGTTTGCAACTTTTGCATATCAGACCTATGATTCTTACCTGAAGCCTGCTGCTTTATTATGACACATATTTCCAAATTTTCCTTTACCAGGAAACCCAACAAAAAAAAAGTCAGAGTTAAAATTATTTAGTTTACATTGTGGTGTCTCATCATGTTTTCACTTAAAAAAACAAAAAACAAAAAAAACAAAACAAAAACAACTTATTTTTTATCCAAATAAAAAAGTATGTGGTTCAAAAACTACTAAAAATCTAATGCAATAGGATAATAAATAGAGATTTCTTTTTTAGTTTTAGCTGATGCCTAAAGGCCAGGAGCAAAAATTAGCTGCCAAATATCCTGTATTCTGAAGCTGGTGTCTTATAGACCTATGTTATACAGACTCAGCAATTGTGAAACATTTTTTCAGCCTTGATAATCACCCACATTCAGCAATAAGATGAGAGGCAGTAGAAGAGAAGATTCCTGGAAAGTATTTTTATGCGCTATGTGGTTTTTCACTTCTCTAAAGTGGAGGGAAAGGAATGACTCCCTCACATCTCAAGATACAAGAGAGGGGTCTTAGAGAATCACTATGACAACTTGTACACATCTCTTAGATTTTAAAGGAACATCAGAACTAATAAGCAACTCACATCTGGAAAGGCTAAAGGTGAAAATTAGTGGGTGGAGTTGCCTGTATGGAGCAGAGCAAAAGTGGGAGGCTGCCTTGTACGGAAGCTGCATTTCTACTTTGCCTGGCAGGGATATGAGACTTTCTCCCATGAGCCCCATTGACCCATAAGATGTTCATGGTCTGGAGACAACTTAAAACAGTGTATTCTATAGGCTGAAAGTGTTATCATTGAATTCAGAGCCTGAGGTTACCATCCTAGGAGGACAGGTAACCAATGGCGAGCCATTATTGTCCTCCACAGCAAACAAGCTTCGTTGATAGGAACCTTAGAAAAAGAATCCTGGACCAGGCGCAGTGGCTCACGCCTGTAATTCCAGCACTTTGGGAGGCCCAGAGGTGGCGGATCACCTGAGGTTGGCAGTTCGAGACCAACCTGGCCAACATGGAGAAACCCCGTCTCTACTAAAACTACAAAATTAGCCGAGCATGGTAATTCATGCCTGTAGTCCCAGCTACTCGGATGCTGAGGCAGGAGAATCGCTTGAACCTGGGAGGTGGAGGTTGCGGTGAGCCGAGATCGCGCCATTGCGCTCCAGCTTGAGCAACAAGAGTGAAACTCCGTTTCAAAAAAAAAAAAAAAAAAAAAAAAAGAAAGAAAGAAAAAGAGAGAAATAAAAGAAAAGAAAAAACAAAAATTAGTCAGGCGTCGTGGTGGGCGCCTGTAATCTCAGCTACTCAGGTGGCTGAGGCAGAAGAATTGCTGCAACTCCCGAGGCGGAGTTTGCAGTGAGCCAGTGGAGGTCGTGCCATTGCACTCCAGCCCAGGGCGGGCAGACAACAGTAAGACTCTGTCAAAAAAAAAAAAGAAAAAAAAAAAGAAAAAGAAAAAGAAGGGAAAGAAAGAAAGAAAGAAAGAAAGAAAGAAAGAGAAAGAAAGAAAGAGAAAGAAAGAAAGAGAAAGAGAAAGAGAAAGAAAGAAAGAAAGAAAGAAAAAGAAAGAAAGAAAGAAAGAAAGAAGGAAAGAAAGGGCATCCTGGAGAATCTCACAAAAGTGCCCTCACCACAGAAAAGAATCAGGAGGTTAGGGAAAAGGAAACGCACTAAAGAGAGAAGAAGGTTTTCATTCTCTCCCATCAGCACACCCAGCCTACAACAATACTGAGGCAGGATCCAGGAAAAGCTTTAAATTGGGAACGAATATAGATTTCGACTATTATGACCTGAGTGTGGACAATGTAGTTACTATGCTGGGTCTAAAAATGAGGAGAGGGTACTTTATTGTCTGAGGATAACCTAAAATTGTTATTGCACCTATTAGAAATTTTACGCAAAAAAAAAGAACAACAATAACAAAAAGACCACAGCTAATATTTGAAACAGCAGAGGAAGCATCAATTTGTTTTCTACTTGTACATTATTAAATTTTGTCCATATAAACATCACCCTTATATTAAAAAAGAAGCTGTGTCCAGCAGTTACTCTCTTTTAGTCATGCTTTCTAGAGGCAGCCATTTTCCAATTTTTAGCTGCTGCTTCTGGTGTTTTCTGATGTTTGCATCTATAAATCTAAATATGACAGATATTCTGCTCTTCATTGAATTTTTTTTTTTTTTCTGAGATAAGTAATTGCTATGTTTCCCAGTCTGGTCTTAAGCTCCTGGGTTCAAGGCACCTCACGCTTCTGAGTAGCTGGGATAATAGGCACAGGCCACTATGCCTGGTTTTGGTTGATTAATTTTGACAGAATCTATTTAATTTTATGTTATAGTAGTTAAGAGTTTGGATGAGCTAACATCCCTCCTCTCCTCTCCATATCATTATATTTTTTGGTGAAATCAATAGTCAGTTTACATTGCTAGGACTATGCAAATTACAGAGCCAAGTGGTATACCATGACTATATAGGTGACTCAAACAACATGGTTTTGAACTGCATAGGCTCACTTATACGTGGATTTTCTTCCCTTTATTCCACCTCTGAGACAGCAAGACCAATCCCTTCTCTTCTCCCTCCTCCTCAGCATCCTTAACGTGAAAATGATGAAGACTGACTTTTATGATGGTCTACTTCCAATTAATAAATAGTAAATATATTTTTTCTTCCTTATGATTTTCTTAGTAACATTTTATTTTCTCTACCTTATGTTCATTTAAGAATGTAGTATATATAATACATATAACATAACAGAATGTGTCAATCAACTCTTTATGTTATCCATAAGGATTCCAGTAAACAGTTGGCTATTAGCAGTTATGTTTTTGGGGATTTGAAATCTATACACAGATTTTTGACTGTGCCAGAGTGAGGAATGGCACCTCTAACCTCTGTGTTGTTCAGGACTCTACTTCCTTTTTAAAAGAACAGTCAGTTTTACCTGGAGCTAATTCTTGTCTCGTTTTATCCATTTGTTTAGTGTTACATATAGCAGTTGCCATTTTTTCTTCTAAGTACTAACAAGTCTGCCAAATACCTTGCAGTGATATTTTCAAAGACTGCCAAACATCAGATGATCTGTCATTGCCATGCTTTTATTTTTTCCACACCCCAGTCTTCCTTCATAAAACTCTTTGTGCTTTTTGCTCTAATTTGGACAGATTTCTTTCTCACCCTGGCAAAGAGCTGCCGCCTAGAGATTTCTTTTGCCTCCATTTTGGAAACGCCCTTTGCCTGTCTTTTTTGTTGCTGAGATCTTTCTTTCTTTATTCCCTTATCTTGCTGAAGCATATCATTCATTGGTCACATAGTAACGTGCATGACAGGCAGTATTTTTTTACTCTTTATATGATAAAAATTTGACCCTCACAATTGGTTAAGAGTTTGGCCAGATATGACATTTTAAGTTGAAACTCCTTTTTTTCTCAACATATTGAAGGCATTGTTAATTGATTTTTAGCATCCAGAGCTGCTCTTGAGAAGTCTAGTGACATTTCATCTTCTTATTCCTTTGAATCTTAACTTTTTTCCTGTCTGAGTTTTTAGAATTTTCTCAGCATCCACATTTTGGACTTCTTAATATTCTGAAAATTTACAATGCTGCCTTGGTATGAATCCTTTTTATTTAATGTGGTGGAGACTTGCTGGGTCTTATCAATGCAGGGACTCATGTCTTTGGTTTTAGAAAATATTCCTTTATTACTTCTTTTATAATATCGCCCTTCTTTTTCTCTGATCTTTCAAAAGTGTTTATTATTAAGATATATCATCCCTTATATTGGCCATTTAAGTTTTTAGCCTTCCTTTCTATTTTTGATATCTTTTTCTTCTCCTTCAAAGTGATGCTATTTTCCAACTTTTTCAACTGTTTTTCTGAATATTTTTATTTTGGTTGTCACTTTAAAAATTTCAAAATCTCATTCTTTTCTGATCGTTCCATTTTTATGACACTATATTTTATCAACTCAATTTCTTATCATTCTGATGATTTTAATTTTTTTTTTTTCCAAAATAAACTGGTCATGGGGCTCTGCAAATTAGGGTTGATTTCCACTGTTGTATTTTCTTTACTACACTTTAATTTTAGAGATTCTTTCCTCCAAAAAATAAAATATACCTGGTTATTAAAATGTGTACTTTCTTCATTCTTTTTTATTAAACTATGGGGCTATTTGTTATTATATAGGCAATGAAAGTAATAGAGAATAGTTATTTTTACATCATTTAATACATTAGAAATCATTTCTTCTATTTATATTTATAGTGTTTGTAGATGAATTCTGGTCACAAAAATACTAGTGTAACAAATCAAGATTGAAAATTAACGTTCATTCAGAGTCAGAATTTTGAAGTCATTGATAACATAGAATAATAAACTTCTTTTGCAGATTAGCATATGTGTTGAATTACTTAAACTTACATTTATAGAAAATCAGAGCTGTTGAAATTATATAGGGTTTTTGTGTTTTGTTGCAGTTGATGCAAATTTGGGGATTGTACTTTCACAAAAAATATGCAGAATTTTCTTCTTGGAGCAAGGAGCAGCATGTATTTGCCTTTTGCTGCAGTCTAATGAAAGCCTGCAGCAGTTTGTGCCAAATGCACTGCAGATGCTGCAGCAGCAATAACGTATTCATGAAGTGCGCAACTGCATTTTTACAGGAGCAGTTTTGAGATGTGTTTACTCAACTTCCAGCCTTTCCAGGGAACATAAATATAGATTGCTTCATATAATATGCATAGCCATCACATTTGAAGTAGAAAAGACCCTTACAAATGGCAATATCAAAATCCATGAAAGTGATGGGAATAAAGTAATAAAAATTCCATTCAATACAATTTGGAATCTGACAGGTAACCTATGAAGTATTTGTCATTTTGATGGAGAATGTCTACTTAATTCAAATAATTTATGCTATAATCTGCTAGCCCAGTATTTCAACAAGTCAAATAATATTCCACATAATATCTATAGCTAAATATGAGGAAAGGTGGACTTATCTCCATCCTAAGGCAAATGTGATTCTTTAAATAGTGTATTAGTCAGGGTTCTCTTAGAGGTACAGAACTAATAGATATATATATATCTCTATACATACAGACACACACACATATATATACATACACATATATCAAGGGGAGTTTATTATTAACTTACATGATCACAAGGTCCCACAATAGGCTGTCTGCAAGCTGAGGAGCAAGGAGAGCCAGTGTGAGTCCCAAAACTGAAGAACTTGGGGTCTGATGTTCAAGGGCAGGAAGCATCCATCATGGCAGAAAGATGTAGGCTGGGTGGCTAGGCCAGTCTCTCTTTTTCACGTTTTTCTGCCTGCTTTATATTCACTAGCAGCTGATTAGATGGTGCTCACCAGATTAAGGGTGGGTGTGCCTTCCCCAGCCCACTGACTCAAATGTTAATTTCTTTTGGCAACACCCACACAGACACACCCAGGATCAATACTTTGTATCCCTCAGTCCAATCAAGCTGATACTCAATATTAACCATCATAAATAGTTATAAAACTGAAGTTTATATATCAGTAGAGCTTTAAGCAGTTTATAACTGACAAATTTGGGGTTTTGGAATTATAAAGGTTTTGTTAAAGAAAGTTTGATGTAGACACTCAATTTTCCCTTGTATTTCCTCATTCCTCTTCCGGTGTAATAGCGATTAGCTAGGTAGTGTGCAACCTGTTATAAAGGTTACACTTCTAACCCTACATTTGCAGAAAAGTTGGCCATGTGATTAAACTTTTGACCAATGGAATGTAAGTAGAAGTGATGAGTGTGATTTTCAAGTCTGCCCTTATTAGGAAGGGGTAATCATCACAACCTTCTCTGGCCTCTTTCTTCCATTTGCAATGCCTGCGCAGTGATGAGACATCTTAGACTACTCAGACAAAAGCAACTCTTTACAAATTATGAAACCTTTGATTAAATCACATTGCAAGGTCAACAAATAAACTCATGCTTTTACATAAACACAAAATTAACCCCCCTTTTTTAAAGATCAGATCATTTCCCAAGTCTTTCAGAAAATCTTGCTTGGTCTACCTTGCCTGAATTAGTCTCTCCTATTCCTACGCTCGCTTGGCATATAATTATTCTCATATTTTGATCTTATTGCCTTTTGGGTTGTTTTATATGTGTGTGTTTCTGTCACCCTCATTATATTGTGACACAGTCATGGTTTTACCCTCCTCATTTCTACCAAGAAGCAACTATCACACTGCATTCCAGTCCTACTGGATTTCTTGAATGAGCCAAGCATATTCTTTACTCAGAGATTTTATATTTGCTGTGCTCACTATGTGGAATACTAGTCTTCTAGATATAGAATGATAATGGAATAGTAAATTATATTATATTAAAGATATTATGGCTCATTTCATTCACGTCTCTGTTCAAACACCACCTCCCTAAAGGTCTTCTCTTACTTTATTTTCTCTCTTTTTTTTTTTTATTTTTGAGACAGAGTCTCACTCTGTCACCCAGGCCAGAGGGCAGTCCTGCCATCTCAACTCACTGCAAGCTCCCCCTACTGGGTTCACACCATTCTCCTGCCTCAGCCTCCCGAGTAGCTGGGACTACAGGCGCCCGCCACCACGCCCGCCTAATTTTTTGTATTTTTTAGTAGAGACAGGGTTTCACTGTGTTAGCCAGGATGGTCTCGATCTCCTGACCTCATGATCGGCCCCCCTTGGCCTCCCAAAGTGCTGGGATTAGAGGCGTGAGCCACCACGCCCAGTCCTACTTTAACTCTTTACTCTGCTTAAATGAAGTCAGTAAGGACACTACATCAGAAATGTCAAGGAATTGCTGAGATAAAAAGTAGAGAATATCAGCAAAAGTTTCCTGAGGTGATGGGAGTGATTTGTGGAAACTGAGTTCAGAGCACATGGATAGAAGTGAAGGGAAAGAATATGATAGGGTGGTCACTTGGTGATCTGCTTTTGGAGCAGTTCGCTGAATAGTGAGTAGCTGGTATATTTGCTTGCAGCTTTAAATGAGTAAAAATCTACATTGAAACCTGGAAAATCAGATAGTGCTCACATTTGCTAATAACTCTAGCAGGGATAGGTGGCACCCAAACTCCAAAGACAACTTACTAGCCCACTTCTCCTCATAATCCTTCACAAGAACCAGAGGCATGAGGGCAAAGAGAGAATCTCAGTACAAATATGGGAGGATAGCCAATAATCTTTGACAGTTTTAAAAAAGATACCACAAAAGAGAGACACCTAACTAAACATCAATATTGATAAAATAAACCGGGCAGGGTGCAGTGGTTCACGTCTGTAATCTCAGCACTTTGGAAGTCTGAGGCAGTCAGATTATCTGAGGTCAGGAGTTTGAGGCCAGCCTGGACAACATGGTGAAACCCTATCTCTACTAGAAATACAAAAATTAGCCAGGTGTAGTAGTGTGTGCCTGTAAGCCCAGCTACTCAGGAGCCTGAGGCAGGAGAATCCCTTGAACCCAGGAAGTGGTGGTTGCAGTGAGCCAAGACTGTACCACTGCACTCCAGCCTGGGTGACAGAATGAGACTCTGTCTCAAAAAAAAAAAAAAAAGAAAGAAAGAAAAAAATGGTGTTTATAAGGCTATAACAGACTATTTCTGAGGATGTTGTGTATAATTTAAAAACTAGAAATACTCGAAATAAAAATATTGACTCTCTGGGAAAAAAATCAATAGATAGGTTAGTAGAAGAATGAGATATACTAAAGAACTATAACCAGAAACTTTGAGCTAAAATAGTTCCTCCTAAATGCAGTTGAGGTGAGGTATTTTGAGGTTATGAACCACATTTTCTTTTCTTCTTACTGTCTCTTTTCTTATTGTTCTGTGGCCATTTACGCATCAAACCATTCACTGTATCAGAGAGAAGACAGATACTAACTGAACAAAGAAGTCACTACTCAGCTTTGAGTTTCAAAATAGAGACTGTAAGTTCCGAGATTGGGACAATGGCTTTGCTATTTATACATTCTTTATTTTTATTCATTTCTCCCAAAATACTTGAAACATTTTTTTATTTTTGAAGGAGGATACAGAGGTGATGCTTTCAGAGTCCTGGTGTATTTGAAAATGTCTCTATTACCAATACAAGTAAATGACAATCTTGATGGGGTTAGGTTCTTGATTTGTACCCTTATTGTTCAGTTTTGGACACTGCTCCATTGCTCACATCTATAGTTGCCAGAGAAATCTGAGGTCAGCCTACTTTTTATTCTTTTATAGGAAACCTAGTACTTCTAGCTAAATGTTTCTTGGATAAAGTAAACATTTTAAATATTTTAAATGTTTATAAATACAATGTCAATAATAAAAATAAGGAATAATAAAAATCAGGAAAGTTTTCTTTCATTTATATTTTGAATTTGATTTTTTTTGTGTTTACTAACTCAGTTCTCTTCTCCAGGCATATCAATAATCTTTTTGTTGGATATCTGTTGTCTTTCTCATCTATTACCTTTTTATTGATTGTTTTTCAGTGTATTATTTGTGATTTTCTGAAGTCTCCACCGAATGTCATTGTTTTGGTCTTCTGAAAAGTTGACTGCCTTCTTTCTTTTATTACGTTTATACATAAGTTCTGCACTATCATTGTTGTTCTCTATAGTTTATTGCCTTGTTCTGTTTTAGTCTCTTTCATTTAATTGATTACTGTAACTTCTGTTTCCTAAAACCCACGATTTCTTTGCTGTCCTTGATTGCAAAATACATTTTTGGTCACATTTTTGTTAAGGTCCTATTTTTTTTTCTATTTACTTATGTTTAGGTAGAATAAATTCTATTTAAGTTCATTTGTCACGAAATGCTACAGGTGAAGTCTCCTTGACTCTCTCTTATGTTTATCTGTGCAATCAATGAACACATATTTATTAAATTTACAACTGAGCTGTATATTGGTTATTAGCATCCTTCCTTAAGTTGGTCCAGACTGTTTTGTATCAGATGAGTTTTCACTAGAATTTGTGGTAGAAGGTTGAGTTCTGTTCTGGAATCAGAGTAAACAATACTTTTTTCTCTATTTGGGCTTTTTTTGTTATTATTAAAATCTTGGTTTTTAAAGATGGTGATGTGGAAATATGTTTATTCCAACATTTTCACAATATTTGTTGGAAGTCCTCCTTAGTGTTTTCATAATGCATTTGGAATATTTGTTATTGATTATTTTGTACTTCATATACAGAGTATTCTTTCTAACGTCTACTCACCAAAGTATACCTATAGGTCACATAAGAAGAAATGTGACACAAAAAGCTTGTCCTGTCTATAAAAACCTCAGAGATTACTTGTTATAAGCTGTTTCCATAAGCTGCAGGAAAAAAATTTTAAAAAACAGAGAACATAAACATTTTATGGTAACATATTTAGTACAGTAAGTCCTCATCAGTTTTTAGCAGAATGGAATATAAAAGTATACACACATGCGTGCACACTGGAAAAGCTATAGTTTTCAATTAACATATATTTTGCATGGAAGTGTAAAGTATAAGAGAAGACTGGTTAGAAGAAAAATTTTGAAAGTACATTTTTATTTTCTGCACCCTTAGCACTACAAACTTATCACTCATATTTTAAATATAATGAGCAAACTCAAGCTACTTCACATTTCTCATGCCTTCAGAAAATGGTTAATTTCCCACTGTGAATAATACACAAAATATTTTATAGAGAATGGTGGCATGCTCTGACTAATACTGTGAGAATAACACCTATATTATTTAGTCTTTTGTAATGTGTCAGGGCAGTGGTTTCAGGAAAATAAATAGAATAAAATGTGATACTAAAACAACAACCAAAAAAAGAACACCAAGTTTTCTTTGTTTATAATGGCCATCACCAAACAGAGGTGATTACATCCCATAAGTACACAAGATGATCTATTGGATTAAATAAATAAACTATTAGAACCCCTAGTTATAGTTTTATACTTAAAAATTTTGTAGTTGGTATATGTTCTTCATATCTTGGGACTCAAACATTTTTGTTAATAGCATACATAATAAAGAAGGCTGGGTGTGGTGGCTCATGCCTGTAATCACAGCATTTGAGAGGTCAAGGTGGGTGGTCAGAAGTTGGAGACCAGCCTGGCCAATGTGGTAAAACTCCCTCTCTGCTAAAAATACAAAAAAAATCAGCCGGGCATGGTGGCACACACTTGTAGTCCCAACTACTCGGGAGGTTGAAGCAGGAGAATAGCTTGAACCTGGGAGGCACAGGTTGCAGTGAGCTGAGATTGTGCCACTGCACTCCAGCCTGGGTGACAGAGCAAGACTCTGTCAAAAAAAAAAAAAGAAAAAAGAAAAAAAAAAATCAGAAAACCACCAACCAAAAAGAAAAAGAAAAAGAAAAGAAAAGGAAAGAAACGTATAATAAAGAAAAAATGGATATCACTGGATGCAGTTCAAACTCCCCCTCCATCCTCCATTGAATTGCTTTTGAAGCTTTTTCAAGAATCATTTTGCTACATGGACAAGTGTTGGCCTATTTGAGGATTTTCTGTCGTATTTGTTGTCTGCTTATTCACTGATATCATGCTTTCTTGATCAATGTAGCTATACAATAGGCCTTAGTATCAGACAGAGTGATGCCTTTTCTTCTACTTTATTATTTGTTATGATTATTTTAGGTATTCTAGAGAGTGTGGCTTTCCATATATATTTTAGAAGAAGCTTGTCTATGTCTACAAAAGACTTGCTGGTAGTTTGAAAGGAATTTTATTAAATTTAAATTTATAGATAAACTGTGGAGAGTTGCTATTATTACTAAGTTGAGCCTTCCATTCGAACCCATGAACACAGTATTAATCTTCAAATATGTAGGTAGGCTATTCCTTGATTTTTTCATCTGTCTTTTGTAATTTTCAGAATACAGATTTTGTGCATGATTAGTTAAGTTTATAACTAAATACTTCGTGTTTCACTTTCTTTGGAGTTGTAGTAAATGGCATTGTATTCTAATTTTGGATTGCAGACATTCATTGTCAGTATATAGAAATGTTATTGATTTGTGAGTGTTAATATTGTATTAACTTTTGGCCTTGCCAAACTCACTTACTAGTTCTAAGAATTTGTTTTTGTTTTTGTATATACTTTGGAATTTCCTACATAAAATATCACATCATGGTGATATAGGTATAGTTTTATTTTTTCCTTTCCAATCTGTACAATTTTTACTTCTTTTCCTTGCATTATTGTAAGGGCTAGAACTTTCAGGTCCATATTGAATAAAAATGGTGAGAGTGAACATCCTTACCTTGTTCCTGATCATGAAGGGAAAGCATTGAGTTTTTCATCATTAAGTATAGTGTTTGCTATAGGATTTTTGCGGATTTTGTCAAGTGAGGAAGTTTCCCTCTATTCTTAATTTGTTGAGAGTGTTTTCTATTATGCATGAGTGTAAAATTTTGTCAAGTGCTTTTTCTGTATCAATTGATGCCACAATGTAATGTTTCTCTTTTAGTCTGCTGAGGTGGTCAGATACATTGACTGATGGATTTTCAAATATTAAATAAACCTTGCCTACCTGGAATAAAGCCACTTGGTCATGGTAGATTTTTTTTTTTTACACAGTGTTGGATTCCTTTTGCTAACATTGTGAGAAATTTTGCATCTATTTGCATGAGAGGTATTGGCCTGTAGTTTTCTTAGTTGCATTGTCTTTGTCTGGTTTGGGTATCAGGATGATGTCAATTTCATAAAATGAGTTGGAACATTTTCCCTCCTCTTCTACTTGCTGGAAGAGATTTTATAATATTGGTGTTGATTCTTTCTCAAAAGCCTGATAGCATTTTCCAGCAAAGCCATCTAGGCCTGGATATATCTTCTTCAGGAGTTTTTAAAATAAAATTTAATGTATTTAATGGTTGTAGGACTATCCAGGTCATCTATTTTAACTTGGTTGAGTTTTTCTGATTTGTGGTTTTTAAGGAATTGGTCCATTTCTTCTGTTGTCTAGTTTATGAGCATGTAGTTGTTCACAGTATTTCATTATTCTTTTAATGCTTGCCCTATATGTAGGGATACCTCCAGTTTTATTGTGCTTTGTCTCTTCTCTCTTTTTATTTTTGTTAACCTTGCTATAGGTTTATTGATATTACTGACATTTTGAAAGAACTAGCTCTTGTTTTCATTGATTTTTTTATACTGTTTTCTTGTCTTCAATTTCACTGATTTCTGTTGTTATCTTTACTATTTGCCTTGGTTTTATTTTGCTCTTCTTTTTATAATTACTTGAAGTAATAATTTATATTATTAATTTTATGACTTTGAGACTCACACTGCCTTATTGCAGATTAGTATGGTGGAAGTTCAGCTTCTCCCTTGACCCTGATGATATTTCTCTGTGAAAGTGGGCACTGCCTGATTATATCCAAATGGGATAGTAAGAACAATTCCCTGCTGGAGAGGAAGGAAGTTGGGGGCTGATTCAGGTCACTTTACTGCTCCCCACAGAGCTGAGCTGTCAACCTACTGGTCTAGCTCTCCCTCCCTACCACTGGAATCTTGTTAGCTGGTAGTATGGTTCCACTGGCCACTGGAACCTGCTGTCACCCTCCCAGTCAGGGAATTGTAGCACCATGTGGTTCTGCTTCTCACTCTGTCTTGGAGACACTACTGGTTAGGGGAATGAGAACATCACTTTATTTTAGGGGCAGAGAGCTCATTCAAACCACAGGGAGTGAGGGCTGGGATAGGGGAAGGTGTGGATTTCCCAAGTGATATTTGGCTGAAGTAGGACCAGTGTTGCCATAAACGTTCTCTGTTGTTTAGTCACCCCTTTCCTGGGCCTTTATCAGGAGTAAGGGCTATTTAAAAACCCAATTTTTTTTTTCTGTGCTTATTGGTGGTATGGATTGGAAGTGTCTGTAGCACCATTTTTGAGATGTGTGAGAGACAATAAGAAAACCCAGGTAACTCATCACTGAGTCATTCCTCAAATCCTGAGTTCCCTAGGTTTTCCACATTTTCCCACCTTTTAGATTCCTTATGCTTACTTAGCTAGGTTCAAGCTTTTTTTAATTATAAGGAACAGAACCTGGAAGGAATAGAGCTACTCCATCTTCATGGAATCTGAAGTCTCAACATTCCCTTTTTTTTACATTTATTTTTCATTTTTTTAAATATAGAGACAGGGTCTTGCTATGTTGACCAGACTGGTCTTGAACTCCTGGTCTCAAGCGATCTTCCTGTCTCAGCCTCCCAAACTGCTGGGATTACCTGGCATGAGTCACCCTGCCTGGCCTCAACATTTCCTTTTAAGCTTCTCTACTTTTGGACATCCTATCCCTAAGGTAAGACTGCCTTGCTCACCTTGTTAACCTAATGAACAACTCCTACTCGCCCGTCAGGAATTCTCTTAAGTGAACCTCTTGGCAAATGTAGACATGTACTTCTCTACGCATTCTCAAAGTCCTGTGCACGCCTTATTGTGTTTACTGTCATATCGTATCAAACAGATTGTGTTTGTTTATGCTACCATATCTCCACCTAGACTGGGATTTTCTTACAAAAAGGGCTTTTGCCTTGTTTATCTTCACATCCTTAATAGCTGGCACAGTTTGTGTCCAGCTAATGTTTTTATAATGTTTACTGTTTGTTGAATGCACAAGTTACCTTTTGCAATTAATAGGGTTTTATACTTACATTTAGCAGGTTTACAAAATGCCTTGTATTTACTATCTCAATAGCTTACTATCTTACTCTCTCACTTGATACCTGAATTATTATCTTACTCCTGCACTAACTCTGAGAATTGGGTTGTTTCTCTAATTTTATAGACAAGGGGTCTTGGCACAGTGGCTGCCACCTGTAATCTCAGCACTTTGGGAGGCCGAGGCAGGTGGATCACTTGAGGCCAGCAATTGAGACCATCCTGGCCAACATGGAGAAAACCCACCTCTACTAAAAGTATAAAAATTAGGGTTGATAGGTGCAGCAAACCACCATGGCACATGTATACCTATACGACAAATCTGCATATTCTATGCATGTATCACAGAACTTAAAGTAAAATAAAAATAAATACATTAGTTAATTTTAAAAAGTAGCCAGACATGATGGCGCACACCTGTAATCCCAGCTACTCAGGAGGCTGAGACAGGAGAATTGTTTGAGCCCTGGTGGTGGAGGTTGCAGTGAGCTGAGATTGTGCCACTGTACTTCAGCCTAGGTGATGGAGGAGGACTCTTTCTCAAAAAAATTAAATAAATAAATAAATACATAAATAAAGCTTTTCAATAAGAAGAAACAAATAAAAAGAGTCACATCTATTAGAAAATGTATGTCATTAGAATGCTATTTAGACACTGTAGTTAGAGGTTTCTATATGGAAAGTGGGAACAATGGTAAAGAAAGCTATAATCACTGCTGCAAAACTGTTTTCTATTTCCAATCAAGTAGAATTAAAACTGAAAATGCCCTTGTGACAGATATAAAGAAATGAAGTGTTGATTAATGTTGTGCCTTGTTGCTGCCTTGTCTAAGGCTATGTCAATAGAATCACTAATAAAAGTAAAATATACATTTTATTGTATTCATAATTAAAATATCCATTCTGAATTTTGGTAGACAGCTGGATGAACTAGAGTAACTGAACTGTTCATGTTCCAATGTATGAGAAATCTGGATAAAATTCACTTTCTTTAATAAAAAAATGCTAAAATGGAATTTTTGATTTGTGGTAGTACTTGCAATGTCCTTGGCCCATTCAAATTAAATGAGTGTTTTACGTTAATCTGGATGTCTGACATGGCCTCTGGATGGAATGAATGTTGCCTGGTTATGATGATACCAAAGCAATGAGCTAAGGTTTTGTGTTTTTTTTTTTTTTTAAATCCTTTTCAGGACATCATTTTAACTAAAACAAATATAACCCACTATATAATATGTGAAACTTTCTTCTGTAAGTGTTCCAGCAATAACCAGAGTCAACTATATTTATATTGGGTCAGAGAATCTTACATTAAGCCAAAACAAATCTTGAACGAAGAGGAAGTTTCAGACAGATTCAAAATATTACTTTAAACATTTTTAATGAATGTCTTCAAAATACTACATTTTGCTTTGGGTTATGTCTTAAAATAAGAATAATATCTCTAAATGATGCTTAAAAGGAGCTATGATGAAGCACATAGTGGTTGATGTAGATTTTTAAATGATTAAATAAGGTTTTAGATAAAAATTTTAAAAATGTTACTGTATGTAGTTGAATTTCATCTGAATGACCTTTGTGATTTTATAATCCTTAAAACTCAACTTGTTCCCACTTTTACCTTTCTTTTACAAACCTTTTAACCTGTCTTCAAAACCCAGATCCAAGCTTCATCCCAAGTCTCTTTCTTTTGTCCTCTTAAATTCCAAGCATTAATCTAGCCTGATGCTTGCAGGTATTTTAACATATCTTTTCTCTGTCACCACATCTCCACTTAATTCAGTTTCTCATCACCTCTCACACACAACAATACAATTATAAACTATTTCCCTGCCACCCATCCTGCCCCATCCTTCCATAACGTTGCTCCTAAAAGTGGGTCCATACACTGGTATTAAACATTAATAACAGTAAAATAATGGTAAAAGGTAGGTCCATACACCAGTAGCATGCAGAGTATTTTACCACCTGTCTTCACAAAATGATACATGTAGAAGTGGAACATGCTTGCCAATACACCAGCATATATTGAGATAAAAGAAAGAAATTTCCTATTAATTAAAATCAGCACTAAACCTTAGGAGTACTCAATTTAAGTTACATACATACATACATATATATATATATATAACCAGGTTAAATGCTTGTACTTGTAAAGTGTTTTTGAACTGTTGATAGGTTATATACACATATATACATATACATATATATGAATATTATGACTATGGCTGGATTGCAAATTGTTCCCCAAAACAGGATGGACAATATAGTGTAGCTTGGTGACTCAGAATGTTGACACTTAAACTTGATATTCTTATGTTCTCTCTTTGATATCTGAACTTGGATTTATCTTAAACTCTGCTTGGCACAAAACTTATAGCTTAGAAGTCCTTACACTGCTTCTCAGAAGATAATAAATGTTATTTCTCTCAAAGTAAGTAGCATCATGTAACATAGTAAAAATGTTAGCCCTGGAGTCTGTAATCCAGGAACCCAGGCTTTTCAGACCCAATGCAGAGCTCCTTCACTGTCCTCTCACTGTTTATACATTTTGCTTTTGGTCTGATCCATTTTAGTTCCTTCTCTCTCCTCTCCCTTCCCTTAAAGAGAAGACAGAGAAAGAAGGAAGATGGATTTGCAGAGCCAAAGTAAAAATATTTGCCTATCTAACAACATCTTGTGAAAAGCAAAGGAGACAAAGTGTATGAAAAAGCAATTACTATCTTTCTATTTCAAGCCACCCCAGATACAGAATAACCAATCAGCACTCTTCCTCCAAATGGGCTGCTGTTCCTAGTAATCATTCTGAAAACAACAGTATTTGCTTAGGTGTTGGTGGAGAGGAAGATACAAAAAACAAACAAACAAAAAAAGTGATAAGAAAGCACAACACATTAGAATTTAGACAACGTTTTGAATTCTAAATCTTCCATTCTACATATATTTTCAAGTTACCTGTAATCTAATCTTTGAATTTGGTTTTGTCACCTATACAATAGATATCATAACTATAGCTTCAGAAGGAATTGGTAATAACAACAAAGCTAACTAATACTTATTAACAGTTTATTCCATATTAGGATAAGCTAAGAGCTTTATACATATTACTTCACTTCATCATTCAGCAACATTATTGGGTAGGTTCTATAATTATCAAAATGAAGAAATTTAGGCTGATTTTTGCCTGAGGTTACTTAAGCAAAAATTGGCAAGCTGGCAACAGAACCTAGTACTGTCTGTTTCTGGAACATGAGCTTCAACCACTATACAATACTGCATTGAAATAAATAAAAATATTTATGTGAATGAAACATGCATATCCTGTGCTAAGTATATGCTGGTTTCTTTCTCTCCCTCCCTGTTTGTACTCATAATGTTAGTAGCTAAACAATAAAATCATAATATTGTTTCTGTTACAGACCCAGATATCAACAAGTATAAAAAGGTTTCAAATATTTTTAAAGAATTAAAAAGAGAACACAGAAGTATAATAATCAAGAAAAACCTTCTGGAGAAGTAGAACTATAAAATTACCTTAAAGGAGATGATGCATATCACTTCAAAGGAGAGAAGTGAGGAGGCACTTTACATAGGTACATGTATTAAAAAGTTACTGTTTTAAATAAAAATCACTTGTATAATTTTTTTCATTGATTTTACAGACACCCTCTTACAAACTTCTTCACTTGTCAATGGAAGTTAAATACCTTATTTCCTCAATAAAATTGACTTTGAGTAGTAATGACCTGTTTTATTTCTGTTGGTCATGTTCCTGGAAACTCTTTAAATCTGATAGCATTTAGTTCTTCGTTAACATCCTGATTTACATGTCCCTGGTGCCTCTACAGTTGCTTTATTTAGCACAGGCCCGTTATTGGAAATGCTTTGGTGGAATTAGAGGCAAATGTTCTCTTGCTTCACTGGACATATGATGGACAATCAGAGGTATTCAAAAGCAAAAAGATGTTTAATAAGTAAAATAGAGATAACTAAATTAAATAGTTACAGTTTTTGTTTTGTTTTGTTTTGTTTTTTAGCAGAGATAATGTATTACTGTGAAGCCATTTACTGAATTAAGTGAATAAGATGTGATTTATGATGTTGCATTAACTTGCTACTTATGAGTATTTTTCTTTGGGCTGAAAACCTGTTGCACTTAGTTAAGTAAGTCATATGCATTCATCTCCATACATAACAAGTGTCTCAGTGTATGCTCCATTTTAAAGTTCTCTGTTTACCTAAACTATGCACTGTGCTACCATTTTATTACGTGAATAGACTCAGCCAACGACCAGGTTAAATGCTTGTACTTGTAAAGTGTTTTTGAACTGTTGATAGGTTATGTCTATAATCATTAACAAATTCAGTTTTACCTCTATTTATAAATAAAAATCCATTGTGATTGCACTTAAATGTCTGTAAAATCTATAAAGGCTGAATAAAGAAATTTATGGAAACTGTAGTTAATGGAACTATTAATTAGAAAAAATATGGGTAAATTTTTGTGATAGGTACCATGATAGGGACTGAAATTCTCCCTCAGAATTCAGTTTCCTCTTACTAATTTTGGTAGTAGTTTCCCAAACCCCTAAATTAAGGCTGAGAATGAGACTAGCCTGCTAGAGACCACACTAGTCACGTGACTAAGTTTGGGCCAGTGGAATGCAAGTTGAAATAACAGGTACAGCATGTGTCAACTTCCTGAAGACAAGCTGTCTGCCCTGGACTTCCACTCTTTCTTGCCTCCTCCCTGACAGACATGCAGACATGGAGTTCAGCTAGTTTCAGCCGTAAGAAAGGAAAACCACACCATCGGATATGACGGGGTGGAAAGAACTGAAGTCCTGCAAAGCAGGGTTCACCTACCTATCCCGGTCTGTTAGTGGCAAAAAAATGAAAAATGAAAAAACCCCATAAAAACCAGTATCTCAGCCTGTACCCCAACTAATAAATGAACTTCAGATGTATTTCCTCATTTAAGTTTTAAAACCATCAGATATCTTGGGTATTATCTCCATTTTGTTCTTCTGTTCAAGACACTAGGCTATGTAACAAGGTTTTCAGCTCATATATACTGGAGAAAAGATTTGAATAGATAACCCATTTTTTAATATTATATGATTATTTTTTCCTAAATTAATTTCCCCTTTCCATTCCCATGTCGTTTGCTCCTGGATCTTTCTCTCTTCTGCTCCTAGGTGTTTTGCTCCTCTATGACTTCCCTGGTTTTGTCTTGCAACCTCAACAGCTGTCCCTAGTCATTTCTAGATTCGACATTTCCCAGAACTGCAGTGGCAAAGTGTTCTGGTTTGAAATGCATAAATTTTCAGAATATATAACTGAAAAACTTGTATTGGAAAAAGTTCCATTTTTCATGAGTTTATGTAAACTGAAAAGCAATAAATCTGATTGCATTAAAAAGACCAATTCAATAAAATAAATATGCTCTGTTCCTCATAGGGGTAGCAATCAGAATCTGGTTTAATGCACACTGAAGACTTCTGTTCTCGGCTCACAGTCGTTCTCCCCACACATCTGTAGTAGGTTACATGTCAATGATCTCTGTGGGAACTTGAATCTGAGTTCTTTCCCTCTCCACCTCCAATGACAATTCCTTCCACCCTAGTCATTTGCTCCTCTGGATACACATTGGATGTGGCCATCATCAGAAACTGAGGTTTCTCTTAGATGTGGATTTCAAATATCCCAATATCTAACCATAACTTTCTATACTTCTAAGACGTTTGCTCTGGAACCACACTTTCTTTAATTATTCAACTTCCCCGAGTCCTAAAACAGGCTCTCTACCATCACTATCTCTTTGCTTCTTTCCCTCCCCCTTTACTGCATTCCTTGTCCTGGTTAAATTCCCTTGTCTATAATTATACTCATACCTTAGGAAATATCCCTAGCTCATTGCCCCTCTCTCCCTCTGTTATCACCTGATATATCCCCAATCATATAGTAAACACATTATTTACTTCTCTGTGCCTGTACCCAGGGAAATGAATATTGCCAGAGATAATCACACAGCACTGGTTTCACTTTAAATTCATGAGTACAAACCTCAAACAGGTCCCTAATTCTGCACATAGTTCTGCTGTGTTTTCCTATACCATTTATTTCTCACTCTGTGAAATAATTATTTCACACCTTGCCCCATCTGTCCCTGATTTCTCCTGCTGTAGAAGAAAAAGTACCCCTCATCTTTTCTTTCTTTTTCTACATCTCACTCTTCTAGTCTTCTTGAGAATATGACTCTTTCTTTTAAAACCTTAATCCTCTTTTGCTCAGGCTGAAGTGCAGTGGCAGAATCATTACTCATTGCAGCCTTGACTTTCTGGGCTTCAGTGATCTTCCCACCTTACGCTCCTGAGTAGCTAGGGACTACAGTCACCTGGCTAATTTTTATTTTTTGTAGAGACAGAGTCTCGCTATGCTTCCTCTATTTTTTTTTTTTTTAACCTCTGCATCAGCCAGGCAAGAGGACACTCTGACAACAACCTTTCTTTTCTGCATCATCATTTTCTCCTTTTCTACTACGCATGATTTCTAGAAGTATATAAATGTGCTAGAGTATTTCCCATTTAAAAAATATCTGCCCTCAATTCCACATATGCCCCTTAGTTTCTATACATTTCTTTGCTTTTCTCCCATAATAAAATATTTTGAAAGAGTCATCAACTGTCTTCATTTCTTCACATCCCATTCATTCTGTTAACCGTTCTAATCAGTCTTCTGTCCCCACTAGGCCACTGCAATTGATGTTCTCTAATTTACAAAACACATCTATATTGTTAAATCTTGATGGGGAATTTTCTATGCTTATCTTATTGGACCTCGAAGTATCTTTCAACTTAGTTGGCCACTGTCTTTTTGAACAAATCCTTTCTCGATTTTAATAGTACTATGCTCCACTGGTTTTCTTCCAAAGAATTTAGCTTCTCTTTCTATGCTAAACTATTGTAATTCTCTGCTGAGCACAGTCATTGGTCTTTGTCTTTATATTTTCTTGCTGGGCCAACTCATCAATTCTTATGATTTTGAAAATCATCTTTATGCTGTGAACTCCCATATTTATATGTACAGTATGGACATTTCCCCCTGATATTCTGACTTCTTATTACCAAAGCAAGAACTGTTACCCACTTATACAGTTCATAAGCATCTCAGAGTTAACATATCCCCAAATTATAATATATAAGTTTCCTTCTAAATATTTCCCTCTAGTCTACCCTCATCTCACTAAATGGCACCAAAATAGATTCAGCTGCTAAATTCAGGAACGTGGTAATCGTTCCTGATATTTTCATCTCTTATAGATCCCACATCTGATCCACTCCTAGTTCCATTGGTTCTATATAATGCATTTCAAATATGCCTGTCCCACTTCATCATCACTGCTTCCACACCAGTGTCAGTAACCACCATCTGCAGCCTTGTTGGAATCAGGTATTAATTTGTCTCCATATTTCCCTTTGAACCTTTACAATGTATTTGCTAAATTTTTATCTCATCATAACACTTTCTTATTTAAAACCCTTCCATTACTTTCATTGTCCTTGGGAAGAAGTCTAAATTCTTTATCATGGCACTTACTGTCTGCCTAAGCTGTTGCTTGCCTATGTGTCCAAACTTATACTGTATCATCCTCCTCCTTGCTTCATCTCTACCCTTCAGCCACTTGCTTCTGATATTCCCTTGTGTATGCTAAGTTCATTTCTTTCCTCTGCTCTGCATTTCTCTTTCATTGCAACTAAAATCATGTTCCTGGGGATCCTTGAAATCTGCTGTGTTCTCATATTTCAGATTTCAGTTTAAATATTACCTCTGAAGAGATTTTTTTTCTATTTATTGACTTTTTCTATTTATTAATTTTTTTTTCCTGTGAATGCATATCAGTCTGTCCAAGTTACCTTCATTGTGTATAGTATTTAATATATAAAGGTAGTATAGACTTTGCCTTGTTTCCAAAATAATTTACTAGGATAAATATTAATAAAGAGAAAACTTTATGGACAATTTATATAATAAATTTCATTTATAAATAAATATTATATTTATTATATATAAATTATATAAATAAAACTTCAGTATAGCTACTCAAGGTGAAAATTAATGCACATTTTTTTCTGATTGTTCAGGTCATGGTCAAGTTGCTGCAGCTTGTGCTTAGCTGTGAAATAGCAATAAAATCCAGTCCATGCTTTGGTTGCCTACAACTACTAGATACCATACTGTTTATTTATTCATTACAAATTCTCACTCCAGATTGAATGCTGCAGAGAACCTTAGGGGACAGGGTTAAAGCCAATATGGATTAAGGTCCTTAGAAAACTCTTCGTGACACAAAGTACATAATCGAGTGTGTATTCTGCACAAAGCAGTCTTGAAAATTCAATTTGATTGATAGTATGTGTTGTTACTGACTTATATTGGAATGGTACTGCTCTTGTGATAGTAATTAAATGCCTGCCTTGCTTTTATAAAACCTTTATAATTTGGTTGAAAAGAACTGTCTAAAGATGAAACTGGATCCAACAGAACTGCAATTTTATTTTACTACCTTTCAAAAAATACAGTTAGCTCTTTGTTAAAAAGTATAAACAACATAGACATTTATGCTTTAAGTGCTATTTTTAAACTAGATGAGTATTGCCTGAACCAATTTGGGTATATCTTTTTATAACAGTGCAAAAAAAAAATAAATGTTTGGAATTATACCTTCTTAGTATAGTTCATTATGAGTAAGTCACATATTATAAGATATTTTGTGAAACTTTATCTTAGCTGTCTTCTGATTTTTCTACCTTATAAAGGTCTTCATCCCTTCAAATAAATTCTATGAACTTTCTTTAATGGCTGTACTATATATTGTCTACTATCTCAACCTTAAATAGTAACAGAATTTTTTTCTTTTTTTTTTTTTTTTTTCTTTTTGAGATGGAGTCTCGCTCTGTCACCCAGGTTAGAGTGCAGTGGCACAATCTCAGCTCACTGCAACCTCCACCTTCTGGGTTCAAGCCATTCTCCTGCCTCAGCCTCCTAAGCAGCTGGGATTACAGGTGCCCACTGGCATGACTGGCTAATTTTTGTATTTTTGTTCGAGATGGGGTTTCACCACGTTGGCCAGGCTGGTCTCGAACTCCTGACCTCAAGTGATCCACCCACCTCAGCCTCCCAAAGTGCTGGGGTTATGGACATGAGCCATGTGCCCAACCTAATAATAAGAGTATTATGTCTTCGTAGCCTTTAATAGTCTCAGGTTCCACTCAAAACTCATTTTTACAGGAAAAAAAAAATGTTTTGAGAAAGCAGCTTCCATGGAAGAAATGATAATGGTTAATACGAAATAATATAATATGCATTTTAACTGGAACATAAAAACATCTCTTATTTCTTCTATTTGTTAATTTATTAGTGCGTATAAAAATTGCGTATTCCTATACCAGTCAATACTTTACAAATTAAACTCAGAGTATATTCATGTTTTGAACCCATATTTAATGATTGCCTATGGAATTCAGAACATTGTGCTTAGTTTAGATGTCATACACATGATTGTAAAGATGATCACAAATGGCTGGGTGCAGTGGCTCACATCTGTAACCCCAGCACTTTGGGAGGCTGAGGCAGGCAGATCATGAGGTTAAGAGAGGGAGACCATCCTGGCCAACATAGTGAAACCCTGTCTCTACTAAAAATACAAAAATTAGCTGGGCATGGTGGTGTGATCCTGCAGTCCCAGCTACTTGGGAGACTGAGGCAGGAGAATCACCCCAACCTGAGATAGTGCCACTACACTCCAGCCTGGGTGACAGAGCGAGACTCCATCTCAAAAAAAAAAAAAAAATTACAAATTATTTTGTCGTTCCTTCTATAGATTATGCTGTGTGGAAATAACTGCTTTCATTGGTAAAATAAAGTGGAGATGATGTATCTATCTTTAGGTATAGGCTTTAAAAACTGGTCTAGCCACTGTGTTACTTCTTGCCTCTTAATTTCCTTGCTTCTTCTTTCCCTTGTGACCCAGTCACCATGCTCTGAGGAAGTCCGAGGAGCCTTATGGGAAAGCATAGGTGATAGCTAATGCCAATATAACAGCTGTGATAGGTAGCCAGACTTTACAGTGGCTATAATAATTCCTACCTTCTTGTATTCATGGCCTTGCATGGGGTCCTCACACATTGAATAGGACTGACCTGTGCGACCAACAGGATGTTACAAAAATAACAGCATGTGACCTCATAGGGTAAGTATTAAAAGCCATTGCAGCTTTTGTTTTGCTGTCTCTTAGACCACTCTGAGGAAAGCCAACTGCTGTGTCATGCAGTCTGATGATCGGTCCATGTGGTAAGGAACTCAGGTCTTCCACAAATAGACAGTACCAGCTCCCTATCTGTGCGAGTGAGCCATTTATAAATAAGATTCTCTAGCCTCAGTCATACTTTCAGGTGACTGCAACCCTAGGCTACAGTATCATGACAGGTTTTGAGCAGAACCACGTAGCTATTCTCAATCACAAAACTGTTCTGAGAACAGGTTTTGAGCAGAACCACCCAGCTAATTCTTCCTCACGTACTCAATCCACAGAAACTGTGTTAAAAAGAAAAAACCCACATACTGATAATATTTTTAAGCTGCTACATTTGAGGTAAATTGTCATGCAGTAGTAGATAATGAATACACCAACCATTCAAAGAAGCCATCTTGGAAGCGGATTTCCCAGCCCCAGTTCATCCATTCCCCTGCCACTGTGTGGAACAAAGGCAAGACTTTCTCACTGAGTCCTGTCCAAATGGCAGGACACTACCCACTATTTTGGTTACAGAATTTTACAGAATTTGTTTACAACAGAATTTGTACATAATTTGTTACATGTGTTTACACAGAATGATTATTCCTTTAAGCCACAAAGTGTTGGAGTTATTTGTTATCCAGAAATTGATAACTGGAAAATATGGTGATCAAGTAATATATGTTCCTACTATCAGAGACTTTACTGTATAGAGGCAGAAAAATAAATTTATGAAAGTATTATAATGGAGTGATAAGTTGTGTTATTGAAGCACAGAAAAGAAACACCTAACCTAGACACACAGGTAGGAATTCTGAGGAAAGGCTTCCCCGAGCAAAAACTGTCTAAGTCTTTCAAGGGAAGAAATTATTATTCTGATATTTAGAATATAACATGTCCATATAAATTAGTATTATTTACTTCTTTATTTCTCTCTGTCCTTGGAAATCATAGCTTTTTATAATTATTGTTAAACACTAAAAACTATGTTTACACAAATGCAATTCTGTAACATTAATCATTATTGTTGTCATACAAAAAATAAAGCCAGTATTTAATAGGAATAAATGCATTTAATATATCTAATTAAGACTTGCATTCCATCTTAGATTAACCATCATTATAGCTGTGGAGAGGACAGTCCATCCCCCTATCACCAAAACAAAAACATTTCATGTTGATTACAGATCTAGATGCAGCATATTTGTTTTTGGAACCCTTATTAAACTCTTAAGGTTTCTACAGATTCTTGTCTCCCTCCCTTTCTCCCACAGCCCTCGCTGGGCCATTCCATTCTCCCTGGTTAATAATGATAAGTGCAAGGAAAACAATCTAACAGCAAACTTCTACTATTACTCTCATCCCAGAGCAGCTCACACAGGTCACCAAGAAAAAGAACTTAAACCACTTCTCAGATAAAGAGTTCTTCAAGATGGTAAGACCAATAACCGAAACTGATGAGACTGTAGATATGGACTACATACTTATTATCTACATTACTTTTAACAAAGTCCTAGGGAAAAAACAAGCATACCGTTCACAGACGATTTTTCAAGCACAAGTTCAAATTCATAGTTTTCTACATAATTAAAGTTTTCTAACCATGACCTTAGTTATTGTTGATGGCAGAAATACTTGGATCTACCCTGGATGAGTTGCTAATTAGATAATATGTAGCAGGTTATATCTTTTTTTCTATATCTGCATATAGATTATATTAAACGTAGAAAGGTGTACTTTTTTTAGGGCAATCAGAAGGGTGCATATGAAGTTCATCCTTAACCACTACCTCAACTATATTTGGGGAAACATCTGCTGTGTTCTTTACTCACTTTATTTTTGTGGTTGAGAACACATTAACTTTATGCAGTTTTCCTCTTTTTTTTTTTTTTTTTGCCTGTTTCTTTTAACATCTTGGTGAAGTATTCACTTCCTTCTAAATTCCAAAACTAAATCATCTTACTTCATCTAATTACCTTTGATGCTTTTCCTTCCTCCTATTAACAGAATCTCCTTCTCATCAATGTTGTTTGTTAGTATATCTCTTTGGCTGCTGTAGCAAAGACAAACTAACAATGAGTTAAATAACATGGAGATTTCATGCAAGAATGCAAGGGTAAAGAATCCAGATCTTAAATAAAAGGTCCGTAATATCAGAGACTGCCGTCGCCATGGTCTGGCTACCATATTGTAGTCTAAGATGATTGCTACTATAATGACTGTATCCTACTCAATAGGAAAGGAATAAGGGAGGGTGGAAAGCATGCTCCCTATCTTTAAAGACTTCACCTAGAAATTGTACAGAGCACTTCCAATTCACAGCTAGAAGCTACTCACGTGACCTCACCTAGCTGCATGGGAAACGAAGAAAAACACACTTTTTCTGGAATATGTGACATACTAAAACTCATCCAATTCTGTGAAGATAAAATACAGGATTACTATATCCTATTTCTTTGCTTTATCCTACACTATTTCTGTGATTTCTGGGGAGGATTTTGTATGCAGTAGATGCTGAACAAATATAGCTAGTAGAATATATGTTAAAGGATATAAAAAATTATAATTGTTCTTTCTTCTGAGACAGAGACTCCTGAAAATCTTTTATGACTCTTCTGCTATCAAGAAACAGAAAACCACCTGGGGATCTCATGAATCTTAGAAACAAGTAGAACTAGAAATTTCAAGTGGAAAATTTGACTCTTCTGCATCTCTCAGGTGCTATATAGTCTCTCTGTACTTTTATTCTCCTGAATTGGCTGTATTTATCTCCACCATTAACTATACCCACCCTCTGGCTTGATTGATTCATACATATATTCGGGCAATGACCACCAATGTAAACTTTTATTGTGACCTCCCAGATGTAGCACATTTTAACAGAGTCTTTTATATATCGAAGTCCTGGAGTTGGAATAATAATAAACCAGCTTCTCTTTTCTAAGAGTTCCACAAATCACTGGTCAACCTATACGAGTTTTTTCTAGAGTCAGACATTTGCCCTTGACTTAATCAGCATTTGCCAGGTGCAATTTTGTTTGTCTCACTTAGAAAAAAATTAAAAAGCAAAGTTTAAAAGGCATGTTTGTCAAAGGGCAGTTATTCTATCAAAATGAGAGATAAGCCAGGTGGTAAAAAATGTCAGTAGTCCACTTTGCAAGTCATTTGCCAACAACAGCATCATTGTCACCATCATCTTCATCAATCATGATTCATCCTTATAATATCTGTCATTAACTTTACACTTTGTAGAAAGAACTTTATGAGATAAACACTGAAGCAAATTAATGCAAATAACAAATGATTGAATTTAAGACCACTGAAAAGCTGAAAGACTATAGTTTCAAGTGCCTGTAAAAGAACTAAATAATATCACAGGGGGCTGGAGAGGGCTCTTTTAAGCCTAAACCATTGCAAAGAAGAAAAGAGAAACAAAACATATTAAAAGAGAAAAATAAGAAGAGAAAAGAAACGAATGAGTTAGAAAGAAGAAAGGAACACATAATAAAAGAAGCATATATTTGTGCTGAGAGCTGCATGCAGGCATATATAAAAATGAATTTCAAACATTTTCAAAAATTAGCTTGAGCACCACTTAGTGATATCAAAGACACAAATTCCAGACGGAAAGATTTTCATGAAATTGTTTATGGAAGGAATTTTTATGATAAGTCATATCAAAGTTTCAATAGTTGTGGTTAATACTATCTCAAGAAGCAAGGACAAATTCAGGTTATTCATAGACTACTTCTATTCATATATTCCATACATATTTATTGAATGTCTAGTATGTGTCAAACACCATTGGCCTTGAAGTTGGGCTGAGTCTCAGTCAGCAGTTTTTTCAGCAAAGTGGTCTTACAGGTGTGTCAAATATTGGTAAATGATCTAGGTGCTTTGAATGTAAAGTTATCTAGAGGGAAAGGACGCTCTTCTGAGAATAGTGGTCTCTCGTACTCTCTTTCTGTAATTGTTAAGCAGAGATACAATTCTCTGGCAAATTTTGAGCTTATTTATCAAACCACTGAGGTACCTGAAGTACTAGTATTAACAGGAACTATGAGGAGTTCATTTATTTCATAATTATACACAATTAATGTAATATTCTACATTTAGGGGGTCTTCTCTGAAAACGTGTTTATGATTTTTGGGCAAAAGACTAAAATTTTTAAAAAATAAAGTGGCTTATATAGATACCGTGTTGGTTAATTTTATGTGTCAACATGGTTGGGCCATGAAGCCAAGATATGTGATCAAACATTGTTCTGGATGTTTCTGTTAGGATATTTTTGGATGAAAGTAACATTTAAATTGGTGACATTTGAATAAAGCAGATTGCCCTCCACAAATGTGAATGGGGGGCCTCGACCGAGCAGTGGAAGACCTGAAGGGAACAAAAGATTGACTTCTGTCAAGAAAAAGAGAATCATGCCAGACACCCTTCAGATTTGAGGTGCAACACTGGCTCCTGGTTTCTTAGCCTGACAACTTTTGGACCTAAACTGAGTAGCAGTGCTTCCTGGGTGCCAATCTTCCAGCCTGCCAGTCAGCTCTGCAGGTCTTCCAGTCTGCCGGTCCGCTTTGCAGATTTTGGACTTGCTGGCCTCTATAATTGTGTGAGTCAATTCTTTAAAATAAATATCACTGAATATATATATATATATATACACACACACACACACACACATACACACACATACACACACATACACATATCCTATTGGTTATGTTTCTCTGGGGAACCTTGACTCATAGAGATACAAACACATTTCCTACAAATAGTTCTACCTCATTCACAGGTATTTTAAGTTTGAAACACACATTTCCAAGCATTGTTTCTGAGACATTGTTTTCAGTTTGTCCAAGAAATTTTATTTCTTCATTTCTGAGACATTGTTTTCAGTTTGTCTAAGAAGTTTGCTTCTAACACCATCTCTAAAAGCAGGTATTTTGTTTTGCCCCTTGAATATTACACAAAAACTTGTATAAAGCAAATGATGACTCATATTTCTCCTATGAGAAAATTCTGAAATGCTTTTGTGTACCCTTTTCAAAGGAGACAGTCTTGGCAAAATTCCTGGGAAACTGAACTTATATAGGGTAGAGTCAGATCAACATGTTGGATCTAGTACTTAAACCTCAGTATGGCTGATTTTTATCTTTTGCTGTGAGAACTAAGTAAAATGAGATTATATTTATAGATTCATGACTCCTCTGCAGAGATCTATACATTTTCATTTTTTCTTTGCTTTCAGGTTGTTGTTATTAATTTATTTAAGAAATACTTTCCCCCATATCCATCATTAATTTTTAGATTTATTTATTTATGTCATTCTTGTATCCTTGGACCATACCATATATGGACTGTTTGGTTAATAGAATGGTTTGAAAAAGTACATTTAGTTCTCAGTTCAACTGAGTGAGAGGAATGACAGTGAAGTCCTTTCATCATTTTGCGGTGTCCCTGGTAAATATTCTCACTATTCGCTGTTTCTGCCAGTTATCACTCATACTGTTGTTCACTCCATCCACATGAGCTGAAAATATCACTGCTATTTCCAAGCTTTGAATGATGACCTGAGGTAATCAAAGTCTCCTGTGAATCTGGTTCTTCTCCAGATTCTAACTCGGGTGTGGTTCCTTTATGTTTACTCTCCTGGAAAGATGATTTTGCTACTTTGATATGTTGAAGTATATCATCATGTCTTCCACCAGACTCTGATTTTAGGTCCCCAGATACCTCTAGCGTTACTTACCCTAGATACCTGGGGGAAAGTCCAATGAAGCTGAAACAAAGTACATTTGTGTGACACTGCTCAGCTTCCCAACAATAAATGTCCTTTGCCACCAAGCCAACAAACTCTCAAGATGTGCTCACAAGTGCTCAATTCCTCTGACCTTTGGATAGATGTCTACTTACCCACTTTGAGAATGGCCTTTTATTTCCTGCTTTGATAGGGAGTTTTAAGCCTGCTGTACTGTAGTCTACATCTTTACTATTTGCAATGTCCCTTTGGACTGCTAGATTCCTATAGAGATGAAAAATTCCTTTTAAGCAGCTGTATCCTACACTCCCTTAACCCAGCTACAGGTGTGGGTTGTATAAGATCTTTGTTAAGTTCAAACCACCAAGGTCTCACAGGACCTCTCAAACTCTCAAAACATTCTCTCCATTAAGGGAAATTTTGTTAACTCTCGATTCCTTGCTTCCTATCACTCCACATTAATGTTACGGTTTGGTAAGATTTTGCTTATATAGCAGCATCTCTATACTTGCATGTTAGTTCATATTTTCTTCTCTTTTGATATGGTTGGCTGTCATAAGTAATGTTTAACAAGCAGTAAACTGAGGCACAAAGAAGCTAGTAACTAGCCCATGAACAATATTGAGCACATGGAGTAGATGGGAGATTGTTCTCCCGCCCCCCGCCCTTTATCATGCTGGCTATATGCATGGTCGCATAGGTCCTGTGTACATGTGGAGCAGAAAGGTAGGAGTTGAGAGTTCACATAATGGCAAAAAGCATTATGGCTGAGTATAGTAATTTCATGGTTTATATCATTATGTGTGTATGTACACACACAGAAACATCAATATGCTCCTTCACTTCTATGGATAATGTTAAGATATTTAGAGCCTACTGACAGATTATGTCTAATCAGACAATAAAGTGATTGTTTATAACCAAGGAATCTAAAGAATATTCTTCAAAATTGTCAATTTTGGTGAACGTGGTAGGTCATTCACTAAGAATGTAGCCTGCTATTTTAATGAGAAAATACAGAGTGTTTATGGTTTAAAAATGCACATTCTGGTTTAAATGTGCATTTAATGGTTTAAAGTGTTTAATGGTTTAAAAAAGCACATTCTGTGGCAATCATTAAAAAGTCAGGAAACAACAGGTGCTGGAGAGGATGTGGAGAAATAGGAACACTTTTACACTGTTGGTGGGACTGTAAACTAGTTCAACCATTGCGGAAACAGTGTGGCGATTCCTCAAGGATCTAGAACTAGAAATACCATTTGACCCAGCCATCCTCTTACTGGGTGTATACCCAAAAGATTATAAATCATGCTGCTGTAAAGACACATACACACTTATGTTTATTGCGGCACTATTCACAATAGCAAAGACTTGGAATCAACCCAAATGTCCATCAGTAATAGACTGGATTAAGAAAATGTGGCACATATACACCATGGAATACTATGCAGCCATAAAAAAGATGAGTTCGTGTCCTTTGTAGGGACATAGATGCAGCTGGAAACCATCACTCTCAGCAAACTATCACAAGAATAGAAAACCAAACAGCGCATGTTCTCACTCATAGGTGGGAACTGAACAACGAAATCACTTGGACACAGGAAGGGGAACATCACACACCGGGTCCTATTGTGGGGAGTGGGGAGCGGGGAGGGATAGCATTAGGAGATATACCTGTAAATGAGTTAATGGGTGCAGCACACCAACATGGCACACACATACATATAGAACAAACCTGCATGTTGTGCACATGTACCCTAGAACTTAAAGTAGATATATATATAAAAGCACATTCTGGTTGCTTGTCCCTTTTTGGAAGTCAAATTATAATAGGTACTTATCCTTAAGTGAAATAAGTACACCATGGAATGAGTTGATTCCTAATCCATTAACAAATGGTTCATTTCTCCAGGTAAAGACAGAGATCTAAACAAATTCCGTATCACTAGATCAATGTGCCCTCAATTTTAAAAAAAATCATGGGTATTTACTTACTGCACATATTTTCACTCCTAAAGAATACCTTTGGGACTTTGACATAGTATTACATAGTTTGTGATTCTTTTTAAATTAATAAACTTTAATTTTAAAGAAGTTTTGGGTTCTCAGCAAAATTTAGCAGAAAGTACAGAGAGTTTCCATGTATTCCCTGGCCACTGACATAATCTATCCCACCACTGACAACCCACACTACAGTGGTATATTAGCTACAATCCATATACCTATATTGACACATCATTATCACCTAAGGTCCATTGTTTACATTAAGTTTCACTTTTGGAGTTGTACATTCAGTAGGTGTTAACAAATGTATAGTGATGTGTATCTGCCATTCACAGAATAGTTTCATTGCCCTAAAAATCTTCTGTGTTCTACTTATTTATCTCTCTCCCCCTCCTAACCCTCTTGAAATCACTCATTTTTTTTTTTTTTTTTTTTTACTGTCTCCATAGTTTGGCCTTTTCCAGAATGTCATACAGTTGAAAGATAAAGTATGTAATTTTCTTTAGATTGGCTTCTTTAACTTAGCAATACAATTAAGTTTCCTCTCTTTCTTTTCATGGTTTGGTAGTTCATTTCTTTTTGGTGCTAAATAATATTGCATCATCTGGATATAACACAGTTTATCCATTAACCCACCGGATGAAATTTTGCTTGCTTCCAAATTTTGGCAATTATAAATAAAGCTGCTATAAGCATCCATGTACAGGTGTTTGTATGGACATAAACTTTCAATTCATTTAGGTAAGTATCAGGGAGCATGATTGCTGGACCGTGTGACAAAAGCATTCTTAGTTTTTTAAGACACGGTCAAACTCTCTTCCAAAGTGGTTGTACCATTTTGCATTACCACAAGAAATAAATGAGAGTTCCTGTTGTTCCTTGCCAAATTCCTTGCCAGCATTTGATATTGCCTGTGTTTTGTATTTAGTTCATTTTATTTTATTTATTTTATCTATTTTTTATTTTTTGAGATGGAGTCTCACTGTGTCACCAGGCTAGAGTGCAGTAGCATGATCTCAGTTCACTGAAACCTCCACCTCCCAGGTTCAAGAGATTTTCTTGCCTCAGCCTCCCAAGTAGCTGGGACTACAGGCATGTGCCACCACACCCAGCTAATTTTTGTATTTTTAGTAGAGATGGGGTTTCACCATGTTGGCCAGGATGGTCTCAATCTCTTGATTTCATGATCCACCTGCATCCACCTCCCAAATTTAGGTCATTTTAATAGGGAAGTAATGGTATCTCATTTTATTTTAATTTGCACTTTGTAAATGATATATGATGTTGAACATTTTTTCATATGCATACTTTCCATCTATATGTCTACTTTCATGAGGTGTCTGTTCAAGTCTTTTGCTCATTTTTTTTAAAAAAGTTGTTGGTTTGCCTGTTGAGTTCTTAAGCACCTTTTCTGTATTTTGGATAACAGTCTTTTATCAGATATGTCTTTGGAAATATTTTCTCCCATTCTGTGGTTTGTCTTCTAATCTTTTGAACTTGTCTTTTACAGTGTAGAAGTTTTAACTTTAAGAATGTCCATCAATGGCAGACTGGATTAAGAAAATGTGGTACATATACACCATAGAATACTATGCAGCCATATAAAAGGGATGAGTTCATGTCCTTTGTAGGGACATGGATGAAGCTGGAAACCATCATTCTCAGCAAACTATTGCAAGAACAGAAAACCAAACACCACATATTCTCATTCATGGGTGGGAACTGAACAATGACAACACTTGGACACAGGAAAGGGAACATCACACACCAGGACCTGTTGTGGGGTGGGGGGATGGGGGAGGGATAGCATTAGGAGATATACCTAATGTAAATGACGAGTTAATGGGTGCAGCACACCAACATGGCACATGTATACATATGTAACAAACCTGCACGTTGTACACATGTACCCTAGAACTTAAAGTATAACAAAATTTTTTTTTTAAAAAAAGAAAATCCAACTTATCATTTGCTTCTTTCATTGAAAATGCCTTTTATGTTATACCTAAAATATCACCATACCTAAAGTCATCTAGATTTATTTCTGTGTTATCCTTCTAAGAGTTTTATATTTTACTTTTAGGTCTATGACACATTGTTAAGTTAATGTTTACAAAGGATGTAAGATCTGTGTTGAGACACTTTTTGTGTGTGTGCATGTGGATGTCTCTTTGTTCTAATACCATGTGCTGAAATGGGTTTCTTTGTTGAGTAAGTATCTTTGCTCTGTGGTATTGCCATTGTCTTTGCTCCTTTGCCAAAGATCAGTTGACTACATTTATGTGAGTCTACTCCTGGGCTTTCTATTCTGTTCCATAGATCTATTTGTCTATTCTTTCACCAATACCATACAGTCTTGATTAGTATTGTTTTATAGTAAAGTCTTGAAGTTAGGTAGTGTCAATCCTCTGACTTTTTCTCTTTCGGTATTATTTGATTATTTTGGGTATTTGACCTCTCCAAATAAAATTTTAGAATCAGTTTGCTGATATCCTCAAAATAATTTGCTCAGATTTTGATTGAAATTGCCACTCTTGCCTTTTCTTTGATTAGTGTTAACATGGTATATCTTTCTCCATCAGTTTAATTCATACGTTTTTATATATTACATAAAGTAAGTTTCTTGTAAACAATATGTAGTTGGATCTTGTCTTGATCTACTTTGACCATCTCTGTCTTTTAATTGGTGTATTTAGACCTTTGACCCTTAAAGTGGTTGTTAATATAGTTGAATTGATATCTACCATATTTGTTACTGTTTTCTACTTGTTGCCCTTATTTTTGGTTCCTATTTTGTCTTCCACACTTTTTCTGCCTCTGGAGTTTTCATTGATTCAATTTTCTTTCTTTTCTTAGCATATCAGTTACATGTTTCTTTTTAATATTTTTAGTGGTTGCTCTAGAGTTTACAATATACATTTACAACTAATCCAACTCCACTCTCAAACAACACTGTATCACTTCATGGGTAGTGCAAGTACCTTATCAACACAAAATATTACTAATTCCTTCTTCCATCTCTCATATTATTGCTGTCATTCATTTCACTTATATATAAGTGCATACATAAGTGTATACATGTATATGTATATATGTAAGATATATATGAACATATACATATGTATATATTACATATACATGTATACATAAAATATATAATCAAATACGTTGCTACTATTATTATTTTAAACACTGTCATGTGTTAGGTCAGTTAAGAATAAAAAATAGAAAATATTTTACTTTCATGTATTCCTTCTTTGTTGCTCCTTTTTAAATGTAAATCTGATCTTCTGACCTCTACCATTTTCCTTCTTTCTGAAGAAATTTTTTTAACATTTCTTGCAATGAAGGTAACAATACCCTTGGCTTTTGTTTGTCTGAGAAAGTTTTATTTCTCCTTCATTTTGAAAGATAATTTTGCAGAGTAACAGAATTCTACACTTTTTGTTTTGTATTCTCTTGACACTTCAAATATTTCACTTTATTATTTTCTTGCTTGTATTTAATTCTTGTATTTGCTCCTCTATAGGTAAGGTTTGGTTTTCCTCTGGCTGTTTTCAAGAGTTTGTCTTTGTCTTTGATTCTCTGAAGTTTAAATATAATATGTATTTTTTGGTGCAGTTTTTTTTTTTTTTTTTTTAACCTATCGTCTGCTTCGTCTTCTCTGAGCTTCCTGAATTTGTGATTTGGTGTTTGACATTAACTGGGGAGAAAGTCTCAATCATTCTTGCTTCAAATAGTGCTTCTGTTCCTTTCTGTCTTTCTTCTCCTTTGGCATTCCCATTACACATTAGTATTACCTTTTGTAGTTGTCCCACAGTTCTTGAATATTCTGTTCTTTTTTCTAGTTTATTCTTTCTCTTCACTTTTCAGTTTCAGGAGTTTCTATCGTAATACACTCAAGCACAAAGATTCTTTCCTCAGATGTGTCCAGTTTACTAATAAGTCCAGCAAAGGCATTTTTCATTTCTGTTAGTGCTTTTGATCTGTAGCATTTTTTCAGATTTTTTTCTTATAATTTTCACCTCTGTTTATACTGCCAATTTGTTCTTGCATGTTGTCTACTTTTTCCATTACATTCCTTAACATATTCATCACAGATTTTTAAAAATTTCTGATCTGATAATTCTAACATTCTTGCTGTATCTGACTCTGGTTCTGATGCATGTTCCGTCTCTTCCCTTTTTAGTATGCCTGTAATTTTTTGTTGGAAGAGGTGCATGATGTTCTGGTAAAAGGAATTGTGATGAATGAGACTTTGATACTAGTGTTAAGGTGTGAAGGGGAAAGGGATGCATACTGTGGTCCTATGATTAGGTTTCAGTCTTTTGGTGAGCCTATGCTCATGAACTATGAACTTCTGAAGTGCTTCTCAGTGTTTCTCCCCTCTTAGGTGGGACAGGAAGGCTAGAGGGCCTAGAGTTGGCTATTTTCTTCTCCCACCTGGAAGGCTAGTGGGAAATGGAGTTGGGCATTTTCTTTTCCCTAGGTAGGTTAGACTCTGATAAAACCCCAGCAGATTAGGTTCTGGTAAAATAGCTTCTCCTGAGAGCAGGCCTTGTGAAGAATAGACTGTTCTGGTGTATTTAAAAATGACTCCTTTTCTCCTCTCCCTGACAGAAGAGGGGATTTTTTTTCCCTGACATTCACTGTGAGGACCCGGTAGGTCTCCTGGAGGGAAAACTCCCTAAAGTATGCAAGCCAACCTATGATTAGGTCTACCTGAAATCTTTAACTCTCATACTTGTCCATATCAAGCCTCCAGCAAGCTGTCAATTATAGTTTAGGTTTCCTACTTTTGCAGTGGTTCATGTGGAGGTTTCTGCCAGTGGGTTTTGCTCCAGTGAAGTGTGATTCTCTGTATCTGCCTGTCTGTCTCTCTAATTTTGAGAGTAGCAGTAGCAGTGTTTGACTTGAGTGACCTGAAATCCCTGATAGATGTAAGAAGAGTTGTTGATTTCTCAGTTTGTTTAGCTTTTCACTTGTTAGGGTAGAGTGGTGACTTGTAAGCTCTTTATATGCCTGGCTGGAAACCAGGAATCTGTGGTTTGTGATTTTCCATAAATAGGAAATATTTTTTCCCAAACAAGAGAAAATTTATTTTCTTTCTAGTTTGAAGAAAACAAGGTCATTTAAGACTTATTGATAATGTAATGGGACCATTAGCATAATATTTCAAACTTCATTGATTCTTTTTCAAGTATCAAAATCATGCTGTTTGTTGATTTGATTCAAGAAAGGCCCAGAGCATGTGTCCATAGGATTGTACATCACTCTTGACAATAAAAAACAGAGATCGGGGTTAGATTGTTTCCTGATGAGCATAAGCAAAACAATGTACCTAGTTTTACCTATACGTGATAGACATCTGTATATAGGCTGATGAATTCTTTTTATATTTAAAGCACCCTTGGGACAATCTTTGGTCAATCAAAATCACTTTCCAGGCCCTGGGCAAATGTCAGTTAGGAAAATAATAACATGTGTTTCTTAGTACTTACCAGGTTCTTGTAACAAAATTAGCTTTTGGTAGATACCTTAGTAGGTTTTCAATAAATAATTATGGATGTAAAAAAATAGAAAAGTTCGGAAAATAGTTTAGCATGCACATTAGAATCATCCATGAAGCTTTTAAAACTACAGATACCTGGGCTCTGCTCATTAAGTTTTCTGATTATGTAGACCTGAAGTAATACTTAGATTTATGGATTTTAAGAAATTTGAGCAAATAATACTGAAGCATATGAACTGGGCCAACTTGATGGGGTAAAATATACATGTCACCTATTTGGCAGCTCCTCATAAACTATTTCCTGTCTTACTCAGTATTGGTGTAGACTAGATGAAGATGGAACCACAAATGAGATATCTCATTGATATTGTGACACCATAGCGTAAGTAGGGGCTATGAAGTCATGTTTACATCGATTTGAATTCTGGGTTGCCTGTATAATTGAGCCAGCTTCCTCCTTCATAAAAAGGAGATACAACTACCTAGAGAGTTCACATAATAATTAAATAGTGCTGTAATGAAACTGACCCAATATCTGGTGAAGAGTTGGCGCTGAGTAAATAGTTCTCGCATATTACATCCCATCTCTGCCTATGCCACACTTGCAATACAACAAGTGATTGAATATGCTGAGAATGGCGGAGCCCACCACACAGATATGCCAATTCTACTGAGCAAATCCATAGCCACAAACTTGCTGAGGGTTCCAAAGAGAAATTGGCTAATTTTCTTTTAATTAAAATGGCTGGTTACTCGATGATTACTGACAGACTAATACTATGAAAAAAAGTGCTTTGTTTTTAGAAGTTTCGATTGGCAGCATTTATTATTTTACTGTGCACACAAAAAATGCATGTGTGTGCAGGTGTGTGTATAAAGGTGGAATGATCTTTGCAGAGAAATGTCTTCTGACTTTTCTTTTTAATCTAAGTAGTATATGTCCTGATACACCCAATATTTTCTTTAATCCATGTTCTTTTATTTTCTGAACTTTATTCTATCTTGAACAAAGTTGTGATGCTTTGCTAAATTTTTCCTGTAAGAAAATGATTTTGAGGTTGTCAATCCATCAAGCATGATGACTGGGAAATATTTGAAAGAAGATACAAAATATATTTAACTGGGAAGCTGAAAATATAAAGCAGTGTTTTCTACTTGTCACTATAAGAACGCATGACGAATTCATTGTAATCCCAACTTCACAGTTGTCAGCCATTCTACATACAGTGGTCACACAGGCATTCTGATTGACACTAACAGTACAATCTATGTATTGTTACAAAACCACCAAGTATCACGGCACTACCAAAAAGGGAAATGACAATTATACCTGGTAAGACAAAATATATCAAAGGTTCATGATGTATTCACCATGCCGTTGGACAACTTTGGCAATGAGCCTAAATATGCTCTTTTGATATGCATTGGGGCATGGAGGGGTGTTTCTTTCCATTTTTATTCTATCTTCTAGCCAGCTTTCCTATATATGTCTATAGCAGGCTGTAAAAAAGATAATATGAAAGAGCATTTATCAATTATCAAAATAGAGAACAGGAAAAATAAATTATCCAAGGAGATTAGTTTATGCCAGGCACTGTGCAAACTGCTGAGGATATAGAGTTAGATATGCTAGGGTCTTTATTTTTAAGATGCTCACAATCTATAGAAATACAAAATAAAAGCTCTAATACAAGTGTGACTTGTGCAGAATGGAGCTGCATGTGGCATGTTGTAGTAATATAGAGACATGCAGGAGTTAGGGGATGCTTATTTGATGAGATGAGAACTGTTGCTATATAATCCAGAAGAAGACTGGTGGCACAAGGCATTTTAGGAAGAGGAAGTAACCAGCTCAAAGCCACTGAGGCAAGAATGAGTGTGGGGTTTCAAGGAACTTGTGGTTCAATGTCAGAGTTTTGAGTCAGGGTAGTAATAGCAAAAGATGATGCAGATAGGGCAGGCAGGTTCAGGTCAGAAAGATTTTCTAAGCCACATAGAAGACCCTAAGTTTTGCAAATAACATGATACCAGTATAAAAGCAATGAACATATTTACAGAAAGTGTTGTAGCAGCGTGGCAAATAGGATGAGAATAATATTAGAATTATATCCCTTTGGTTAAATGCTGTAATACTGTTATCAGCTTTTACTCCCTTAGATGATTCCTATGAATGTTGCAAGAGGAGGATGTTAAATTACACAGGAACAGATCATTACTATCTCCGTAACCATGGACAAATAATACATCTCTCAGAAGCAAGTGAGATTCATGTCTGCCTCCAGGGACACTTCTCGTTAGATAAGGGCAGTGCTATAATGGCACTCATGCGATAGAAAACCATGCTGCGCATGAAGACTTGTGGTGGAAAGGCATTTTCGACAGTTGGAAAATAGAATGCACCTTCCAGTGTTTGATCCAGGAATGCAGTCGCAGAAGCTGCCAAAGAAGAAAAGCCTTCTGGCACTCTGTGGGTAAGGTCTCTGATTATTGCTTCTTGCTTACTTCAAAGATGTCCACCATTATCTGAAGCTCACATATCCGGATTGAACTCAGACCAAATCAAGAAATAAACTAGCCCATTAAATTGCAGAAAGTTGTATTGAATATGCTTAAAGCTTTGAGTTTCAGAAGTCCCTGAAAATGATGAAATGTGGCATGAAGACATTTGGAAACTACTAATACGATCCCAACCCTTTTACTTCACTAATTGTCTTAATACTTACAGAAAAGGAGAATGGACTTGTTCTAAATAGTTCCAAAAGACTGACCTAGAGTATTGTGACAGGAAATTACAGGGAAGTAACTTTTGTTTTAAAATAATAAAAATATTTTTAAAACTTAAAGCTTTCCTATTTTATAAAGTAGTAAATTTTCTGTGGTTGGTAGTGTTTAGATTAGATGCATGTTTGTCTGAGTATTGGCTCCAGGCTGTGGGGAAAGCTTTCTATATTTTTCCAATTTTTAAACAATTTTTGTTCTATTGAAGCAAAGTGAACATACCCATGTAATTGACATGTAGTTCTAGAAATAAGTATTGCACATGAAGATGTAAAGGTGAGAAAAAGAAACTATAAAACCAGTAACAACTTTTCTAAAAGGTTAATAGATTTGATGAAAAGTCTGTCTTTACCCTGAGACTAATTTTTGCCTCTATTTAGGTATTCAAATCCACTTTTTATTGTAAAATAATGTTTGTAGATTTTAGGTTTTATCGGTTGCTGTTTCTATTGTCATTAACTCACCAAAATGGATGAGTTATCGAAACAACATTTGTTTCTCTGGACATTTCCTGAAATGCATGTCTTTCTTCAGCCATGAAATACCAAAATGTAGAAAACTGTCTATGAGAGATAACTGAAATAGTATTGATTTGTTGGATAGTAAGGAATGGACAAATTTAAAGTTTGTTTCCAACCTGGAAATGAAACCAAATAAATAAAACTTTATTCCAAGCTTTAAAATTTTTCTCTTTAGTGTCTCTGTTTAAAAGAAAATATTTTTCTACCCGTTTATCTTTCTAGGAGAGAGTAGATCTAAAGTATGTATTTATATTTATTTTTATTTAGCAAATGCATTTTCTCCACTTTACAAATTTTAGCCTGTGTAACTCAAGAGATGTTATCTTTAATGTGAAGTAGTTTATGACTTCATATTTAAAAAAAGAACTGCAAACAATTTAAATTAGGACATTTGCAGCTATTGCTTGAATAAACTATACATCTGAATTTAACACAGCAAATATAATAGTTTGTGAGAAAATAAAGATGCATGTATTTTGTTTCTAAGTGAAAAGTCTATAAAAATTTATAAAAGATATTATGTATATTAAAGTGACAATTTATTATCTAAAAAATTAATATTTTCTGCTTTGCCATAATTTTAGTTTGTCAGGAAATTTTACAATACAAGATAGAATCATTGCAAATTGATTACTACTCCTGGAAAAGCAACTCAAAACCACACTATTGATAACAAATTAGCTGCTGCATTATTTTTGCTTACAGAAAGATGGGCATTTACAGAATGATGGTTAAGCAGAACTGACTGTTTGCCCAATCAAAAACTCTGTCTGTCATGCTTTATCTTGCAGCCTTGAATAATGTCCTCATTTTTCAAAACTTTGTTATTACGTGCCTGCTCAAATCCAGAAATACAATTGTGTCCTCTTTGCCAGTTTGCTACAGATAAAAAGGAAAACCTACCAATCTAAGTCTAGATAACAGGTGCATAACTTATGAATCTATTATTTCTCATGATGGTAAAATAGATCAGAAAGAGGCATCCAGGAAAGGAGGATATTGGACATATGGTAAGTGATTTAAACAGATAAGACACAATTTTGTATCATGTGCAACTAAAGCCTCAGAAATATTTTTCAAAGACTCTGTGTAAAGTCATTGAAAAAAGAAAAATGAAAGAAGAATGGTAGTAATTAATACATGTTTATTGAACATAGCCTATGCAAAATTCTGAGAATACAAGGAAGAATACACCAGAAACAACTGGGAAATGAACTCATGTGCTGTTAAAATCATGAAAACTCCCCCGTAGCTCTATTGACATGCAGTCTTTGAAATTACTCCTGGCCTGCCCATATAACACACTTCTTTACTTTGTAAGTGATCAAAGAGAATTTAAATTGAAACGACATATATTATTTATAATTATTAAATCATCCAAAATTAAATATAAAATTGTTCCCTGCTGGAGAGCTTGTAATAAAAATGCAGCAATTATACATTTTATGTGGTGTTACAGATTGGTACAATCCTTCTGAAAGGTTATCCAAAAAAAGTCTTTAATGAACAATACATTGTTCATATGTTTTTAAACAGTAAAGGATTTCTTGCTCCTAGGAATTCATTTGGAAAAAAATAAATTCCTCAGGGAAAAAAACACATAAATTACGATGCCCACTGCAAAAAATTTTTAAAATAAGATTATTGTAAATGCAATAAATAGGAAGACATTAAGAAAGTTATAGAACACCAGTTCAGTGGAATATAACATAATCATAAATTTTTTTTTACAAAAATAATCTGACAAATTTCCGGAGATATTTATTATAGGGACCTCTTCTGGCAATGGTGGAACAGGTTGTAGCAGACTAACACTTTTACTATGATTTATGAAAGTCAGGAAAAAAAACCCATGAAAATCTGTAAGATATTAGAGAATTTCTAAGCTACCAGGATATGAGGGGCCAGATCAAACAAAGAAGGAAAATTCATTGAAGTGTTTCCAACTTTCTGCATTTTTTTTTCTTCTTAATGTATTTGCCCATTTTCAGTAAGGGTCAAGAGGTCAAAAGGCCAAGAGGCCAAGGAAATGGCCAGAGTAGATGCTAACAGAGAAGCCACTCGAGTTTCAAGACAACCTCTTCAGTATGGAAAGATAAAAATTTGGTTTGCAGTTACCAAAGCAACCTGGTGTTGAAAAAATAAGATCTTGGAGAGTAGAAAGGTGCAAGTAAGTCACCTTGACACTGAACACATGTTTAACCACCAAAACATTTACCACTGCAGTTGTAAATGGCAAGAAGCTAAGAATTATGTCGAAAGTGACTATAAAATAGAGGCGAGTTTTTGGCAGTTTTCTGATGCTGAGAAAAGAAATGGAGTTTAGGAGCCACCAAGAAGGAGAGCTCTAAAATACAACCCAGGTTGTCAATTGATAATTCTGGAGAGCTTTCCTCTAGGAAGATGGCAGAAAAGAGTTTCAGCCAGACTGCAAGCCAGCTTCAAGTCAATTCAGGCATGATTAGATCTAGGCGATCTTTTCTTTGTTACCCATCAGAGTAGAGGGTAAATCAACTCTAGAGAGGGATAACTTTATCCCGAGCCTATGAAAAATATTTTTTGACATATCAAGAATTAGGATCAAGAGAAATGATGTATGGTAAAAACAAATCCAAACTCTTCAGAGGATTATAATAGGATTCAGACTTGCAAACAATGTTCACAATGTCCACAGTGTAAACAACAACAATGGAAACAAAAACTCAAAGCAGAAAAATGCAATCAATTTTCAAGAGAAAAGACAAAATGGAGGATACCAAGAAGACCCACATGTTGAAATTAGCCTTCAAGGACTTTTAGTAGCTATTATAACCATGCTCATTGATGAAAAATAAATATTACTGATTTCTTATTAGAAACTATAGAACCAAGATGATAACCAAATGACATTTTCAGAGTGTTAAAAGAAAAATAATTCAACCTAGAATTCTACATGCAATGAAAATATTATTTAATACAGTAGGCAAATGAAGATATTGTTAAAAAATAAGATAATTTATTGCTGGCAGATGTACACTACAAGAAGTGCTAAAGAAGTACTTCAGATTGACAGGAAATGATTAGATGGAAATTTGACTCTTTAGGAGGAAATGGCAAACAGCTTCAAAATTTGTTAAGTATCAGGGTGATTGTAAATGTCTTCATCAATTTCCTTTAAAATACATGCATTACTTGAAGCAAAATTATGACATTTTCTTTTGTAGTTTATAATATATGTGATATATTAGATAATTACAGCATAAACAAGGAAGGGTGATTTACATGATTACAGAATTTCCACATTTTTTTATGAAATACTACAATATGAGCCCTAACTAGACTGTAAAACATGATTAATGTTTATTGAAATACCTTGAAAAACCACCAAAATAACAATACTAAAAGGCATAACTAAAGTACCAATAGAAAAATTAAACCAGAATTCTAGAAAACATATTTAAGCAATGCAAAAGGCAGGTCAGGAGAAACAGAGACCAAAGCACAGAGTGAGGTTAATGTTAATCAGTAAACAAACAATCATCGTGTAAATTTGATCATGTAATTAATTGTTTAAACTTTAATGTAGTAAACACTCTAAAATTCAGAGATTGTTAGAATGGATTAAAAAAAAGCAAGATCCAACTATTTGTTGTCACAAGAGATGCATTTTAAATATAGACAGAGGGCGGCTGAATAGAGATGGAACAAATACACAATGCAAACAGCAAGCAAAAGAGGTCTAGAATCATTATATTAATACGGGATAAAATGGACTTCAAAATAAGCAGTGTTATAAGAGAGAAAAAAAGACATTCTACAATGATAAAAACATCAATACATTAGGATGAACTAAAAGTCATGTATCTATATATGTATATAAAATATATACATACAAATTGCATCTTTGGGTCTTCATTTCCTTATGAAGATCTGGTGACACAAAAAACTTAAGTAAATTTGGATACTTTTTCCTGTTAATCTATCCTATGTCAGTTTCTTTTTATTAGGCTCGGCTGAAAAACCCAGAGAGGGTAGAGGTAAAATTTTGCTTCTCCTACAATATGGATGAATCTATTGATAATATATCATGTCCATGGATTGAAAGTTTCAACAGTATAAAAATGTCAATTGTTTCCAAATTATTCTATATATTTACTGTAATTCCAATCAAAATTACAGTAAGATTTTATTTTTTATGAAAATGACAATTCTGAAGTATATATACATGGAAATGCAAAGAGCAAACAACAGCCAAGACTATCTTCAGGATGACAAACCTCTATGCCTAACATTGTCACTAATCAAAGTTTAATGTATTTAATGTAAGAGCTGCAGTCATAAATAGAGTGCTGTGTTGGTGGAAGGACTAACAGACAAATGAAATAGAGTCCCAAAAAACTGACTGGCACATATGTTCATAATATGACACTAGTACAATGGAGAAATAATGTTTTTTTAAATTAAAAGGTCCTTGGTCATCTGCATAACAAATAGCACAGCTTGAACTCTACCTCAAATCATACACAAAAATTAACTCACAATGTACTATTTATATAAATGCAAAGAATAAACTTGAAGTTTCTAGGTGATAGCATGGGAAAATATCTTTATGACTTTGAGATAAGCAAAGACTTTTTAAACAGAATGCAAAAAGAATGTAAAAACATATTGGAGCTCCTTTATACATTATTTGCTTCTTGTCCCTTACTGTGTTTAGGATTCTTTCTTTACCCTTGACCTTTGGGGATTTGATAATTAAATGTGTTGAAGTAATCTTATTTGGGTTAAACCTGCTTGGTGTTCTATCACCTTCTTGTACATGAGTGTTGATATCTATCTCTAGGTTTTGGAAGCTCTCTGATATTATCTCTCTGAAAAAACTTTCTACCCTGATCTCTCTATCTCCTCTTTAAGGCCAATAACTCTTAGATTTGCCCCTTCGATGCTATTTCCTGTATCTTGTAGACATGCTTCTTTCTTTTTATTCTTTTTTCTTTTGTCTCTTCTGCTTGTGCATTTTCTAATATCCTGTCTTCAGATTCACTCATTATTTCTTCTTGATCCATTCTGCTGTTGAGAGACTGATTCAGTCTTCAGTTTGTCAACTGAATTTTTTGGCTACAGAATTTCTGCTTGGTTCTTTTAAATTATTTCTTTTTCTTTGTCAAATTTACCTTATGGAATTATGAATTCCTTCTCTGTGTTACCTTGGATTTTCTTGAGCTTCCTCAAAACAGTTATTTTGAATTATCCATCTGAAAGGTTACTTATCTCTTACTGTGGAATTGGTTTCTGGTATATTATTTAGTTTGTTTGGTTAGGTCATGTTTTCCTGAATGGCCCTGGTGCTTGTGGATGTTTGTCAACGTTGAGGCAATTAAGAGTTAGGTATTTATTCTAATATTTGCAGTCTGGGCTTGTTTCACCTGTCCTTTAGAAAGCCTTCTAAATATTTGAAGGGAATTGAATGTTGTGACCTAACTCTTGGGTCACAGCAACTATATCTGCATTAGCAGGCATCCTAAGCCCACTGAAGAAGTTCTTCCTTGGTAGCCTTATTTAAGAGCCAGCAGAATTCCCTGGATTACCAGGTAGTGTTTCTTGTTCTCTCCTTACATTCCCCCAAACAACTGGAGTCTTTTTCTGCATGCTGAGCTGCTTGGAGTTGACAAAAGGGTGATGCAATCACTCCCATTGCCACCACTGCTGGGACCGCGCTGGGTCATATCCAAAGCCAGCACGATACTGGGTCTCACCAAAGGCCTGTGGCAATTACTGCCTGGCTATTGTTGATGTTCATTTAAGGTCCAAGGGCTCTTTAGCCAACAGGTGGTGAATCGTGCAGGGTCTATGTCTTTCCCTTCAGGGCAGCAGGTTCCTTTCTGGCTCAGCGTGGATCTAGAAATGTACTGTGGTAGCTATGGCCGAGAATTGGAGACTTTAGGAGTCTGCTTGATGCTTTATTTTACTTTGGCTTAGTTGGTACCCAAGTCATAAAACAAAGTCCTTTTGACTCTTTCTTCTCCTTTCCTCAAGCAAGAGTCTTTACCCATGGCTACTACAGCTAGGAATGTGCTAGGTCACACCTGAAACCAGCATAGTACTGAGTCTTACCCAAGGCCTGTCTGAACTACTTTCTAGCTACTGCTGATGTTTATTCAAGGTCCAGTGGTTCTTCAGTCAGCAGGTGATGAATCCTGCCAGAACATGGTCCTTCCCTTCAGAGCAGGAGTCTCCCTCTGGCCCAGGGTGGATCTCAAATGTCCTCTTGGAGCTAGGGCCTAGAATGGGTGCTTTAGGAGTTCATTTGGTGCTTTATTTTACTGTGGCTGAGTTGGTATCCAAGTTGCAAGACAAAGTCTTCTTTATTCTTCCCTTTCCTTTGCCTAAGCAAAAGGAGTCTCTGCAAGAGCTATGAGCTGCATTGCCTGGATTTGGGGAAGGAGTGACATAAGCACTCCCTTGGCTGCCCCAGCTAGTGTATCACTGGGTCACATGCACAGCAAGTCCACAGCACCAGGACTTGCCCCGGAATTGTAGTCCTTGTGGACTGGACTGCCTTTCAAATTTATTTAGTACCCCAGAGCACTTTAGTCTGTGATGGTGGGGATAGCTGGAACTCAAGTTCCAACTACTGGAATGAACAATTCCTCTCTGTCTGGGGCAGGTCTAAATATTCTGTCCATGACTGAATTCTGCCCTGAGTTGCTTTCCACTGTGACAGGGCAGCACTGGATTCCAATGCAAAGTTCTGCCATTACTTTGTTCTCCCTCTGCCAAGGGTTTGGGGGTAAGAGTTGATGTAGGCAATTCAAGACTGTCTTTCCTACCCTCTTCAGTGCCTCTTTCCTTGATATGATGTGAAAGCCCAGTACTGTAATTGCTCACTTGATTTTTAGCTCTTATGAGGGTGTTTTCTTGTGTAGATAGCTGTTCAGTTTTGTGTTCCTGCAGGAAGATGGTTGCTTGAGGGTTTTATTTGAATCTTGCTCCACCTCTTGCTCTCCATTTTAATTTACTTAACACTAACAACAAAGCAAAAGACTGATAAAGTAGATGACCTTAAAATTAAGGCCTTTATTTCTTCAGAAGACACTCTTAAGAGAGTGAGGAAGCAAACCACACAGAAGGAAAAAAACGTTTGTGAAGCAAATAAATGAAAAAAGATTTGAACCCAAAATTAAAAATAAGAACAAAATCAAAAATTAAAAATACTTCTACAAATATTTAAGAAAAAAGACAATAAATCAAATAGAAAAATGAAAAGGATTACACATGTACCCAAACAGCTAAAATTAACATGATCCATGAGACCAAGTGTTGGTGAAGATGTGGAAGGTCTGGAACTCACATACACTGCTGGTGGAAATGTCAATGGGTATAACCATTTGCAAAACTGTTTCATAATATGTACTATAGCTGAAAATATGCATATATTAACCCAGAAATTCCTTCCCTAAGTATCTTCCTAACAGAAATGTATTCATATTTGCAGCTAAGCCATGCACAAGAATATCCAATAAAAGCATTACTTTTAATAGCCCCAAGCTTGAAATAATCCAAATGTCCAGATATTCAAATGAGAAAATGACTTTTATGCTAATATCATGTAATATTATTTGGTAATGTTAATAAACAAACTGCTCCTACATGCAAAACATGTTTGAATCTAATATGCATAATGTTGAGCAAAACAGGCCAGACACAAGGGTATCTACTCTGTGATTTCATTTACATACATTTTAAAAATAGACAAAACTAGTTAATAGTAATAGATGTCACTATATAATGGTTAACCTCAGAGTCAAGGATTGGGCATAGGGGAATTTGATGATGTTCATTAATTGAATTTTTTTGGGGGGTGGGGCGGTGGGGAGACAAGAGTCTTGCTCTGTTGCTCAGGCTGGAGTGCAGTGGTGCGATCTTGGCTCACTACAACTTCTGCCTCCCCCATTTAAGCAATTCTCCTGTCTCAGCCTCCCGAGTAGCTGGGATTACAGGTGTGCTCCATCACGCCTGGCTAATTTTTGTATTTTTAGTAGAGACGGGGTTTCGCCATGTTGGCCAGGCTGGTCTCCAGTTCCTGGCCTCAAGTGATTTGCCTGCCTCAGCTTCCCAAAATGATGGGATTACAGGTGTGAACCACCGTGCCTGGCCTGCTAATTAAATATATGGAATAAAAAGATGTGTGTTTTCTACAATATCAACAGTTTATAGGTTAACAGGTATTGAACGCTTTTCTTTACTCTGGTTCTCAAAAATAATCATGAGTATATTAAGTGAACTAAAAGTTTTCATTTATTTTTTGACAATACAGTTTTGTATTATTTGTTCATCAGGCTTCAACCCCTTGAGAATTCTCTCCAGGCCAGTGAGGGCATACTATGAAACTTCTATACGTGGAATTCTAAGGATTCTAAGAGGAATCTCCCACTTTTTTTTGTTTTTCACCAGTTACTCTTCTTTTGGATCTTTCTGATTTCTGTCCCACTGCCTAAGAATTTCAGTTTGGAGTCTTATCTATAATTTCTTTTATATTCTTGATTCTGGCTACATACTTGGAAGACAATCTCTTACATCAACTTTGTTCCAAGTTTAGACTCTCTGATTGATTGCTAGTTTCAAAAATAACAAAAACTAGATTACATCTATCTCTATATCTATGCCTGTATCCACACTTATTTCCATATCTATATTATCAGTCTATCTATATCCTGTAGGCAAAAACTCAGTTAAAAATCAAGCTATGGAAATAGAAAAATATTTAGAAACCTAGACAATACTCTGTACCAATTTCTTGATTTTGTTCCTCTCTGTAATATACTTTTATTTATCACTATATATATATAGCTTTAACTATGTCACATTTAGATATTTTAAAGCCTCTGAATTTAATCATTAAAGTTTTGGGAAGGAAGAAATGAACTGAATCTGTTTTTATTCCAATGCCAAATTTCCTCAGAGACAATATGATTGGTGCAGTAGAGTCAAGTATTCACTTTGCACTAATCAGCTCTGAAAGAATTAAGTAGTAAGTACCTAGAATAAGGAGTAGGTAGTAGAATAAATTTCCTGGAGGCAAAAAGCTGCCTGTACTGGGGGATGCTGTTGAGGAGGTATTTGTCAAGAAAGGGAGAGTAACTGACTGTTGTATTAGAGAGACACCTCAGTTATGTCCTATAGCCCTGAACCCTACAGCTTGTGAGTTGTTCCTTGACATTGCTGGACTCAACTCCATATCCAAGAACTCTTAGTGTAGTGCCTCTCTGCAGAAAGTTTAAAAAAGGACAAATCAGTGAGCTGCTAAATTTATGTAATGCTTATATCATCAGGCACCTGAGGTACTAAGCATTATTAAAAATGAAATGATACAGCTGATAGGATTTTGCCACTAAAAACTATGGTCTCCAGCTTCAATTGAGCCTGGCAATTTTTCTAAATTATTATTGATTATCTCCTTCTTTTGTTTTTCTTCTACATGCTTCCTTATTTAAAAAACCTACTATTCTGCACACCATACCCCTTCCGCCTAACATCTATATCACTACTTCTTTTTCAATGCAGATAATTTTGCCTCTGATTTCATAGAGACAACTTAGAATATTGGGAATGATCCTCTTTAACTTCCTGTGTCCCATCTATAAGCACCTATTTATGTACAAATGTCAGTTTCCTTATTCAAAACTATCACATTCCGTATGCTCTCTATGTGATATCCCTTGTATCCACCAGGGTATAGAATTTACACCAATGATTCTTTCCTCTTTCTAACATGCATTATCATGTTACATCTTCTATTGTTCACATTGACCTTATTTTAATAACAAAATTTAAAAATTCCTAAACATTCTTGACTCTATGCTCATCTGGTTATTGGTTTCTTTTCATCCTGCAATTCTTCAGTTCTAAGACCTTTCCAAGGATAATTTATGTTTACGGTTTCTACTCCTTTGCTTCTATACTAGTATGGCTATGTAAAATATGATTCCAAACTTAGTGGCCTATAATGTCTAGAATATTTAATCTGCAACTTGAGAAGGGCTCCACAGGGACAGCTTATGTCTATTTTCAATGTTATCAGCTAGAGCAGCTGAAAGGTTAGGTATGAAAACCATTCAAAGGCTTGCTCACTTAAGCAGTTGGTGCTGGCATTACAACTGAAATGATAGCTAAGTCTGTTGGCCAGAATATCTAAACATGTACTCTCCATGTGGTCTGAACTTTCTCAAAATGTGGATGGTGGGTTTCAAGAACAAGAGAGGAGTGTCAGGGTATATGGGGGGAGATGCACACAACATTTATTTCCTTTTATGATCTAGACTTGGAAGTCACACAGCATTGTTTCTGCTGCATTCTGTTCATTAAGGCAGTCACAAAGCCCTGCCTAGGTTCAAGGAAATAGGAAACAGCCTCCACCTATGAAGGTGTGTAGCAAGGTTCTGAAATATTTGGGATCAGCAATATTGCTGTGTTCACTTTTGGAAAAAGACAATCTACCAGAACTTTTCATTTTCCTTCAACCTTTGGCAATCTGATTACAGTCTTTCCACTGCAATGAAACTGGTCTATAAACATTACAAGTGACTCAATTGCCAAATCATATGATCTTTATTTTGTCTTAAGGTTATTTTACTTATACCTGCAACATTTGCCATGGTTTACCACTTGCTTTTCTTGATACATTTCCACTTTGGTTTCATTGGCATTAGTATCTCCTTAATTCCCTTATACTACCTAGTTATGCCTTCCCAGTCTCCATTTTAAGTACTATTTCTTCTACCTATATTTTATATTTTGATGTTTCTTTATGTTCAATTCTAGATCTCTTCTCATTAATCTATCTAGTCTATATAGGCAATCACATACAGTCTCATAACTTAATCTGCCTATTATGTGTAGGTGACTCATGAATGTTCTGAACTCCAAATTAAAACCAATGTAACAAATTGCATAATAAATACCTGTGATTTTATGTTCCAGAGATAACTCAAACTCTACTTCTTCAAAATTAACCTTATCCCATTCACTTAGCCTTCCTTACATCCTCTCCACACTCCCAACATTCCCCTACCAGGGTCTACTATTGTATTTGTAAAAATACTATTGTATTCGATAAAAGTCATCCCTTGGGAAGTTGGGTGTCATTCTTCATTCCCTCCTTTCCCATATTGCAGCATATATTAGTAACTTTGTTCCATTACTTCTGGCTTCTCATAATCTCATACATTTTGCTCTCTGTTGTTTCTGTGGTTGACTTGGTTCAAGCAATTATCATTTCTCTCATGGACCACTTAAATAGTCTTGTAACTGTTTTCCTTATGTGCCCTCCAATTCATCCCCCACATAGCAAGCAGAATGATCATTTAAAATGCAAAATGCAACATAGTACTCTTCTGACAAAATTCTTTAGTGATTGTCCATTGTCTACCACAATATGAAATCTGAAATCCTTACATGGAATAACAGATTTTCAAGCTGTGGGTATGACCCCTCCAGTTCAAATACGATTTTTCATCTAGCCAAAGAAGTAACAGTGGCTACCATTTACAATGCATGATGTGTAGACTACATTCATTATCTCATCAAAGCTTTACATAGCATTCTTTTATATTGGAAATTAATAAATATTTATCTATGTAATAAATAATTTTAATATATATTTTATAATTAATTTATTGTTATAATTATTGCAATTTTACATGAGAAAACATTGAGATTAAGAAAAGTAAAGTTGCTGGCTTATAGTCATGAAACCAGTTAGTGGTATAGTTGGGTGGGATTCAAAAACAAGGTAGCCTACTGTTAGAGCCCAGAATTCTAACCTACACATTACGGCCACCATGAACTACTTGAAGTTCTCTGAATGTGATAAGAATTTTAATCCAGGCATTATTTTTATCTAGGTTACAAAAGAGAACTGAATCACATTTTATTTTAGTTTCCACACCTTGTATTCAAAGGAAATTTGTCACCCAATATTTTATCATATTTTAGACAGTAGATCTAAATCCTACAAGTGAGAAGTGAAAGTAGAAGGGCTTCTTTGCATTTTCACAATATTTAATGTTGGAAACTTTGAATATAAATTGAATTTTTCCCTGACAATTAGTTGATGTTTTTCCAACCTTTACAGTGACATAAACAGTACTTGATATGTTTTTCTTAAATAACTAAATGAAGGCAAGAAATTTTTTAAGATGACAATTACAAAGTCATGAAATTTATTTATTTTTCTCCTGGGGGAGACAGACTCACAGCAAGCTTTTTGTACAGAGAAAAATAAACAATGCATTCTTTGTTGAAACTGAAAGTTTTTCAGTGAATTGAAAATATGCACATAACTAAGATATGCATATTTATGCTGTTTGGAGGGTGCTCCATGTCATTTTATTAGGGAAACCAGATATAAATGGATACTGCTATGGTTTGGATATGATTTCTTTGTTTCCTCTGAAACTCATGTTGAAATTTCATCCCAAGTGTGGTTGTATTGGGAGGTGGAACCTAGTGGGAGTTTTTTAGGTCATGGGGGGGATCCCTCATGAGTAAGGACATAAACACCTTCCTGCTGGAGTGAGGGAGTTCTTGCTCACTAATGGGAATGGATTAGTTCTTGAGAAAGTAGGTTATTAAAAAGTGTCTGGCTTCTTCGGTTTCACTCTCTTGCATCCTGTCTTGCCATGTGATGTCGTCACACCTGTCTGCTTCCCCTTTGAGCTTCTCCACCATGTGATGATGCAGCACAAAAGCTCTTGCCAGAAGTCAGGCCCATGCCCTTGAACATCCCAGGCTGCAAAATTGTGCGTGAAATAAACCTTTTTTCTTTATAAATTACTGTGTCTCGTGTGTTCTATTATAATAACACAAGACAGGCTAAGATTGGAGATAATAAGAAATCTTTGTGAGTTTTCTCTTGACCCTTCCTATAATTGCAACAGTGGTTCAAATACCTATGTTCAGTTCAGAGGTGGACATATACCTGTATTGGAAATACTGAAATATTTAAATATTCATCTTCTGTGTGTCCTATTTAACACGTACTAAAGTAACTTCCTTATGCTTTGTTCTTGATAAGATATATGAGTCCATAATCAGCCTTTGCAGTAAAAGTGAGTAGTAATAAAAAATCTCACTAAAGCTTGATCTGAGTTATGTCTTACTTTTCTAGCTCAGCACTGGAACACCTTCCTTTGTTTAATAATCTCTTAAATATCTACTCCGCTGCTAACAGTTCTTTCTCTAGCCTTGGTGCTAAAAGCATCTGTAGTTTATGTTCAAAAATTTTAGCCTATTTTAAAGGAGATAAATCATTTTTATTGTAAACATAGACAAAGTCAATTAGCTTCACTGAACTTCAGTTTGTTTTACAGTAACATGGAGTAATAATAGCAACCTCATAAGTTTGGGTGAGTGTCTATGCTCTTCTTGGTGCATAATGAACAAATTGTGAATATCCACCTGTAAAGTTATGATTATTGTGCCCAACAATTCTATATTTAAAAAAGGTTCTTATTTAATAGCTATTTTCTATGTTAAAAACTGAAAACATTTGAAATATTTTTTAAAATTATGAAACTTTAAATTTAATATTAAGAAGACATCTCTCATTTTCTCATCTATAAAATGGGGATAACAATATCCCATGCATAGGATTGTTGTAGGGATTTATTGAAAAATGACATATGAACCCCTAAGAAGAGCACACAGCTCATGGTAAGCACTGAGTAAACATACTATTATTAGTAACATTGGGTAACCAAGGTCTACAAGCAAGCATTTGGAGGCAGCAGGGACCAATACAGGAAATAATTTGTTGTTCTTATTACATGAGGTTAGTTGGTTTTCTCCAGTGAATATGCCCCAAGGTATTGGGTATGAACATGCACTAAAGATTTGGCTAGCAAATATAAAGAAGTATTTCCTTTTTTTCCATTCACTTTATTCACTCCAGAAATACATTTTTAAACATTTCCCAAATATGGTGGTTTCGATGGGTGTTAGTCCAGTGAATTTGACTTTGTAAGAAAAATGGAATTTCCCAATTAGAAGAAAACAATTCACCAAGTAGGAGACTTGAAAAGAAAAAGAACTTCAAGGATTATTTATTTATAAACTTAAATGCTGTTTATTAGGTGCCATACATTGTGCCTTAATCATATTAAATAATTTAGTGATCATAATACATGATGGTGCTAATCTCTACTGTTTCCATTTTACATACAGGAAAATTAAGGCATGCAAGGATTGAATGAAAATTTCAGTGTCCCACTGCTAATATGCCTGAAGTTGATTTGATTACAAGCAGTCTGAATCCAGAGCCCTTGCTGTTAAGCATGATATAGGCTTTTTCCAGAAACTTTTGATGTTTTCTCCTACATAGCTCCTTTCTGCATTCTGGTCAATGTTTCACTTTTTAGTCAGTTGCCTTATAAGACTCATGCCATAGACACAATCTCCATGTGAGGACATTAACTTTTCTCTCTTATCATCACTTGGCCAGGCAAGTGTACTTAGAGAAAAGCATCTAGGCTTGAGAATAAAAATTTTGATATTGTTCTTTTTGCATTGTCCACAATTCATTATTTTTTGTGCGTATTTCACAAAGGAAGCTCTGTGGTTAAATAAATTTGGAAAAAGCTAGGTTAAACAAACTGAAATAGAAGTTTTAAATCAGATGATTTTGCAAACATTTTAATACTATATATAGGTACTATATATAGGGATTCTTCACAGATGGATATAACAAACATTATTTCACAAAATCATTATAATTATTTTTGAGACAGGGTCTCACTGTGTCACCTAGGCTGGAGTGCAGTGGTATAATCATAACTCATTGTAGCCTCAAACTTCTGGACTCAAGCAACTCTCTTACGTTAGCTTCCCGAGTAGTTGAGACTACAGCCATGCACTACCAAGCCCCAAAAAATTTTCAAAGCTTTTTTTTTTTTTTTTTTTTTGAGAGATAGGGTCTCACTATATTTCCCAGGCTGTTCTCAAACTCTTGACCTCAACTGATCCTCCTGCCTTGGCTTCCCAAAGTGCTGGGCTGACGGGCATGAGCCACTTCTCCCAGCCCCACAAAATTGTTTTTATAATCATTCTTCTTATTAAAAAAATTACACAACCAATACTTTGACAAAAAAAGGATTTTGGAAATGCTTTGTGACTTACTTTATCTCAGGGCCATATTTTTTTAATTTTATAAAGAAGAGGTTATTTCATATGATTTCACCTATATAAAAATTTTGTAATTATGACAAAAAAAATAGCTTGTATTGACAATCATTTTAATTCATTGCTGTATTTTGACCCATACTATGATCAAATATCTAATTTTTTTCCCTTAGGAAGCTGAAAGATCAGTTAGAAAACCGGGCTGAAATCCATATTTAAACTAGCATAGCACATCTTCCTGCAAATTTGTGTCTTATCTCTTAAAGGCAGGAAATCTCTATTACTTATCTTTGTACTCCCTGTGGCTAGCAGAGTTCCTTGAATAGAATAGGTCTGGATGAAATGAAACTAACATTGCAAGCTTTTTCAGAGAATTTTCAAGTGGAAATGTTCACTGAGAGTGTCATCAATATTTTTTCCAGAAACATTGCAATGCTTTTGTAATATACGCTATACATTTCTTAAAACTAATGAAAGCTTGATTGTTGACCAAATACAGAAAAAAAAAATTCATTGGTAAGCAGAAAATGACTTCTGAAGATCTAAACAGAAGTATTTAAAATAAAGCGTTTTGGCCGGGCGCGGTGGCTCATGCCTGTAATCCCAGCACTTTGGGATGCCGAGGCAGGTGGATCACCTGAGTTCAGGAGTTCGAGACCAGCTGGACCAACATGGTGAAACTCTGTCTCTACTAAAAATACAAAAATTAGCTGGGTGTGGTGTTGCATGCCTGCAATCCCAGCTACTCAGGAGGCGGAGGCAGGAGAATTGTTTGACCCCGGGAGGCAGAGGTTGCAGTGAACCAAGATCGCATGACTGCACTCCAGCCTGGGTGACAGAGTGAGACTCCATCTCAATAAATAAATAAATAAATAAATAAATAAATAAATAAATAAATAAAATGTTTTGCCAGCACAAGACAAGGATGACTTCTCTCACCATTCCTAATCAACATAGTTTTGACTGGCCTGGGAAATCAGGCAAGAGAAAGAAATAAAGGGCATTCAAATAGGAAGAGAGGAAGTCAAATTGTCTTTTTTTGTAGATGACATGATCCTATATTTAGAATACCCCATCTTCTGATCCCAAACACTGTTTAAGCTGATAAGCAACTTCAGCAAAGTCTCGGGATCCAAAATCACTGTGGACAAGTCAGAAGCATTCCTGTACACCAACAACAGGCAAGCAGAGAGTCAAATCACGAATCAACTCCCATTCACAATTGCTACAAAGAGAATAAAATACCCAGGAATACAGCTAACAAGGGAAGTGAAGGACCTCTTCAAGAAGAACTATAAACCACTGCTCAAAGAAATCACAGAGGACACAAACAAATGGAAAAATATTCCATGCTAATGGATAGGAAGAGACAATATGCAAATGGCCATACTGCCCAAAGTCATTTATAGATTCAATGCTATAGCCATTAAACCACCATTGACATTCTTCACAGAATTAGAAAAAATTATTTTAAAATTCATATGGAACCTAAAAAGAGCTTATATAGCCAAAATCATCCTATGCAAAAAGAAAAAAGCTGGAGGCATCATGCTACCAGACTTCAAGCTATACTACAAGGCTACAATAACCAAAATAGTATAGTACTGGTACAAAGACAGACACATAGGCCAATGGAACAGAATATAGAAAACTCATAAATAAGACCACACATCTACAACCATTTGATCTTCGACAAACCTGACAAACACAAGCAATGGGGAAAGGATTCTCTATTTAATAAATGGTGATGAGAGAACTGGCTAGCCATATGCAGAACATTGAAACTGGCCACCTTCCTTATATTTTATAAAAAAATTAAATCAAGATGAATTAAAGACTTAATGGAAAACCCAAAACTATAAAACCCCTAGAATAAAATCTCGGCAATACCAATCAGGACATAGGCATGGGCAAAGACTTCATCACTAAATCGTCAAAAGCAATTGCAACAAAAGCCAAAACTGACAAATGGGATATAATTAAACTTCTGCGCACCAAAAGAAACTATCATCTGAGCAAACAGGCAACCTACAGAATGGGAGAAACTTTTTGCAATCTATTCATCTGATGAAGATTTAATACACAAAATCTATAAGGAACTTAAACAAATTTACCAGAAACAAACAAACAACCCCATTAAAAAGTGGGCAAAGGACATGAACAGATGCTTGTTAAAAGAAGACATTTATGTGGCTAACAAATATTTTAAAAAGCTCAACATCACTGATTACTAGAGAAATGCAAATCAAAGCAACAATGAGATACCATTTTATGCCAGTCAGAATGGCAACTATTAAAAAGTCAAGAAACAAGAGATGCTGGTGACGCTGTGGAGAAATAGGAATGCTTTTACACTGTTGGTGGGAATGCAAATGTAAATTCCAACCATGTGGAAGACGGTGTGGTGATTCCTCAAAGATCTAGAACTAGAACTATCATTTGACCCAGTAATCCCATTACTGGGTATATACTCAAAGGAATATAAAGCATTGTATGTTCATTGCAGCACTATTCACAGTAGCAAAGACATAGAATCAACCCAAATGCACATCAATGATGACTGGATAAAGAAAATGTGGTACATATTTACCATGGAATACTATGTAGCCATAAAAAGGAACAAGATCATGTCCTTTGCAGGGACATGGATGAAGCTAGAAGCCGTTATCCTCAGCAAACTAACACAGGAACAGAAAACCAAACACTGCATGTTCTCACTTATAAGTGGGAACTGAACAGTGAGAACACATGGACACAGGGAGGGGAACATCACACACTGGGACCTGTTGGTGGGTAGGGTTGCGGGAGAGAGAGCATTAGGAAAAATAGATAATGCATGCTGGACTGAATACCTAAGTGATGGGTTGATAGGTACAGCCTATCAACAAACCCACCATGGCACATGTTTACCTATGTAACAAACCTTCACATGTATCCCAGAATTTAAAATAAAAATTAAAATATAAAATGAAGTGTTTTGGGTTTGTCATTTTCCTGTGTTTTCCTAAACATACAAAATAATTTCTATTAAATGTGATTTTTAATAAAATCAAACAATTCTCTATTGTATTGTGATAACTTTTCCAACTGAAATGTCTCTTGAAATCCAGGAACTTCAGTCTATGGTGTTCAATGCTTTGTATTGAATTTTGACAAACAACATCAAAGATTTGTTTAACAAGTCATATTGAGTTCCTACTGAATAATTATCTACTCTTCCTTTCAAATTTCAACATTTCATAGGTCTTAAAGTTAACAGTCAATATTCTGACACCCAATCTGGTTAATGCAGGCCATCATACACGTAACGGTCTTTAGTGGAACACAGAAAAACAAGAAGATTGATTTTATTTATATTTATCTCATTGCATAATTAACAGTATTGTTACTAAAAATATGGAGATCCTTTGAGATCCAAGTTCATTATCCCTGCAGCCATATGGATCAACGTCCAATGTTTGAAAACTGAGATATTTGGAGTAGCTCCATCTCTAAAAGTTATTATGTAAATATGCCTGTTAAAGTATTGGGCCACAGGAGAGCGTGGGTATCAAAATTTTTATGTAGCAGTGGTCCCAGGGTGAATTAACCCAGGCAGACAGTGTTGCTTAGGAAAAATGCTGCTTATTTATACTCTCAGGAGGTGCAGATACAGGAGTAAAATATAGGAAGAAAATACCTTCCTCCAGACTGAAATTTGGAGTCTGCCTCTGTTGCCTGTTAACACCCAGGCCCAGGCAATTCTATTTTAATACCCTTTCTCACCATACTGACTTGTTATGTTATATTTAGATATGACTTATGCAAATACAATTTTTCCACAATGGTGGAATATAAAATTCCTTGGAAATATTACCTTTTGTTATATGTAATTCTCTCCTGTGTATCATACGTAATTTTCTTCCCTGTCTTTGCCCATAGTCATGTACCCACACCACTGCGTAAAGATTTTTTTCTCCACAAATATTTTTTCAATATGAAATTCTCTGGCTTTAAAACATGAAGCGATGATGACATATATCCAGAAATTAAATGTTTAGCTGTGAACTATGTGTGACTTTACAAGGTCTACAAAAATTTTAAATGCTTGGTATCTTCTTCTTTGTTTTAATAGCAATTGTTACATTTCAAAAACAATTATTTGTTGTAGGTTTATAGTGTGAATGCCTAGGGACAAAAGTAAATCTCTTCCAAATGTGACCTACTCCCTTAATAAAGATGATATTTATTTCATACTACTTTTTTATTATCTTTCCAAAAATATATTACATATACTTTTCCATAGAAAGATATTAGAAGATATCAGAATGAAGTGAAAAGGCCAGTAATAAATATGTAGTGGTTTATAACGAATTTAATTATAAACTGTAATTCTAGAATTAGGCCCTATAAAAAGATAGACATGCAGAAAAACTCCTGTCAGAGTAAACTTCACTTTTCTTTAGATATACTATATATATATGTGTATATATTTGAGATGGAGTCTCACTCTGTCACCAGGGCGGGAGTGCAGTGGCCCAATCTCAGCTCACTGCAACCTCCGCCTCCCAGGTTCAAGTGATTCTCCTGCCTCAGCCTCCCGAGTAGCTGGGATTACAGGTACCCGCCACTACACTCAGCTAATTTTTTGTATTTTTAGTAGAGACAGGGTTTCACCATATTGGCCAGGCTGGTCTCAAACTCTTGACGTTGTGATTCACCTGCCTCAGCCTCCCAAAACGCTGGGATTGCAGGCATGAGCCACTGCGCCCGGCCTAGAATCTATATTTTATTTTGAAAATACTTCAAAAATTATAAAAATAAAACAGCAAAAATTGAAACAGGGCACGCACTATAAATGTACATTTGTAAATTTTATAAAACTTCTGTTGCTTAATCAAGAATTGACAGGAAGAAAGAGCAAATGATGAAGAAAGTTTGCAATAGAAATAAATCTATGTGTGATCCAGATATTGAAGTTGTGAAACAGAACATTACAGCATGTTACTGTGTTCATAGAAACAGAGGAAAATGTGGAGACAACTGGTCTATGTTAAAAAAAAAATGAAAATACTGTATGTGAGCAATTAATAATGGAAAATAAACACTTTGTATATTTATTTGAGCAACTAATTAGACCTTGCAGGAGAGAATAATAGTAAATTAGAAGACAGGTCAATAAAAAGTCTGCAAGTTGATGCACAGACAAAAATTTAAAGATGAAATTACATGAGTGAAAAGGGCATGAAAAGGTTTAATGTAAATATAATTAGAGTCACAGAAGGAAGATGAAAAGGAACTGGGGAAAAAGCAATAGTTGAAAAAATATTGGTTGAGAATTTGCCAAAACTAATGATCCATGTCAAATTCTGATTCAAGAATTTCTATGAATTCTAAGAAAACGTGTGAAGAAAACCATTTCTAGGCACATAATGGTAAAATCTGCTTAAAAACACAAAAGAAATCTACAACTTTTTCTGCAAGAACAAACAGAAAGGGTGTATTATTTTCAAAGGAACATCAACGGGAATGACAGTTGACTCATCAATAGAAACAGTAAAACCAAAAACAAGAAATGGCATCGTTAAAGTGCTAAAGAGAAATAACTGCCAACCTCAGATTCTACACAAAGCAAAATTATTAATTATTAAGTAATGTAAAATTAAGTCATTTTAGACAGAGATTTAAATAATTTATTGTCAGCAGACATGCACTATAAAAAACACTAAAGAGTACTCTTTAGACAAAAAGAAAATGCTCTCAGATGGAATCACACAAATGCAGAAAGGAAAAAAGCATCAGAAATGCTAAATTACGGAAACACAAATTTTGAGTATATTAGTCAGGAGACAGAAACCAAACCAGTTATTAGAACAAAGAAAATGTGATGTGAAGAATTGTACATTTCAAAGATAACTAACTACCTAAAAGGATAAACGAAGACTTAAAAGGGTCCATAAGTAGTATGTGCATACAAAACAAACATAAAACAGCTGGTATTTCTAGACTGAGAGAATATAGAAAATAAACAAACTGAGAACTCAAGAGACAGCTTCCCCACCCCGAAGCTGAGATGCAGACTTCTTTAAGGAGAGCATGGCTACCACAGCAAATGCTGCCTAACAGCTGTGAAGCAAGATGCCAGAGGTAACAGGTCAGGAATGATCTTTACAAATGTCCTGTCAGTGCTGGGACTTGTGGGCAGACTAGAGTTGACAAATGGAAAAAACCCTCTAAGCAGGGACATGGTTGCCTGAGGGTGTGGCCAGAGCTGCCAGGCAAGCAGTGCAGTGGACCTTCTCAGAACCCGCCATGAGGTGGGGAGAAATGGGTTCAGCCATGGCTGCCAAAACAGAGCAAATGGTGCACTTGGAAATGGCCATTGGGTGAGGAGAGCAAGTCTTGAAGGTTTGGTTGAAACTGGTCTGTGAGGTTTGCGGGGTATTCATGCTAAATAAAAACACAGAATACCCCAGCCAGAAAGAGTGTCTCCTTGCTGTTATTGTCCTCTATTGTCATCACAGTGTCCTCTATTGACAAAGTCTAGCATTACTCCAGATGGCAAGGGGAACATTCAGAGGGTGCCACTTGAATTGAGAAAAGCAGGCAAACAGGGTTGGGTTTGGGGCTGAGAAACAATCAGTTGATGATTGGTTTACTAACTATCTGCCTTGAGTAGTTTCATAGTATGTGTGACTGCAATGCATGGTAAAAATAGGATATTAGAAGTTGGGTGTGAAGTAAAAAGAGTTTTGTTCCAAACACTTCACAAAATGGAAAATTAAGGTACATTCTACCTTAAATTAGTACATTAATTGTACTAATACAATATTTATTGCTACCTCTAAGGAAACAATTAGGACAGTAAAAAAGAGTGTAACTAACAAGCTTAATAGGGAAACAAAAACTGAAACATACTTGATCCAACAAATAGAAGATAAGACATTAATAGAAAAAAAAAAAAAAAACAAGAGATGGAACAAAGAACAAAAAATATGACAAATTAAAATCAAACTAGTTTTTATTATGCATATAACCTAAACATCCAATTAAAAAGATAGATTTTAATAGTAGAGTCAAGAACATAAAGACAGACTAAGATTGAAAGTAAAGTGATGAAAAAAGATACACTATAAAATCCATGATTAAGAGAAAGCCAGAGAGCTATACTAATAGAAGACAACTTAGACTTCAATGTAAGAAGATATTACCAGGGACAAAAGATACTTTTCACAATAATAAAAGTGTTAATTCAATAGAAACATACTATTCACAATCTGTGTGCAATTAATTACATGGATCCAAAATATCCATAGCAAAAACTGGCAGAATTATAGGAGAAACAGGAAAACCTATAATTACAGCCAGAGATTTTATCATACCTCTGTCAGTAACTGAGAGGAAAAAAAAAGACAAAAAATTAGTAAGAGGTAGACACCATAATTAACAAAATGTTCTAATTTACATGTTTAAAACACAGCATCAGTGAATGAAGAAAACACATTGTATTCAAATATGCACTGTATTAGTCCATTATCAGACTACTATAAAGATACAACCTGAGACTGGGTAGTTTATAAACAAAAGAGATTTTAATTGACTCACATTTCTGCATGTCTTGAGAGGCCTCAGGAAACTTACAAAATGGTGGAAGGTGAAAGGAAGCAAGCACCTTCTTCACAGGTGACAGGAGAGAGAAAGAGCACAGAGGAAATGCCAAGTACTTATCAAACAAATCTCATGAAAGCTCACTCACCATCAGGAGAACAGCGTGAGGAAAACTGCCTCCCTAATCACTCCCCACCAGGTCGCTCTCTCAACTCCTATGGATTACAATTCTAGGTGAGATTTGGTTGGGAACACAGAGCCAAACCATATCACTCATGGAACATTTACCAAAAGTGATAGATTAGTATGCCATAAAGCAAATCTCATGATAATTCTGAGAATTTGCTGACTACAAAGAACTTAAGCTAGTATGGAATACTAAAAAAGATAGCTAGAAAATCCCCAAATGATTTGAAGTTAAGCCACACACTTGTAAGTAACCTATGGGTTATTTAAAAATACAAATTTTAATATATTCAGAATAAATTATTTGAATGTGACATATCAAAACATGAAGGACGCTAGAGATATACATTTAGCTATAAACCCATAAAGTAGAAAATAAGAAAGCTGAAAATTAATGATTATAATCACCTGTCTCAAAACAACAAAAAGAACAGAAAATATCACAAAATGTGTCATAAAGCAAATAATGCAATATAGTAGACTTCAATGAAATAAAAACATACATACAACAAAGGAGGCCCAAAAAGTTGATTGTAAAAACAAATAAAATGCTGACTTCTTAGCAAAACTGACCAATTCAAAAGAGAGAATGAACAATCTCACTTTGAATCAAAGACCTAAATAAATGATGGAATATTGAATATCCATAGATTAGTAAATTCAGTATTGTAAAGATGTTATTTCTTCCCAAAAAGAAATAGGTTTATTTATAAAAAATTATATTTGTAAAATATTTGCCAATATCAAATGATTCAAGGCTACAAAAATTTAGATTCAATACAATCCCAATTAAAAGCCCAAGACATTTTTTGAGGTGGGGTATTAAAAACTGACAAGCCAATTTCAAAATATTTATGGAAACCTAAAAGGCCAAGAATAGTAAAGACAATATTTTAAAAGAACAAAGTTAAGCCAGGATTTATATTATCAGGTACACAAACTTAGTACAGTTAGTACATTTAAAACAGTATAGTACTATGCAAGGAGTGATAAAAGACTGATGAAACAGAAAGCTCAGAAACAAACCCACTTACATATGGTCACTTCACAACAAGTTGACACTGCAGTGCAGTGAAGAAAATATGATGCTAGATTGATTGGTAAAATTAAAGGAGAAAATTCACATATATAAATTCACATATATAAATATATGATTTGTACACCCAAATGTGAAATTTAACACAATAAATCTTCTAGAAGATACCACTAAAAAAATTGTTGTGACCTTGAGATAAGCAAATATTTTAAAAACATGAAAAAAACTTCATCACAAAGGAAAAGGTAGAAAATTGGACTTCATTAACATTTTTAAAAATCTGTTCATCAAAATCTCCATTGACAGAATGAACAATCCAGCCACATAATAAATAGGAATATTTGAAATACAGACAGGTTATAAAGAACTAAAACCCATGGTATGTACAAAATTTGTATTGTCATAAAACAGAAAGCAGATACTATAGAAATATTAGTGAAAGATTTCAACAAAATGAATATATCCTATCGACTATAAGCATATTGAAAGGTGTTCAACCTCACTAATCATAAGGAAAATACAAATTATATCCTCAATCAGATGCCATTTCCTACTCACCTGCAAAATTTTAAAAATTGACAGTACCAACTGTTGATGAAGATGTGGAGCAACTGCAACTCTCTCATCCATTGCTTGTACAAGTGCAAATTAGATCAACTACTTTAGAAAAGTGTTTTGTAGTATCTACTAAAGCCAAAGATACGCATTTCATAGTCCTGTAATTCTAAACGAAGTTGGAACCTAACAAAAATGAGAACAAAAGATGTATAAGAATGCTCATAGTAGCATTAGCACATTAGTTCCAAACTAGAAATAAATGTTATCAACATTTAATGGTAGAGTAAATATCAACAAAAGAATGAATGAAAATATTTTATATTGATGCAGGCCAGAAATAAAAATGAAAAAATTGCTCTTGCAGGCAATAACATGAAGGAATCACAAAATATTGAGAGAAGGAAGTCAGACACAGAAGAGTACATGTAATCTCACTGTGTGCATGTAAATTACAAACACAGACAAAAATTAATTTATCATATGTCTTAGTCTGTTTGCTGCTGCTACAACAGAATACCACAGACTAGGTAATTTATAAACAATAGAAGTTTATGTGACTCATGGTTTTGGAGACTGGGAATTCCAAGAGCATGCTGCCAACATCTGGCAATGTATTTTGTGCTATGTCATCCCATTGAGGAAGGCAGCAGGGGAAGTGAGCATGAGACAGGAAGAGGATGAAGTTCAAACATCATTCTTTTTATCAAGAACTTACTCTCATGATAACTAACCCATTCCCACAATAACAGCATTAACCCATTCCCACAATAACAACATTAACCTATTCATGAGTGCAGAGCTTATGACCTAATCACCTCTTAAAAGTCTGACATCTGTTTTACTGTTTCAGTGGCACTTAAATTTCAACATTAGTTTTTGAAGTGACATTCAAATGATAGCATTCCTTCCATGGCCCCCCAAAATCCATGACCTTCTCACATACAAAATACTCTTATTCTATACCAGTAGCCCTAGTGTCAACTAGTTCCAGCGTCAATTCAAAAGTTCAAAATCCAGAGTCTCATCTGAATCAGACTTGAGTGAGACTCAAGGATCAATTAATCCTGAGGCAAACTGCTCTCCAGCTGTGAGACTACGAAAGTAACAATTTAAGTGCTTCTAAATCCAGTGGTGAAACAGATGCAGGATAGACAACCCCATTCCAAAAGGGAGAAATAGGCAAGAAGAAAGGGTAATTGATCCCAAGAAAGTCCAAAACTCCACAGGGAACACCACTATTTTTTTTTTTTTTTTTTTTGAGAGGGAGTCTTGCTCTGTCACCCGGGCTGGAGTGCAGTGGCCGAATCTCAGCTCACTGCAAGCTCCGCCTCCCAGGTTTACGCCATTCTCCTGCCTCAGCCTCCCGAGTAGCTGGGACTACAGGCACCCGCCACCTCGCCCAGCTAGTTTTTTTTTCTTTGTATTTTTTAGTAGAGACGGGGTTTCACCGTGTTAGCCAGGATGGTCTCGATCTCCTGACCTCGTGATCCGCCCGTCTCGGCCTCCCAAAGTGCTGGGATTACAGGCTTGAGCCACCGCGCCCGGCCCACACCACTATCTTAACACCCCAGAATAATTTCCTTTGACTTCATGTCCTACATCCTGGGCACACTGTGACTGCTGTTGGGACTTCAAGGCCTCAGGCAGCCATGTCCCTATGGCTTTTCTGGGCTCAGCCCATGTTTCAGCTCTCTCCATTGGAGTCTAATGCCTGCAGCTTTCTCAGGTTGGCATTGCACACTCGTTGTTCTACAGTTCTGAGGTCTTAGTAATGGCCCCACTCCCACAGTTCTATTAAGCATTGCCTTAGTGGAAACTCTCCTACCTCACATTTCCACTTGGCATTGCCCTAGTAGAGGAGGAGGTCTCTGCAGTGTCTCTGCAGAAGACTCTCTGGGCCCCTAAGCTGTCCAGAACATCCTTTGAAATCTAGGGTGAAAGTAGCCATGCCTGCACAGGTCTTGCATTCCGCATTCCTGCAGAATTAGCACCACATGGACACCATCAACATTTATAGCTTGTAACCTCCAGAGTGATGGGTTGAAGTATACCTGGGCCTGCTTGAGCCATGCCTAAGGGGCATGGTGCTGGAATGCAGGAAGAAGAGTCCTGAGGCAGCTTTGGGTAGTGAGTACACAGAGGATGCCCCAAGCCCATTTTCCCAAAACATTCTGCCCTCCTAGAGCTCTGGACCTGTGAAGGGAGGGATGGCCTCCAAGATCTAAATGCCTTTAGAGTCTTTCTTCCATGGTGCTAATGAACAGCACCTAGCTCCCTTCTAGCCATATGATTCTCTTTAGCAAACAATTACTTGACCATACTCTTAGTATTTTCTCTCAAACATGCCTTTTTACTTTTCACATGTTCAGAATGCAGATTTTCCAAATCTTTTTATTCTGCTTCTCTTTCATTTATAAATTATCACTAAGTCATTTCTTTTCTGTCACATTTCATTGTATGTGTTCACAAGTAGCCACACAGTAGCCAGAATGCTTTGCTCCTTAGATATTTCTTCCACCAGATATCCTAGTTCATTACTCTTAATTTCTGCATTTCACAGAGTCCGAAGACATGGACATAATTCTGCCAAGTTCTTTGCAACTGTATGACAAGAATACTTTTACTCCAATTTCCAGTACCTTCTTCCTCATTCCTATCTGAGACCACATCAGAATGGTTTCTTTGTCCATATTTCTACCAACATTCTGGTCATGACCACTTAAGCAACGTCTAAGAAGTTTCAGACTCTTCCTACAGTTCTTTTCTTCTAAGCCCTCACTAGAATTGACCTTAATGCTCCATTCACCAGAAATCTAGGCTATTTCTAGCTTGCTTCTCCAAATTCTCCCAGTCTCTATCCACTTTCCAGTTCCAAAGCCACTTCCACATTCTCAGGTTTACTTTTTGTTTTGTTTTCTTTTTTTTTTTTAATTTTTTTAAATTTTTTATTATTATTATACTTTAAGTTCTAGGGTACATGTGCATAACATGCAGGTTTGTTACATATGTATACTTGTGCCATGTTGCTGTGCTGCACCCATCAACTCGTCAGCACCCATCAACTCGTCATTTACATCAGGTATAACTCCCAATGCAATCCCTCCCCCCTCCCCCCCCCCCCCTCCCCATGATAGTCCCCGGTGTGTGATGTTCCCCTTCCCAAGTCCAAGTGATCTCATTGTTCAGTTCCCACCTATGAGTGAGAACATGTGGTGTTTGGTTTTCTGTTCTTGTGATAGTTTGCTAAGAATGATAGTTTCCAGCTGCATCCATGTCCCTACAAAGGACACAAACTCATCCTTTTTTATGGCTGCATAGTATTCCATGGTGTATATGTGCCACATTTTCTTAATCCAGTCTGTCACTAATGGACATTTGGGTTGATTCCAAGTCTTTGCTATTGTGAATAGTGCCGCAATAAACATACGTGTGCATGTGTCTTTATAGCAGCATGATTTATAATCCTTTGGGTATATACCCAGTAATGGGATGGCTGGGTCATATGGTACATCTAGTTCTAGATCCTTGAGGAATCGCCATACTGTTTTCCATAATGGTTGACCTAGTTTACAATCCCACCAACAGTGTAAAAGGGTTCCTATTTCTCCACATCCTCTCCAGCACCTGTTGTTTCCTGACTTTTTAATGATTGCCATTCTAACTGGTGTGAGATCTCATTAAACTAAAGAGCTTCTCCACAGCAAAAGAAACTACCATCAGAGTGAACAGACAACCTACCGAATGGGAGAAAATTTTTGCAATCTACTCATCTGACAAAGGGCTAATATCCAGAACCTACAAAGAACTCAAACAAATTTACAAGAAAAAAACAAACAACCCCATCAAAAAGTGGGCAAAGGATATGAACAGACATTTCTCAAAAGAAGACATTCATACAGCCAACAGACACGTGAAAAAATGCTCATCATCACTGGCCATCAGAGAAATGCAAATCAAAACCACAATGAGATACCATCTCACATCAGTTAGAATGTTTTGTTTTCTTAATGGCAACAATCTTATTCTCAGTACCGATTTTCTGTTTTTAGTCCATTTTCAGCTGCTGTTACAGAATATCACAGATTGGCTAATGTATAAACAACAGAAGTTTATTTGGCACACAGTTATGGAGGCTGAGGAGTTCAAGAGCATGGCACCTAATTCTGGCAAAGGCCTTCATGCTGCATCATTCCATGGTGGAAAGCAGAAGGGCAAGCAAGTACATGAGTCAGAGAGGATGAAGGCCAGACTTCTTCCTTTTATCATGAAATTACTCTCAAGAAAACTGATCTACCCCTGCAATAACAGCATTAATCCATTCATGAGGGCAGAGCTTTATCAACTAATCATCTCTTAAAGGTTCCATCTCTCAACGCTGTTACAATGGCAATTAAATTTCAGCATGAATTTTGGAGGGGACATTCAAGCCGTAGCATGATGATAGAAGTAAAGATATCATTTCCTTAAGACGGTTAATGACTGAATGGAGGCATGAGCAAGGTTTTAAGTATGCTGATATCTTGACCTAAGTAGCTAATTTTGTGAAGTCTAAAGCAACTCCATCTTGGATACTAATCCATCATGTTGACTTCTGATTAACCCTGGTTTGGGGAAGGCCTCTAAGATTTCTGTTATATCTACTCTTCCTTGTGTAACAACATGTCCTTACTGTGAATCCTGCCCTTAGGTAAAGACAACTTTGATGTTATCATACTTAAAATTAATCTTACCTTTAAGCAACTGTTGTATACACCCCTTCTGGAGCACATATATTCTTTCCTTGAGTCTGAGCCACAATGGCATGCAGACTCACCATCTTGTCTTGCTGCTCCCTAAGACACACATATGGCTTCTGATTGTAAATGCCCATTATATCTTTATATGTTTCTTTCTGAGGAGCTGTATATGTCAGCCACGTTATTTGTCCTCTTCGGACAAAAAGTCCGGCTTCCTCGGACTTTTGACAGTAGGTTTTCACAGGTCTGCCCACAGTGGAATAACTTTGTAAAACTTTATTGAGTTGTAAAAATAAGGTTTTTGAAGTTTTAATATTACACTTAAACATTAAAAACAATAATATCAACAATAATAAATATGATTATCATTTTTTTTATCATGTTCTAAGTTAAGAACAGAATACTTTTTAAGTGATTGTTTTATTTAATTCTCACATCAGTTTCATGAGGATATTGTATTCATTTTGACTACTAAGAAGTTGATCCTAGAAAAGTTAAACAATTTGCTTGTCAGTGGTAGAGCTGGGAATAAAACCCAGGTCTACAGACATCAAAGGGCATGTGTTAAATTATTCCATAATACCATTCCCAAATGCTATGTACTATTGCACCCGTTGAAGGAAAGAGCTGTCAGTTGAAGATCTGTCTTAGGAGAGAAGTTGCAAATGAGAAATATGATAAAATATTTAGGCTAGAATGACCAAGTGCCACATAAGATATAATTATGAGATCAAGTTATGAAAGAAACTAGGGAATGTTGGCAGAATTATCGCTAGTTATAGATTCTTATGAACTGAAGTTTGAAAAAGTGAGCCATTGAGTATCTAAAATATCAACTGATCACTTATGCCATCCAAAAGAGTTTACTGAGTCACAACAAACAGCTAATCCAAGAGGTTAATGAAAAAGACAATAAATGGTCAATGGGTGCTAATGGAACATTCACGGAAAGCACAAATGTAGAGTATGGTGGGATCTTTCATGTTCTAAGAGCACCCACTTATTTCCCATATGCTCCAGGAAATACCCAGAGCTTTGAGTGGTTTTAAAGTGGATGGTGGGAAAGGCAAGAATTATAGATATATCTCGCAAATCTTAGAATGCCTAGGCTACAACCATAAAAATCATTCTGATCCACTTAGTAAAATTATAAAAGAATGTATCAGTGCATTCCAAACTTTCTTCGTAAGTACCTCCAAAGGTAAAAGAGGAGGCAACCCCCCAAGGTTCTGAATGAATAATTCAAGTTAACTGAAACAACTTAGAGGTAAAACTTAGACACGTTTCTCTGAAGTTGTAGTTTTATCTTAAAATTTTATGCTTATTTTTCAGTCTACTTCATAATACACCTATGTTTGACTTAATATGAAATAATGTTTTACATTACTTAAAACAGAATAGAATTGATATTCTAAGAAGCTGTGGCAACCTCTGGAGTACCTACATGTCTCCAAGGTATATGCCTATGGAACTTGAGAAGCACAGCTACAAGGAAAAGCCTTTAAAACTATTAACTGCGAAAGGCATCACTGTTCCTATTATTTTTATCATAAGCCTACTAAGTTGATAAAGAAATTAGCTAGGATGCCAATATGCAGCTGCCTGTTCTCTGGGGCATCTGCTCTAATGAGCAGATACAGTGGGGTGAGGCCTGGCTGCTTGTTTCAGGGCCACACCAGGCTGGGATTCAGTTTTTCTTCCCTTCCTGAGGATTAGCACCAGCCCCCATGTTTACCTTACCAGTTGTTGCCTGAGAGTATGGGCTTCTCCCCTTTGGAAACCTTAGTGTGTCTCAACAAATCACTGAACATAGGGTTTCTATCAAAGCCAAAATGTCAGATACTGATTGAGAATTTAGGTGCATGTATACCTGCCGTGAGTTATTTACCTGCCTGCTGATCAATTTAACTATAAATTTTATTGCAATAAAGAGGTAAACTAATTAAAAATCAGCTCACACTTGAATCAATAATCCTTCCAAAAATGATTCGTGAAATAAGAACTAGGTGCCCAACGAATCAATTAGATGTAGATTTAGGGTCTTTCTTCTACTCCAAGGCTAGGGAAGACAAGAAATTGTTTAGCAGTATAAAGTGGATAATGGCTTGTAAATTAGGGGCATTCAAAGTCCTTTATCTACCAGAAGATAACATCTTAAAACCTGGTGAGTCTAGTATGGCTTCCTCTCTACACTCCAAATAGTCCACAGCCAAAAAGGAAAAAAGTGTTAGAGCAGAAAAATCCATGCAGAAAACAGTTTAGAATTTAGGATTAAGATTGACATGAGTGGGTCCTGGTTCAAATTTCAACTCTACCACTTATTGGCTGTATGAATTCTAAGAAATAAATTAATTTTCCAGAATCTCAGCTTTCTCATTTGTAAAATGAAGAATACAATACCTACCTTATGAGGTTATTGTAAGGATCAAATATGATAGTACATGTAAAATGCTCAGGGTAATGTATTTGTGTATGAAAAGTGGGAAATATAGTTAGGGTTGTGTTATGAGCACAGGTGCAAGAGACTGACCAGGATTTAACTCAAAGCTCTCCAGCTTACTACATGTGTGATCTTAGGCATGTTTCTTAAACTTTCTGAGCCCTAGTTTTCTTATCTCAAAAATACGGATGCTAAAACTTACACTATTAGATCAATGGGTAACATAGTGCTGACATACTGTAAGCACTTAGTAAATGGTAGCCACTTGTATTACTTTCTGACTTTATTTTTTCAAGTTTTATGAATCTACATGCTTATTAATGAAATGTGACTGGCGAACCATATTTATTCTGCTATTATCATATCTTAATTATTACTCTGTCATAAAATACATGTGTTTATACTTAGCAGTGAGTAAGAATGTGGACAGGCATGCCACTCTACTATGTCAGTGCAATAACAAATACTGGGAAATTGTATGAGGGCAACATTCAATGCAAAATGCTTTGAGGAGACGGTAAGGAAAATGGAAAGTTAAACAGGTGCCGGTGCCTGCCTCCACGGAGCTAACAGTGCATTGCATGAAATAAAGCATGGCTGTTTATAAATTAGAGGGAGAGTGAAGTATAATGAGTGGTCGAACAGAAGATAAAAAGGTAAATTTTATCTGATTTAGAGAATAAAAGACAGTTTAATGGGGAATGGCATTTAAGTGGAGCATTGAAAGCTCAGCAGAATTCAGAGAATAGTGGAAACTGGAGAATGCATTCTAGATGGAGAAGACAATGTGAGAAAAAGCACAAAAGCAAGAAACCACAAGATATGTTTGTACAATGGTGAATTTTTGCTCCCCCTAAAAACTGTGTTCTGAAACCTTCACATGATCCCAGTTTTGTTTTGCTGGAGCCCAAAGTGGTATGTGTTTTCACCTGTGTTTATGTGAGAGTTTAAGTTGGAAAAGTAAATTGTGGGCAAACTAAGGAGGGTTTACCATTGTGCTAAGAGATTTTAGGTTTTTAAAAATATAGTCAATAGAGACTTTTTGAAGATTGTTTAAGCAAAGGAATGGAAAAATAACTTTCAGTTTAACATGACAAAGTATTTGCAGAATATATACTATGTACCAGGTACTATGCTAGGTGCTGGGGCTATAAAGATAAATGAGACCTGATTTTTTTTTTTCATTGGGCATGTAGCGCAATAACAGAGGCAGACATATAAATAACAACTGCAATAGTAGAAGTTTGTACAAACTTCACTGATTAAAAATAAGCTACAAACTCTATTTGGAGTATGTGCATGGTCGGGGAGGAGAATTTCATACATCAAAGAAGTGCTCTTTAGGCTAATAAGGTAAGGGAGGGCATACTAGGGAGAAGGAGGCAAATACAAAATAATTTAAGTAGGAAGCAACAGGTTGTGCTGTGAGAACAACCAGCAGTTCAACATTTCTGAAGCCTGAAGTATGTATGGATGTATATGTGTGTGTGTGTGCATGGACATATGTACACAGGTGTGATGTGTACTCACATGTGCATTGGGGACGTTTAGCAAAGGTGAGATAGAGACAACAAGAGAAAATTCATACTATGAAACCAAATCATGAAACATAAAATGGATTATAAAATTACAATTTTTTTTTTTGGGTGAGGGACAGAGTCTGGCTCTGTCCCCCAGGCTGGAGTGCAGTGGCGCGGTCTCGGCTGCACTGCAAGCTCTGCCTCCCGGGTTCACGCCATTCTCCTGCCTCAGCCTCCTGAGTAGCTGGGACTACAGGAGCCCGCCACCGCGCCCAGCTAATTTTTTGTATTTTTAGTAGAGACGGGGTTTCACCGTGGTCTCGATCTCCTGACCTTGTGATCCGCCCACCTCGGCCTCCCAAAGTGCTGGGATTACAGGTGTGAGCCACCGCGCCCAGCCACAAAATTTTAACTTCATAAGCAGCATAGCATCTTGGTTAACAGCATGGCCTCTGGAGTCAGACTGCCTGGGCTGATAATCCCAGCTCTACCATTTATTAATTATATACCCTTAAACAAGTTATTCAACCTTTATTTACCTCAATTCTCAGCTGTAAGGTGGAGGTAATGATACTACATGCATGCTCACTTCATGACATAAATATATTTTGAGAAATGCATCATTAGGTGATTTTGTCATATGACCATCATAGAATGTACATACACAAACCTAGGTGGTATAGTTTATTCCATCATATAGCTCCATTACAATCTTATGGGACCACTATCATATATGCGGCCCATCATTGATTAAAATGTTATTATGTGGAGCATGACTATATTTGTTTCATAAAGTTCATATTAAGATTCATGTGTTAGTATTTTTAAGGCACTATTTGTTAGATAAAAAAGCTAGATAACTCATATTTGAATGTAGAAGGTCTACTAGGTTGTTAGGATCAGTGATTTGACTGTAGTTTAATCCGTAACATTGACCTATCTACCAAAAAAATTATGGACAAAAGAGGGGTGGTCAGGTAAATCTAGAGAAGCAGTGAGGAAGGGCCTTCATTGGTTGTTGAAGTTGGCAGAATCCCAGTAAAGGCAGGATCCACGAAATCAAAGACCACACATGTCTGTGTTCAGATGTGTTAGAAACTTCTCTTCATTTTTACCTCCTTAAATGTATCTCTAGGTTAGAAAAACCTTGTTGGGAGAACAAATCAACAAAAATAGATGCTGTGAGGAGAATTTCTAGAGACTGTGAGAGTCACTCAATTGAGATTACCAGGCAGAGAGAAGGTAGAAGCCACTCTGCCTGGGAAGTAACAGCAGCAATAGCTCCAGCAAGGCCAGTTGCAGCTAATGGCTCCAGAAGTGACAATGCTGAGTGAGGGCCACTCAGATTCTGCGAAAGAATAGAGTTGGGAGTTTGAGGAATATCAGCTCTGTGGGAACCTTTGGACTCCTATGGAGTGATGATTATAACTTCTCATGTTTCTTAAATCCAAAGATAATAGCAAAAACTCTTGTTCCTTTAGCCCTCCTTTTTTTTTTTTTTTTTTTTTTGTTTTAATCTAAAATTCTGGAATTCTCTCTCTCATTTCAGAAACAGAAAAATAAACAACCTAAAAATAAAACCTGGATTCAATTTCTGCCTCCTTTAAAGACCTTGAGTGGTTTCTGTGTAATTTGCTACTCTCTCTGGGACCAAGGTATCTAGACTTTGAGTAGCCGGGCTGTTGGTGTTGTTTATTCCACTCTCTTCAGCAGGGTCCATGAGGAAAGACTTCTGAATAGTTACTACACTGGGGATACAAAGACTTTTATGTAGGTTACAGAATTACAACATACATTAAATTCAGCTTTTCCATGTCTCTGATATTAAATCAATGACTGTAAAGGTGTGAGACTGTGAGAATGAGAATTATATTCAGCTGGATTTGATGGATTAGAGAACTTTGAACTCCCATAGAATCAGAGCCTCCCTTGACTGTAAGAGCAACCCTTTCTTCTCTATTTGAGGAAATTAGACATCTCTTGCTTGAAGAGCATCAGTGATCTTATCTAATGATGCCCATTTTCCTCAATTGTCATCCCATTAGCCTTCATTTCCATTTAACTAGCATCAGATACCTCAGATAGTCCCAGCACAACAAATATAAAGTCTCAGCATCGAGGAGATAATCTAGCCACTAAAAGTTTTGCAAGATTTTGACAATTTGTATCAGCAGAGACTAAGAAATTTATATGGGATTGTGCTAGAACAAGAAGGATGAAATCATCTTACACTGAGATGAATTTATTGATATGGCTGCACTTACCTAACACTTATGGTCTGAATTCTGTCCTTTCTGCCCAAATTTACTTCTTGAAGCCCCAACCCCAGAACCTTAGAATGTATCCATATTCAGATAATAGGATCCTGGAATAGAGGAGGACTGTTGATAGTACTTAAAACACATATACAAAGCAGGGTGTAGTTAACAAAATGGCAGCAAAACCACAGAACAATTACAATGTTTCACCTGCAAGGAGTTTTGGCAGTGGCTAAGTAAGCATGGTGTTCTTAGGAAGGAAAGGGCTCAAGAGCCAACTGAAATATTACTTGATCTAAATAACATCAAAATAAAACTCTAGATCTGGTGCTCAGAACTCTGACTTGAGTTGTCACAGTGGTTTTTATCTAGTCTCAATACCTAAAATAACACAGATCCAGAGCCACTTTATTGAAGGGAAAATCAAATTGCTTTGCAATACTGTCACAAGTAATACTGTAAATCTTCATCTTTGCTAAAGAAATTGAAGAAATGGAGGGAAACATCTAGACCTTTGGAGGATTACTAAACAATGGTTCTGATGTGACATTAATCCCCAGAGACCTAAAATAACACAGTGGTTCAATAGTCCAAACAGAGGCTTATGGAGGTCAGGTGTTAAATTGAATTTGGACCTAAGACCTTCTCAAAGACAGCCCCAGTGATTATGCAGACATAATCAGTTCCTGAAAGTATAGTTGAAATAGACATTTTTGGCAACTTGTAAAATCCCCACGTTGGCTTCCTGACCTCTTCAGTGAGGTTTATTATTATGAAAGACCAAGTAGAAGCTACTGAAATGTCAATACCTACCAAAGTAGAAAATCAAATGTAATACTGCATCTCTGGGGTCATTTCAGGAAGTAGTGCCACTATCAGAGATTTGAAAGATGCAAGGTAGTCCTGTAACATCTTCAGTTAATTTACTTTTTGACTTATTAAAAAGTCCTATGGGTCCTGGAGAATGACTGTGTATTATCATAAACCTAACCAGGTGGTTACTACAATTGCAGTTCCTGTTCCAGATTGAGCTCTTAATTGGAGCAAATCAACACAGCCACTGGCATTTGGTACAGAGTTATTGGGCTGAAAAATGCTCTTCTAACACTGTTTAGTGATGACTAGACGAAAGAGTTTGATTTCATCTGACAGTGACAACTGTATGCCTTAGAGTGTTGTCTCAGACGTATGTCAGCTCTTTGACTCTTTGTCATGATCTATATCACAAGCATGTTGACCATTTTGCCTTTACAAAAACACCCACTGGTCCCCTGCATTGACAACATTCTGCGAAGTAGACATCATTGCAAGGAATGTCTTAAATGACTTGGCAAAACACAAAAATCCCAGTGTGGAAGACATATTTGTGACAATTCTGGGAATTTAGTAAAGTTTGTTTTAATATAGTAATCTGAGACATGAACAAATTGGAAAAATAATTTCATTCTTTTTCATAACAATCTGTTATGCAATGCAAGCTTCTCTCCACTTGGTCCAAATGATCCAAGAGATTAGCTGATGCTGAAAGTATATGTAACAGACAGGAATGCTATTGATACAATCCAGATGTGGTGAATAACAGAGTTTTGGGAAAAAATGCATATTCTTTCTAAAAAATAACAATTGTCTTTTAGAATAATAATATATGTAGTTTGCTATTGTCCATAATAATGTCTGGATTCCAGACCATGAGACACCAAGTGACACGACTGGACTTATCTGACCCACCCGCTGAGTATGCCAGTACATCATCAGTAAGTGGAAGTGGATATACAAGATTGGCCATGAATAGGTTTTGAAAGCATAATGAAATGTTGTGATCTTGGACTCCATGAAAACTATATCGTTTACTTTCTTTCAACCAACTTCTAAGACCTCATAGAATGAGTTTGCAAACTTTTTCTGTAAAGGGCTAGATAAATAAATATTTTAGGCTTGTGGACTTATGGCTTTGATCATACCTATTCAATTTTGCCATTATAGTGTGTAAGCAGTCACAGACAATATGAAAACAAATGAATATAACTGTGTTTTCCTAAAACTTTATTTATAAAAACAGGCAGAGGGCTAGATTTGGCCCATGGGTCATAGTGTACCAACCCCTATCACAGAAAGTTTCTTACATCTCGTTGACTGAAAGAGAAAAATACTGGGTCTGGGCTTACTAATCATTCTCCACAATATGCTAGCACTAGCCAGAAGAGAACTTTTGCAACATTAAAGTTCTACTTAAGGAAATTCCTGAAAGATAAAGAATAAGGAGTTCTCTCAAAGGGATTAAAGAAAATACATCAGAAATTAAAGCAGTACATCTTACTGACACTTTAATTGAGAGATGATGAATCTACAATGAATGGATCTACGCTGAATGTATTTACATTGATTCATGGAGCATGGCTAATGGTTTGGCCAAATGGTCAGAACTTAGAGAGAAAAAGTTGGTGAATTGTTAACAAAAAGATATACAGATGAGGTATATGGGTGGTTAGCTTAATACAGGCAGATTATAATGATATTTGTGCCTCACGTGAATAACAAAGGGTGTTCAGAGCAGAACAATATCTCAATATTCACAGAGAAAAGAAAAAACTTTTAGTTATAGTCAGTCAAGTCCAGTCAATCACTTTTCTTCAACTGCTGTGTAGAATGGAATTATGTCTTACAAAAAGTTATTACTGAATCCTAGGACCTGGTACCTGTAAATATAATTTTAATTAGAAATAGAGTCTTTGTAGATGCAATTAATTTAAGCAGCTCTAGATAATATCATACTACATTTAGTGGTGGTCTCTAATTTCAACAATTTGTATCCTTTAAAGAGAAAGAAGAGGGAGATTTGTAATACGAATTCACACAGGGAAGAAGGTCATTTAAGATGGAGGCAGAGATTGAAGTTATGCCAAGGAGTGCCAAGGGTTTTTGGCAGTCTCCAAAATCCAGGGATGAGAGGTGGAATAGATTTTTCCTTAAGGCCCTCCAGTAGGAACCAACCATACCAACACCATGATTTCAGACTTCTGGCCTCCATAAGTATAAAAGGAAAATTTTATGTTGATTTAAGCTATTCAGTTTGGGATAATTTGTTATGGCAGCCCTAGGCAACCTAACACATGGTACTTGCTCAACGGCCAAGTGGATATGGCATCAGCGGTTGAAGATTATGTATGTACTCAACCACCAAGGCACTGGTAGCAGAATAATTACATCAGAAACCCTCTCTCATGAAGTGAGTAGTGGTTAATCCTAACTGGTTAGACACTTTTTCTTGATATGAATATGGCTTCCATACTTGCAATGCTTCCATACGTGGATTCATAAAATGTCTGATTTACAGTATAATATGCTAAAAAAATTTTCCTGACCAAATAACGAATTTTACAGAAAGAGAAGCAGAGCAATGGCTTAAAACTATAGGATTCATTGATTCTCAATTACCATGTTGCAGCTGGCCTTATAGGATGTAGAAATGGCCCATTAACTAATTGACTATAGTGTCATGTCGGAGGCAACACCTTGTGAAGTTGGGGTGTTGTTCTATAAGATCAGGAATATGTTTTGAAACGTGGTGTTGTTTCTTCCATGGCCATATTTTATAAATAGAATTTTAAAAAGAGAGTTGAGGAAGTGGGTAGAAGAACTGAAGTTGACTAAGATTCTGTGAGGAGGAGTAGTCTATACTGGAAATAGTCAAATTTGATTTCAGTGCATTAAGTCCGGAAAATTTCACAGAAACTCTTGTCTTTAAAACAAAAATAATCTTCCTAGTTTTTAAATAGGTGGATAGCCAACGTAATTAAGACAAAACACTTTCCAAATAAAATTAGCATAATGCAGAACAGGAGTACTATTCTACCCAGCTGTTGTGAATCTCTCTTAATATGAATTTGGAGTTATTCTAATATTAATAGTTGTGTAAAAGTAACTGTCCTGTTTTGGTTAAGTGATGAGCGCTTGGTAAAATGCTGCATGAGAAATCATATATGCCAAATGATGGCTTTCCAGTATTTCTACCCCTACCCCTAGTACTACTAGTGTTTTTATAGTTAAATTTTAATTGCTAACAGTTTTCTATTTCCTTCTCTTGATATTTTTTTTTTTTTTTTTTTTTTTTGAGACGGAGTCTCGCGCTGTCGCCCAGGCTGGAGTGCAGTGGCCGGATCTCAGCTCACTGCAAGCTCCGCCCCCCGGGGTTCACGCCATTCTCCGGCCTCAGCCTCCCGAGGAGCTGGGACCACAGGCGCCGCCACCTCGCCCGGCTATTTTTTGTATTTCTTAGTAGAGACGGGGTTTCACCGTGTTAGCCAGGATGGTCTCGATCTCCTGACCTCGTGATCCGCCCATCTCGGCCTCCCAAAGTGCTGGGATTACAGGCTTGAGCCACCGCGCCCGGCCAATATTCTTATTTTTATAAGTCATCCACTGTTGTAATGGTAGAATTTGGGAAATGTTATTTTCTTGTTTTATTGTTAATTTTTATTGAATATTCTGTCTGCATTACTATAACTATAGCTATCTCCATTCTTTAAGGCAATGATAGCTCAGATAGAGAATAATGAAGCATACATATTATCAGCCATAAATATCACTTTTCAAAGTCATTATGTTACATTCAATATCAAAGTGTTTCTAATCACATCTATATTTCTTAGCAATGTGATTAGACTATGCAGGCAAAAGATAACGATTTCTATAACATGCTTAGAATTGGGACATAATGAAACATTGAATTTGTAAACTTACAAAACCTAAACATTCTGGTATTATGTAGTAGAATTTCAAGCCAAAGAACAATGCCATTTTTAAAATAAATACATTGCATGCCATGCTGCCTTGTACAGTGATATCTCAATTAACAAATACCCTAGATGAAGAACTCTAATTGAGAATCATGGAATTGAGAAAAAAAAAAATCAATCATGCTAAGTAGAGCTGCCTGAGATTTTACCCTTCACACAAAAATCTTTCAGTGCCTCCAGCTGTATGCCAGGGCCCAGCTGAAGGTAAGTAAATCAATTTTTTAAAAGCCAGCGTGACATTTGTATTAGACAATTATCCTCTATAATTTTCTACATTTTTCTTTCTGCAATTCCTAGGGTAATATGCCCAGAAATTGAAGTGCCTAATGCCTGTGCTTCTACCTATTAAAATTAAGAAAAGTCTGATAATTGGTAATCTACTTTTGTGTGTTTACTGGTTCTCATAACTAAATCTCAAACTTGACCCATGGTTACCTTATTTAAGTAATGCATTATTAGTTACCTTTTAATTCTGGTTTCCTCCAATTTCATTGAGAAGTAAAATCCTAGCACATTCTTTAGCCCCTAGGAGCAACCCTACTCAGTGTATGATCGGCGCTTTTTTACTCTTCTCATCCCTCTGCACTTAATAAATTGCCATAAAGTCTATTCTGTGATGATTCTAAAGTAGAAATGATTGCAGACCAGTGCCTTTTGACAAGAAGAAAATCATAACTTACCTCTTTATCTACCCTGATGCCTTGGTGCATGAGTATGAGAAGCTGGATAAGCAGGTGGGCATGAGTGGATAGCTGAGCAGACATGTCATTCTAAGAACCAGCTGAATCTTGAGAAGGGGTTTTAAATGGAGTTTTTCCATGTTCTACTGCATAAATAAGCTCTCAGTGCTTGCTTATTAAGCTCCAGGGTGGGCCCAATTCAGGAGCCTAAGGAAGCAGAGAAGCCTGTAGACAATTGTGTCAAGTCAAATTAGTAGGCATTTTTTCCAGATTGGTGAGTGGGGGTAAACATTTTAGCTAATCATTTAGAAGACAAATAATGAACACTTGGAGGATGTGCATCTAGCTTTGTCATAGAAAAACAAGGAGGTCATCTGGGAGTCTTACTTAAATCACATGAGAAAGGATGGTTCTTTGTAATAAGCAATTTCCTAAAATACAAAAGGGTAGAAGGATTTCTTAATCACTGCTGTTTTCTAGGAGCACAAAACTCGGGTAAAGTTCAGCACTGTTAGTCTTTAATATCTACTTTCAGTGAAATAGTAAAAAGTTGGAAAGAATGCTAGCCTTTGTTTAAATGGTCACTCTATTGTGCAGACAGAGCTTGGCTACAAGTGTCAGGTAAACCTATAGCTCATCCACTCCTACAGTCAATTGCACCAGCTGCAGATGGTTAGAGAATTCCACTGTCAGGCAAAGTCATCAACATTTCAGGTGACACCTGGGTTATTCCAGACATCGTATTTAAAAGGAAATAAAGGAAAAGTAATACTCCTTTCCACTTTCCATCTCATTGAGTCTTGTAATTTCTCATTCAGTTAAACCAACTAATCAGATAAATAGAAAACAGCCTTCAATTTTGTCAAATGTTTTAAGTATAAAGTTAATAACATTTAGCTCTTAGTCTTGTAAAGATTTGAGGTGGTATCCAATGATGGCTGTTCGAATAAGAACAGAAAGCTTGTGGAAGAAATATCTTGTCATATGGAGGTGACTTCAATTTTTAAATAATCCCAAGTAAGTGACTTTCTAATATTTATTAGTTTATTCATTCAGCTAACAAATATTTGTTTGTTGAGCATCTAGTATGTATCAGGTACTGAATAATGGCAACACAAAAATAAGTAGGAAGTTTTCCCTGCATGCCATAATTTCCTAGTCTAGTAGGGAGGAATAACATTTAAAATTCACTTGTAACCCAATGCAACAAGTACAAGCAGAGGTTAGTACAAGAGCTTACTGAAATGCAGGAGAAGATATAACTAACAGCCCCATGAGAGGACTAGGGATATACTCACACAGAAGTGACCTTGAATGAAACGCTGAAAGATGAATGAGAATTAGCTAGACAGAAAGGGTGGGGGGACTTTCCAAGAAGTAGAAATATGGGGTTGTACTTCCCAAGTATGTATGTACTTTCCAAGTAGTAGAGGCATGAAGGCATTTAAACTATATTGTATGTGAAGATCCACTGGTTGTGTAGGGTGGACAGAAAGTGGGTGTAGTGAAGAAATGGGTGGCTATGTGACTACATAGTGAAGCCACAGGTCTCATGGGATGACCACAGGAATCTTGCTTCAGAGTTTCCTGGATTAACTGATAAAATTCAGACTGACGGTCTTAACTGAGACCTACTGTATGAGGCTGTTCATGGAGTAAGGATCTAAAATTAGCATTTTTTGCAATATTCCTGGAAAGTCTGATACACTCTGGAGTTTGATACTCACTGTTGTAGATGTTGGCAAATTTGGATGATAAGGTTCATATTTACTAAAATATAAAGATTAAAGTTTACTCTGTAGGAATTTCAGAAACAGTGAAGGCATTTAAATTGGAGTTAGATGTCACATTTTCTGTACAGTAAGAACACTGGCTGTGGTGTGAGTAATCAATGGTAATGTGGGGTGGGTAGGGTTATGACACAACCATAATAATAACAATGAGTTAAGATGTGATTGCCACAGTATAGGCAGGAGATGTTTTTGAGGGTTTAAACTAAAGTAGGAAGGAAAAAGATTTGGAAGATATTTAAAAGGTGTAATTGGCTAAATGCTGTGAACAATTGGATATGGAGGCTGAGTGGAGAAAGGAGCCTGGAATGACAATGAGGTTTTTTGTTTTGGTAACTTGGGTTTTATAAGAGTATGTGTGCATTAATGCACACATCTGTGTGTGTGTTGTTGAATGCTTTACACATATCACCTTATTTAATCCTTTCAACGGCTATGAGGGAAGTTTTTGTCTGTATTTCATCTCTTATCCATGAGACAGAGTCTTAGAAATGTTAGCGAAGTTGTCCTAGATCCAGATTTTCTAGATTGCATCATAATTAAGTACAGTGACAAGATTCAAATTCAGGCAGGCTGAGTCCACGCTCCGCACCCTTATCCACTACACCCACCATTTCTCCATAGAAATAATTCAAACATGGCTCAGGAAGGGAGGATTGCAATTCCTCTACTCATTCAAACATCACTGAAGCCTTCACTGAGGAAGCCTGTGTTGCTCTGGGTTCTATGTCAGATTATCAAACTAGTAATAACAATAGTCTGTTTCTCTGTGCATTCTGGTTTTCAGTTTGCTTCTGTACTAATTATACAGTTCACCCTTTTATGAGGTTAAGAACTGAGAATGAAAGCACTGGTATTTCTTTGAATAGCATAGTATGAAATAAATTGCTCTGTTTAGAAGAACAATATTGGCCACTACTTCTGTCCGTATGGGAATGACATAACTGCTCTTTAGAGTAGATGATTTTTCATTTAATAAAATACTTCATAGGTCTCCTTGGGAAGGGAAAGTGAGATGCTCCTTATCTCCCTGCACCTACTGTAGTATAAAAGGAGATCATGAAACTTACATTCTGCATAAGAAACAAAGAGTGATTAGGAGTTGGAAAAAAAGGAAGGCAAAAACAGGGGAAGAGAAGGACAAGAGAAAGAAGTTCTCAGTGGTATGGGTGGCCAAATAAAAAGAAGTGTTGAATATCTAATCTACCTTTGCCATATGATGCTGTTACGTATCCCTTACTCAGTCAGGCCAAACATTTTGCGCTGATAGTGACTTTCAAGAGTGCTGTTGTGAGTAAACAAAAGAAAGGAACTAGGTCCCATACAAAAGGTCAATTTTGATTAGAGAACATATTACTCTATACATAGTGACCAGGATCTCATAAACACCTAAGAACTTAAAAGACACACACATTGAGTGGGCTTAGGAAATTTACATACAATTGCTTAAAAGCCTGAATCTTACATCCAGTGGGAAATCCAAAGCTTGCTCAATGTCTTTTTTGTTGTTGTTGTTTATTTGTTTGCTTTTCGTTTTTAAGTTGAGTAACATAAAGGAATGGAGGGAAGGGAGTAGGACAAAGAGGAAAAAAAAAACAGTGGATGAGAGTGAAGGTATTTGGGAGCAGGGCAACTGAAAAGCAAGGGAGAAACACAGGTATGAATGATTTGAGATGGTCTAAGAAAATGTGAGAAACATTGCAGGTATAATGAATTAATCTCTTCAAAGTCTTTATTAAGAGAACAGAAATAGGTGTGCAGGTTTAATTTCATTTTGCAAGCAACAAAACCCTTCTAAGGTTTCTTCTGTTTTGAAGGAGCTGGGAATTTAGAAACCACATTCTCTAGATTCTCTTGACTCTATGGAATAGAATACAATTTATGTTCTAACAACAAGGTGCACTGGAGCATGATTTTGAAGGTGGAAGAGAGACACGAATACATTATTTTTTCCTTTGGCAGTGCTAGGCAAATGCCATGTGCTTCAGCAGATGTGAAATTTCTGTAGAGGTTTTGCTGTGATCATCAAGAATAGTTTTCTGGAGTTCCTTGTGCTGGTAGGCAGGCCCTGGTTACCACCTGGTTTTCCACACTATTCCTGTAGTGGTGAACCTGAAAGCTAGCAGAAGTTACCTCTGACTTTTGCATCTTTAGTTCTTTCAAAGATTTTGTAAGCAATTAATCCCCTATGTGAAATCTCTCTTTGTTAAAAAATACTTAGAGTGATTTCTGTGTCCTAACTGAAACTTGGATTTGGGATTGATGATGATAAACTTTATCTTGAGCCCTGTATGTCTAGAAAATAACCATAGTTATGAAAACTTTCACTCTTTTGCCTCAACCACTCTTGCCCTTGCATGTTCCAAGATAAGACCTCACTCTATCCTTCCTCTTGGCTCCCATAAGACTGTGATGGCTCCCTTGTTTACTGTCCTCTCCATGCTTTACCATTGTCATATATGCTCCTTCTTAGACACATAAAGAAGTTTCCTAACACCTCAAACATCATAGTGAGCTAAAATAATATCATCTTTAAGAATTTTTAATTCATCATAATTAAGAATCCTCTAGGATAGAATTCCTACTCTAATCTTCTATAGAAAACGCTTGTTATGCTAAAATTGCTTCTTGGCCATCACATGGTTAAATTAGTTACTCCAAGACTAAGTGGGCAGACCATATTATTTTTTAAACTTTTACTGCTTGCAATTGTGTCCTACGGCAAGTAACTTATCTCTAAAATTTTGATCTTCTATAAAAGAAAAATAATTCATTAAAATTTTGGGTAACATATGACAAATGTAACATTCTAAAAAGCATAATAATGTATTTGTATATTAATATAAATTTTCTCTATGAACATGCTCATCTAATAAATATTCAGATTTTTACCATAGAAAAAGTTACCTTTATAATCATAGCCTAAAACCCACACTTTTTATCAGTTGCATTCATCATCTTGTGTTCCTTTTATAGATAATTCTCAAAATAAACAACAAAAGTCCACAGGAATTTGAGAGTAGTATAATATTAATGACATTCTACACTTAAATTTTATTCCTTTACTTATTTTCTAAAGGAATTTATTCTATTATACCCCTATATTTTTATTGAATACATCTTTCTTCATATGCAATTCATAACAGCTAATTTTTCCCATCAATAATTCTAACTTCCTTTTGCACATGCATAAATTATGGCTGATGTTCTAAACAGTTGGTGATGGGAAATGTGAAGCAAAGAACAGTGAGAAATTAAAAATCATAAGCATACTGTGTTATTAAACATCTCCAGGATTCCTGGATGGTAAAGAAAATAAATGTATTATCAGTTAGAATAAGTAGGCTTACACTATTTTAACAAATAACTTTGATTCTCAGTGACTTACAATCCATGGTTTTATTTCTTGTTCATGCTAAATGTCCATTTTAGGTTAGCAAAAACTCTCTTCATCATAGTGTGCCAGGGACCCAGAATGTGGGGTGGCATCATCTCAAATGCAGTAAGTTACCATGCCCAAGTACAAGAAGGTCTCTTAAAATCTCATTAGGCCATTAAATTCTATGGTTTTGAATTGGCAGATGTCACTCTCACTCACACTCATCAAACAAGTCACATAACTCCACACAATCCCAAATTGTGTGTGTGCCTGGAAGATAGATGGAATAAAGCCAGAAATATTTGGCACACAGTACCATTAAGGAATACTACAGAAACTGAGGGAGGTGATTAATTCTACAAGTTTTTTTATGCATGGTATTATTTGGATTACACAATTCTTTTAGGTTATACTCACATGTGGTTTTGTGTTACATCTCACGTGAAGCAATTTAGAGAACTCAGCATCTTTTGTTTGGAAGATGATTAATATCCACAGGTAGTCTTTAATGGGAATTGCTCTTATATCCATTCCATTCTGTATTCTCCTCACTGTAAGATCAGTCAGGTATTTATAGCATGCCTGGTATATATAAAGTAATCAGACAATATAAAGATGAATCAGTCATACATTATACTCAAGGAACTTATATTGTGCTAAAAGAGATAAGACATACATAATTATTACAGAAGTTATAAAATAATAAGTGTGAGAGTTTGTAGTAGGAAAATGTCACTTTGGACTTGGCAGGGAAATGGTAGCAGAAAGCATTATATTTTTGTTGGATGAGTAGCATGTCAATATTTGTAGAAGGAGGAAGTGAGCATTGGAAGGAAAGGAAACATACAAACAAAGCTATGCTGATAGAACATGGTGATCTAGTAGATCAGCAAAGAATATGTGAAGGGAAGAAAAAAAGAATATTGAAAGTGTAGTGAACATATGGCAATAAAACAGATAAACTTGGTTGCAAACATCCACTAAGAATTTCATCTGCTATTGTATAAATATCAGAAAATTTTGGAACATGTTATAAGGAATCTAGGTAGACCAAAAGATGAAATAATACTTCTGCTTTCTGACACTGAATTGAGGAACTGTGAATTCTTAGCATGAACGAATTTTGCAACCAGTATTTTCAGAAAAAAAATTCAAAATAATGACAGCAAAGGTTAACTTTACCCTTTTGACAAATAGTTATCCAATGTTAGAATTGATTACTAGGTGGGACTGGGTCCGTGGAGAACATAGTAATAAAATTTCATTCATACCTTTATTATTTTAGCACTTAAATTCTATTTATCTAACAGCACTGATTTAGATGTTAATGAAGGCTGTGGAGAAAGGAAACTTTGAGTTTACTTGGGAAGACTTTATTTGAAAAATAATGACAGTCGAGCGTAATAACTGTTACAAAGGGGAAATGCTATAGAAACATATAACTGGAATACTTAACCTAAGTGAGGAGTCAGGGAGGCTCTTCTAGAGAGAAATAAGATTATGTTTATATCCAAGTTTAATGATCGTAGACTCTATTGTTTATAGTAAGGAAAGGCAGGAGAGGTGTAGGCAGGCAGACTGGAATCCTAGAAAGCAATCTTTAGTTTACTAAGTGTATCAGTGAGGGTTCTTGATTACACACAATAGAAATCAAGTGTAGTTGATTAAAGCATAAAATGAATTTATTGGAAAGTTTTCAGGTAGGTCACAAAATCACCGGGAAGGTTAAAAAACAGATGAATAAAATGAGTAGAAGCAAGAGAGGTTTTGTAGCCAAAACCATAGCCAAAATCATGCTTTAGAACTAGTTTGATGACAGCAGCCCCTCCCCACGAACTCAAGTCTCAGTAGCACCCTCTACTGGTACTGGTATTTTGCCAGTAAAATGCAGGTATTGGACCCTGGAGACTGCTGTCTTGGGAGCAGAAAACTGCTGCCACCATCGCTAGTGACTCCAGAATGGATTCCTCACTCTTCCTAATTCTCTATGTCAGCATTTCCCCATTTAAAGTACAGATGGGTCCAACTTACTGTGTGGACAGACTCTAAGGTGGCCCCTACAATACCTACCTCCTAGGGCCTTTATGTAATCCCCTCTCCTTGGGTGTGAGCAGAGCCTGAGACTTGCTTGTAAGTAATAGAAAACAGTGATTGGAAGGTATGTGATTATGTTACGTAAGATTGTAATACACCTTTTCCAAAGAGACACTTTTCCTTACTGACTTTGAGCAAACAGGCAGCCATGCTGAAAAGGACCACCTGGCAAGAAACTGAGGGTAGCACCAGATGACAGCCAGCAAAAACTGAAGCCCCCAGTCCAGAATCCTTAGGGAATTGAATGCTGACAGTAACCACATAAACATGAAAATAGAACCTACCTCAGTTGAGGCTCAGATGAGATTGCAACACTGGATGACAATTTGAGGTGTTATGAGACCCCAAGACAGAGCATCCACCTGGTTAAGTACTGCTCAGACTGCTGACCCTCAGAAATTATGAAGTTAAAAGTGTGTGTTTTTTAAGCCACCAAGAGCGTGGCTACTGGTATTTAGCAGTAGATAACTAAATCTGTGACGAACTTAGACCTTGGTCCTGAGCCCTATCTGTGAGGAATGTTGGAAAAATGAGTACCTGAAATTTGTAGCTTTCAAAGCACAAGAAGTCTCAGAGGATGGAAGCTACTTATATTTACTTCTTAGAGCTGCTGCAACAATCGACCACAAACTTGATGACTTAAAACAACAGAAATTTATTCTTTTATAGTTCTGAAGGTCAGAAGTCCAAAATCAAGATGTTAGCAGGATGACACTCTTTCCAAAAGTTCTAGTAAGTGGTTTTATGCCTCTTTCTGCTTCCAGTGGCTCCTGGCATTTGTTGGCTTGTGGCTGGCATAATTTCAGTCTCTGAAACTGTCTTCACATCACCTCCATTTTTGTCTCTGTGTAACTTTTTCTGCTGTTTCTATGGCTTCTCTCATTGAATTTAGGGCCCACCCTTAATTCAGGATGATGTAATCTTAGTCCTTACCTTAATTACCTTTATGTTAAATTTCCCTACACACAAATGTGCTTTTTTCTTTTTTTTTCATCCCCTTCTTAGTGTCAGTGAAGTGCTCCTTGACTGTGAAGACGTACACTAAAGGTATTGCCATCGTGATTAGCTTATTCTATCTTAACTTATGTTTTATTTTTGTTTTTATTTTTTATTTATTTTTATTTTCTTTTTGAGATGGAGTTTTGCTCTTGTTGCCCAGGCTGGAGTTTAATGGCACAATCTCAGCTTACCACAACCTCTGCTTCCTGGATTCAAATGATTCTCATGCATTAGCCTCCCGAGTAGCTAGGATTACAGGCATGCACCACCACTCCCGGCTCATTTTTGTATTTGTACTAGAGACGGAGTTTCACCACATTAGTCAGACTGGTCTCAAACTCCTGACCTCTAGTGATCCACCCATCTCGGCCTCCCAAACTGTTGGGATTACAGGAGTGAGCCACTGTGCCCAGCTCTATCTTAATTTATCTGGCAAAATTTGACATGAAAAGCCACTATCTTCAGTATGGTTTGGAATACTTGTTTATCATTTAATAAAAACTATTTTTGGGAAATTTAGGAAAAATTTTACTTTAACTGGTGGAAAATTTTTTAAATCTAAAACCACATCCATTATTTCTCTGTGTAAAAGTTCCCACCTTTGCTGTCTCCCATGTTGATATATGAAGAAAGTGTCTTCATTACAATCCACTGAAATAATAAAGGAAGTAAACAATACATTCACATCATTGATAGGAAGACCCTGAAAAATGCTCTGAATGGAAAATTTTTCTTTAAATGTGAAACTGTTAAAATGCTGAGCATATTTCTACTTGTCCTTTATTCAACTTCGAAAGCAAAAAGTCTTACTGGAGCTTTTTGAAGTCCATGATTCTTTCACTTGTGACATTGTGGCCAATGAGGTCATGTTTATTGTTTTAAAGGTTCAACCTAGATTCTGGGAGTGAGCCACAATAAAAAACCCTCTGTAAAATTTCTTCTGACTCTCTACATGTTCAGCAGGAGTTCTGGGTAGGAATCATTTATAAAGGAAAAAAATATTTTGATGTCATTAAATACAAGACCTTGTAGCCAACTTTTGTGATTCCAAACAAAATCAGTTTCAAAAATTCTAAATAGAGTTTTGTAAGAATCTGTACACAAATTCAATTGTCATAGATTAATCTTACAAGAAGATGCTGAAGATTGATATGATCAGACCCCAAGCTGCCAGCTTCAACCTACATACTCTTCAACCACTTTTGATCTGACTTTGTTTGCTACACCCCCTCTTCATCTAGGAGTTGGATATTATCTTCTGCTCATGTATCAAATTCTTGAGGGTGATGTTGATTTGACAGTGACTAAATGTCAGTACTCCTCTTCATACAATGGCTGCTTCTTTGCTGTTTAAGCACTAAAATAATAAATATTTTTTAGTATCAGTCAGCATCACGCTAAAGCTCAATGGTATTGAGTGGAATCATAATATAGCAGGAGTCCTTGACAAACAGTATTCTGTAGCTCCTATACAATGTTGAGAGCTTTTAGTATATCTAACTATCTGTATAGTAAGGGTTTAAGCCATTCACAAATAAAGAAGGAATATAATCTTGGGTCACAGAAGTCAAAAGGTTTCATTAGCAAGCTTCCAAACATTGTGAAATCACATCAGCATTAAATTTGAATACGATATTTGTCACGTATTGATCACCGAGATTGATTTAGTATCAAGTTCTGCTTCCAGGTAGAGACACAAAACCCAAAATGCTGTCTCAATCATTGACCTTAACTATAGACATAACACTGACCTGAAAATCTATATTTGGATTGGTTGCAAATATTCTTTGATATTCAACTTTCTTCTAATAGCAAGAAAAGATCACCAAAAAGATTGTTCAAAGATACCTCTAAGCAATCAACCCAATAAAAATTTAATACCATTCAAATGAGCTTGTCAGAGGTATAAATGTCTTATTCATTCATCTATTCATTTATTTTAATGTATTTATTTATTGACTGCTCTGGGCCAGGCCTTGTTGTAGATGTCTTTTTAAATCCTGTATTGGATGTTTTATTGTGCTTAGTTCTGATAATTCTTCTTAGCAGGTGATATTTTCCTCATTCTATAAATGAAAAAAGTGAGACTCAGCATATGGGGACTTCAGCAAATAAGTTATTGACTTAAACACACTCTATAGATTTATGTAAAGTCAAGATTTATGTAAAGTATAAATGTCATATAATAGGAACATTGTTTTGGCAACAAGTATACTAACAGTGGATTAAGCAACTTGAGGTTTACTGTTCTCATATAATCAGATATATGTAGATAGTCTGTTAGTATTAGTTCAATAGCTCAAAGATATCAAAACCAACATTTCTGAAATCCCCTCGGTCTCCTTACTGTCCTCAGTTACAAGCATCATGTTCACATTTCAGGAAGAAGACAGAGGAAGGAAGTGGTGCTAGTGATACTAATTCAACCCCTTTGCCTGGGCAAGAGCTTTCCCAGAAGCCACCAAAAAAGATTTGTGTTTGTGCACCAAGATATTTATCACATGACAGCTCTCCATTGCAAGAAAATCTGACAGAGTGAGTATTTATTTTTTTCTTTTCTTTTTTTTTTTTTTTAGCCTCTGTGGTATAAACAGCAAAAGAAAAAAAAATATACTGAATGGAAGCTGGGCTTCTCAAAAAATTGACCAGAAATCATCATAATTTTAATCTAAAGCTATTGGGTATATTTTCCTGGTAGAAAAAACATACGCATAGGCAATAATAAGACAACAAACAGTAAGTCAGCTTGAAAGGGAGCTTGCCAGGGTTGTGGACACATGATCATTCATTCATGTGTGTGTCTGTGTGTTTATGTGGTAGAGGTGAGTGAAATATAAGGATTAATATTGGGAACCTAGATTTAAAAATAGACATAGAAAAAGGGATCAAGAAAAAAGAGTAAGAGTTAGTTTTTATATGTGACAGCTTATTCTTAATCCAGAAAAATTGCAGAAAACACACTCAACATAGTTTGATTCCCTCAGTAGCTTGTTATTGCCTAACAACTTTGGTACATCCTCTTAACTTGATATGTCGGGTCTTTCAGTACCTGGCTTCAGACCCAGTTTTTTTTTGGGGGGTGGTGGTTAGTTCTTTTTTAAAATTTTACTTTAAGTTCTGGGATACATGTGCAGAACATGCAGGTTTGTTACATAGGTATACATGTGCCATGGTGTTTGCTGCACCTACCAATTCCAGACCCACTTTTAGTTTATCTTAATAATCCTATGCTCCAGTCACATAGGTCAAACTTACTCGTTGGATATCCCCCATATTTTTCTTATTTAGTCATGTTATTCTCCATCTTACTCACGTTAATATTTTCTTACTTTTTTGCACGATGTCTGCTATTTAAAGTCTTAGTCATCTTCTAAGATTGTCTTAGGTGACAACTTCTCCATGAACACTTTTGGATCTCTCCAGCTGAATGTGAACATTCAGCTTACCTTTCATAACATGTTAAAAGATTATTTCTCTTATGATGCTTGTCCTGCTTTTTAAAATTTAATTATATACTTGTTAATTTTATTTTAACTTTTTTTTCTAATCAGACAACATATTTCAGTTAAGGTTCAGGAAGGATCTGTTTTAGAAGACAATAATTCTTCAGTTTAATTAATTACTAGCAGCCATAAGGTTTATGTATTATGGACATAGAGTCTATAGTGTTCATAGAGTCCATAGTGTTCGTGTTATATGTCGGCCTTGCAGCACATTCAGCTACTGTCCTTTAAGCCAAGATTGAGGTTGTGTCATTTACTTATTAAATATGTTACTCTACTGCAATGTAGTGTTAACATCTGCACTGTACTCAATAGAAGAGTCAATTACTGTAATACTCTTGATATTGAACCACTAAACATGACCCTTCCTCAATGACAGCCGCTCAAATTGAATCTCATCCTGCTAAACTAGCTGATTCTTTGATCTGTGCTGATTGCTTGGCATTACATATATCAATAGCACTTAAGAGTTTATTATATGCTTCTGAAGCTCATAAAATATTGAGTATAGTTTTATTACATGATTATACTGCTGGGCTACCAAAGCCAGCAGGATGGAGGTGTGGCAGAATGGAAAATGTTTAATGACATAGCTCAGTGTGTGTCATGGCATCCATATTTCTTCTCAATAGGGGAGCCACTAATGTCATAAACAGAAAATTAAAAATCAGCTCTTTTGTAGGGAAAGTAACGTTCCCTCCTGTTGTTGCAGTTTGTGTAGAAGACAGAGGCAACTGGAGGAGAAATTCACATAGTGCCTGAAGGCACAGCAGGATGTGTGCAAACCATTTTAGAGGAAAGCAAATACCAAGGCTGGTATTTGAAATGTTTACCAAAGAGTTTTCCTCAGATTTTCTTGTACCCTTTGTACTTCCCTCTTTGGAGGAACAATACAGCACACAAGCATTTAAAAAAATAAAAATCTATAGGATTACCAAAATCCAGTCCTCAGTTATTCAAAAGCCTAAACTCTTAAGAACTCATATATCACATGGCACAAGTGATAACTTTGAAAGAAAGGATGAGAAAACAGACTACCCACCTTATCTCCCTCCCCAGATTAGGTGGAGTTTCTCTGGGAGAAAATGAGAGAAGGATGAGAGAGAATGTAAACAGCTTAGTATGTGGCATTTAGTATGTATGTAGATTTGCGCCCTGCCCCTGACACATCACATGAAGATTTCTTGAGGAAGCAGATAGGAAATTATTCAGCATACACTTGGTGTGACCACCTATTAAGAATGCTCACAGAGCTAAAGTAAAACTAAGGCGGTGCCTTCCAAAGTACTAGTGTGAAAGGTACCCAGAGCCTGATGGGTTTCAAATTCATAAAACATATCCTTCATGCATGCAGAGCAGTGCAGCCATGGCGTAGGGATTAGTGCCATAAATGGGAAGTATGTTATCTTTCTTCAAAATTCAAGTTGAGCACTAGGTCCTTATCAATGGTATGTTGTATGTATTGGGAAAGCCACAAATTGGAGTGTGTAAAACCCGAAGTGTTATATTTTATTTTAGTGGCTTTAATTTATTTTAAATATGCTTTCAGAAATTGACTGTACAAATTCCAGAGGAAGAGTGGGTTTATGTATCACTGTGGTCTTCCCATGTTAGGAGTGAGATAACACAACAAAGTCTATGTTATTATTTGTCTATTGTAACACCTATTGACACATACGTGTTCCTATCTGACCTATGGTCATAGATTCACCCAGGCTGCTGTTTATTCCAAATTTATGGCACTAATCCATATGCCATGGCTGCACTGCTCTCCAATGGGCAGACAGCTGCCTGATCTCAAGTAACACTGTAGTCTTCCCAAATACAAAATATCAACATTCACTGTAAGTGAGTATAAACAAGAGCATCCTGTGATTCAGACCATAGGCCACGTAGGCAGAAGAATGAGGAACAGAAGAGGATCAGAAAACAGACCTAGACTTAAAGACACAGAATCTCATTTCTGTCAGTCTTTAAAAATGATACATTTCAAATATTTTATTGCAACCTAAATACAATTTAGAATAAGTAGTATACAATTACATACAGTAACATAGGTTGACATCTATTTTCTCATCGTGAGTTTGGTCATTTTTAACAAGGCATTTCATCTTCATATGTCCTGAGATTAAGAACACCTTCAGGCCTTGTTACAGGTAGGTATTTGACCAAAGTAGCTCCCTTCTGACTTTTATGTCAGGAGAGCCCTGGATGGATAAAATAAGTTAGCAGTATACCTTACCAAATGTATTTTATCAAGGCTTCTTTATTTTCTGGGTTTACTGACTACTGTATATCCATGCTGGAGTCCTTGGACTTGTTTGACATAGATGTTATAATACCCCAACCTTCCAGTTGTATATGGATGGATATAAGTTCCTCTAAATTTTTATCAAGTACATTTTTGAAAACAAGCATAGTTAATTGATCATCACAAAATGACATTAATATTTCGTCTCCCTGTCAATCCTACTCTAGCTTCATTGTGTAAAAAATACATTTTGATACTTAACCTAGATTCCCATGTGGAAGCCTAATGTTTTCTCAAAAGTATTCAGTGTGCAGAGGAGAGTGGGAGAAAAAAATCAATGGTTACTTAATGCACTTTCCTATTTAGAATATAAAATGCATAATAGTGGAAGGGAAACAAAATTTCAAGGTGAAAACAGACTTAGAAAAATAGACTGAACTACCCTACACATTTAAATGCTTCAGATAAAAGGATCTGAGAATAAACAGACTAATATCCTACATAGTACTTGATGCACATATTTAAACTAAAAAATACATTGACATAGGTCTGGGGGTGCTTGGTGGGTTTAGCTGAAGTATGCATTGTCAGCTAAAAACAAGTTTTCTTTTCATTCTGAATCCTAAAATCAAATTTTGAGATAAGCAGTTTGAACTAGTTTTACATTAAATGTTTAAGCTATCATCAGAAAAATCTTTGAAAACCTTTGAAACCCACTAAATAAAAGAGAACAGCATCTTAATATTTGTGTTGTTGTCCCTAGTGTAAATAAACAATTCCAGAAAGGTCTGGAAACTTGTAGGAGATGTGTTTTTCTATGTAAGTTTGGTGTCAGAGTTTGTTGACAGTGTCTATATTCTAGGGCGAGCATATGGTCCTCTTATGTAATGAGTAGGATCAGAGCTTCAGAAGGCCAAGGAAGGGAAAGGGAGTTTGTCACCAAATGTTCGTGCATTGTCCGTGTCTAGAAATCTTTTAGTCCTAGGTTTCCTACAGAATCACCTCTTTATATTTCCTGTTCCCTTTTATTCTCATTGTCATGACTTTTGGCTTCTGATCAGGGTTTCTGATCTGCTCTGACCATAGCAAGTAATAGTTTTTCCCCCTTTAGTATTGCTACCTTGTCCCTAAGACCTCAAGTCCACATTACTTGAGATCAGGCAGCTGTCTGCCCATTGTTATTTCACTGAAGTAGCTAGGTCTTTGAGTGTGTAGTGTGAGGTTGGAGAGGATGTGGAAGGATAGGGAAAAGAAGAAGAAATCAACATTGTCAATGAACTGTGTGAGATGATAGAGGGAAATTGAGGAAGGACACACTATTATTTAAGGTATTCAGTAAGGAATAAATAACCAACAGCGCTGCAATTGTAACACAGCCCAGGCCAGTGCTAAGAGCTACAACCTAAGTACCAGGAATCTGGAGTTGACTTGTTTACCTTTTAGGAGTGTGACCTTAGTGTGATCTTAGGCAGGTCACATCAACTCCCTGGGTCTGTTTCCTCATTAGAAAAATTAGGAGTTTGAACTAGATGAATTCCAAAGTTGCTCTCAGATCTTTTTGGAATAGTATGCTTTTACTTTTGCTTATAATTCTGTTAGGCAAAGTTTCTATCTCAAAAATAATATAGGTCACCTTTAGTCATGTATTTTTTTTCCTTTTTTCTTTTTGTACCAGCTGAGCTGGCCTTCTTTACATCAGAAATCCTGCAAGAGAGAATCCTAGAGAGTGCTGAAAGGAATTTTAGTCCATTTTACCTGATGCTGCTACACAAACAGTAAAGTCTGTGATGCCCAATGAATACTTGATAGGTTATCAATTAGCTGTCCTAGAAAAAGGTTAACAGATCACTTAGGAGAAACTATTTTGCTGAAAAAAAAAAAAAATCAAGGTTTTAGGTATGACTCCCAAATAGTGATTTGTATTTAATGTTCTCCCACTGCTACAAGCCCCTTTAGTGAACACTGAGTATGCCTCATTTCCACCTGATTAAATGCCCCTAATTTCTCCCGTCATTCCTCATATGACACGATTTCTAGATCGCTCAGGCCTATGCCAAAATTTCTGAGAAAATGCTCCATTATTGCAACTGATTTCTCATTAATTGGTGGGACTGTGGTTCAATGCTTCTGCTAAAATTCAGAAAACTCCATTGTCAACAGAGAGTCTAGAAGATTTATTCACATTGTAAATCCAGGATATACTGTCATCAGTTACAGCACAGGAGGCCATAATCTGCTAAAGAAACTATGACGAGGTTTTTGGGAGTGTAAAGCATACAACTCTAGAATTTGTTAAACAAAAGAAAAAATGGCCTCATTATAGTTGAATGCATGATACAATAATACTCTGGGAGAAATGGCATCCTTTACAGTTAAAATAAAGGTAACTGGGGGAAATTAAGGTTTTTATAATTTGTACTTTAAAATACTATCACATATGCAATACTGATGAGGCACTTGCCTTAAATCTGTAAGGAATAAATAAATACAAACATCAGAGTATTTACACAACCATTCATGACATAAAGGGAAGAAAGCTTTCTGAAACATCAAAGAGCTCAATGAATATTTCCAACCAAAATGCAAATTCTAAAATGATTAATGATGAAAAATCTTTACATCCTACTTTATAGAACCTTTATATCTGTAGGGTCATCCCTGACAAGAAGCTAAATCTCTTTGAGATCAAGTTTATTTTACAGTAATTTTTTTTTTCATTTTCTGAAGAATGACTCATTTCACACACTAATTTTTTTAAAAAAATCTTACATTACAGAGGCAGAGGCTTTTACTTTAGGCATTTCTTGAACTTTATCACTTTTTAAAATTAACGAGTTATTTCTGATTTCCTATTACCTAAGGAATATACCACTTATTCTATCCTTAAGATGCTGCACACTTTTAGTCCACTCTGTATCTTCCCCTTCCACTTCCCAAGGTGACCAAGGATCTCACCTCATTACAGCCTCAGTTCATAGTTCCAAATTTCCTCATCTCAATCATTTAAATCAAGTGGAAATGAGTAACCCATTAAATGAAGGTTGTGGGCACAATTCCTCTACATCCTTGAACTTTTGAAACTGAAGAAACATATTATGTGCCCCAAACACTCCCAACAAACAATCATCATGGGGCAGGTATAGGATAACAATTACAGGCATTCCTGCTCAAAGCAAAACCAAAAATAAACACAAATATTAAAATTAAAGTAAAATAAAGTAAGAAGTCTTCAAGTAATTTTGAAATCCTGCTGGGCAATCCAGCCAGACTTCCTTGATTAGGGTTCTAGGCCTGGGAACAATCCTCCATGGCTCTTGATTTTGCCTCCTGGAACTTGGTTATGCCTTTGGGTTCTTGTTTCTGTTCTCTGAGTCATCTTTGTTTATCCACAGTGGGGCTGAGTATTTTTATCAATCTTCCTATAAAATTCTGAGCATTCAAGAGCCTCTTTTTATTTCACACTCTTTCTGTTTCTTGTCCTCTAAGCGGAAAATGTTCTGCTGACATAATATTCTCAAGAATGTTGTGGACCTTGTGTTGTTTCATAGGGCATTTATTCTATTAGATAAAGGCAACATCCACAGATATTTGAAATAATGACTTTTCTGTTCTGGCCTTCTGTTGAGGTGGTTTAGGAATAATACTCTCGAGCTTCCTCGAGGCCTTCTGGTTTATTTGAGATGCTCTGTAGGGCTAGCTCTTAATGTCTTGTGAATGAATACTCTGACCTTTTGATCTTTAGAAGTTTCAGCAAAAGGCTTTTTGAAGTTTCAGCAAAAGGGTCAGCCTTTTCTCTAGAATATGCTTCCAGATGGTGAATTTCTTAGTTTAATAGTTCTTCCCTCAATCTCTGTCCTTTCCTCTCTCATCTTACTATAAGCCACAAGAAGAAATCAGGCAGAATCTTTAATTACTTGCTTGTAGATCTTCTTAGCTCTATATCCAAGTTCATTACATATAAATTCAGCTTTCTACATAACTGTAGGACACAGTTTCCACCCTATAGAACAGGGATTCAGCCCCCTTGCTCCCATGTTCAATAATATATTATTCTCCTCCTGAACCCTCATCAGTAGCATTTTCAACATTCATATTTCTACTAGCAGTGTGTTCAGGGCAATTGAGGCTTTCTCTGGCATGCTTCTCAACAGTATTCTCAAACGTCCAGCTTCTTCTCACTGTTTAGTTCCAAAGCCCTTCCACATTTTCAGATATTTGTTACAGTAGGACCCGGCTTTTGGGTACCAAAATCTGTATTAGTTTTCTATTGCAATGTAATAAATTGACATAATTTAACAGCTTAAGACAACACCCATTTGTTAACTCACAGTTATTTAGGTCATAAGTATGGACATGGTACAACTGGGTTCTTTGCTCAAAGTAGCATAAAGCTGACATCAAGATGTCTTCTGGGGCTGCAGTTCTCATGTGAGGTTTGGAGTCCCCTTCCAAGCTCACCGTATGTTGGAAGAAGTCAGTTTCTAGTGATAGTAGGTCTGAGGTCCTTCTCTCCTTGGTGGCTATCAGCTGGGGGCCTCAACTCCTCATGGTCACCCCTCTCTATTGGCGGTTTACAAGATGATGCTTGCTTTCTTACTGCCAGTCAGAATGCATCTTTCTTCAACTTCTTCTGCTACCAGTTGGAGAGAACTCTACTTTAAAGTGTTCATGTGATCATGTCAAGCCCACCTGGATGATCTCCCTTTCTTAAAGTCAACTGTAACACAACCTAATCACAGGAGTAAAATCTGTTATCTTCATGATCCCTAGGATTATACAGGGCATGTACTTCAGAGGCATGGAATATCTTGGGGAGGTATCTTAGGATTCTACCTACCATTATAATAATATGTTAAATTGTCTTGAATGATATCATCTAGCTCAATGTCTGCCTCTAAAGGCCTATATAAATCAGGTTTAATTCTTTTTTTTTCGCATTCAGATATAATAACAAGGAGGCAATAATAGTTGCAAAGTTCCCATAATTTTTGTATTCTGAGCTTTACTATTTTAAGTAATGCTTGATGAATCCCAGTGAAATCTATATTGAGATAAAACTCAATACACTAAATATAACAGAAACCTATGTTTTATATAAATCATTCATGAAGAAAAAGTCTTTTAAATACAAGTAATTCAGTTTCACCCAAAGATCAAATATCTTTTACTGCAAAAATTGGGCTTAGAGAAATAATTATGGAAAGATAATAAAATGTTTGTTTTACTTTATACACATTTGCATACTAATAAATGTAACTGTTGGGTACCAAAGGGGGAAAATATGTAAGTGCAACTGAGGAAAACTTGGAGGCCTTAGTGCAGTTGTCCTTAATCTTGGCTGCCAAAAATCACGTAGGCATATATAAAAAAATACAATAAAACACAACACAAACAAATAAATTCCTGGGTCCCATTCTGAAAGATTCTAATTCAATTGCAGGTCATGACCATAATCTTGGAAATGGCACTAGCCAAGGTCCTTGGGGAGCTCACAATCTAAAGTAAGCAAAAACATACTTGAAAAATCAGGTTGCACCAAGTATCCTTGCACCAAGGATTTAATGTTAACTTTAAAAATTGAGATTTTTCTGCATCTATTGAGATAATCATGTGGTTTTTGTCATTGGTTCTGTTTATGTGATGGATTACGTTTATTGATTTGTATATGTCGAACCAGCTTTGCATCCCAGGGATGAAGCCAACTTGATCATGGTGGGTAAGCTTTTTGATGTGCTACTGGATTTGGTTTGTCAGTATTTTAAAGAGGATTTTCACATAGATGTTCATCAGGGATATTGGCCTGAAATTTTCTTTTTTTATTGTGTCTCTGCCAGGTTTTGGTATCAGGATGATGCTGGCCTCATAAAATGAGTTAGGGAGGAGTCCCTCTTTTTCCATTGCTTGGAATCATTTCAAAAGGAATGGTATCAGCTCCTGTTTGCACCTCTGGTAGAAGTCGGCTGTGAATCTGTCTGGTGCTGGGTTTTCTCTTGTTGGTAGGGTATTGATTACTGCCTCAATTTCAGAACTTGTTATTGGTCTATTCAAGGATTCAACTTCTTCCTGGTTCAGTCTTGTGAGGGCGTATGTGTCCAAGAATTTGTCCATTTCTTCTAGTTCTAGTTTATTTGCATAAAGGTGTTTATACTATTCTCTGATGGTAGTTTGTATTTCTGTGGGATCAGTAGTGATATTCCCTTTATCATTTTTTATTGTGTCTATTTGATTCTTCTCTCTTTTCTTCTTTATTAGTCTGGCTAGTGGTCTATCTATTTTGTTAATCTTTCCAAAAAAACCAGCTCCTGGATTCATTGATATTTTGAAGGGGTTTTCACGTCTCTATCTCTTTCAGTTCTGGTCTGATCTTAGTTATTTCTTGTCTTCCGCTAGCTTTTGAATTTGTTTGCTCTTGCATCTCTAGTTCTTTTAATTTTGATGTTAGAGTGTTGATTTTAGATCTTCCTACTTTCTCCTGTGAGCATTTAGTGCTATAAATTTCCCTCTAAACACTGCTTTAGCTGTGTCCCAGAGATTCTGGTATATTGTGTCTTTGTTCTCATTGGTTTCAAAGAACTTATTTATTTCTACCTTAATTTCATTATTTATCCAGTGGTCACTCAGGAGCAGGTTGTTCAGTTTCCACATAGTTGTGTGATTTGAGTGAGTTTCTTAATCCTGAGTTCTAATTTGATTGCACTGTGGTCTGAGAGACTGTTTGTTATGATTTCCTTTTTTTTTTTTTTTTGCATTTGCTAATGAGTGTTTTACTTCCTATTATGTGGTCAGTTTTAGAATAAGTGTGATGTGGTGCTGAGAAGAATGTATATTCTGTTGCTTTAGGGTGGAGAGTCCTGTAGATGTATATTAGGTCTGCTTGGTCCAAAGCTGAATTCAAGTGCTGAATATCCTTGTTAATTCTCTGTCTCATTGATCTGTCTAATATTGGCAGTGGGGTGTTAAAGTATCCCACTATTATTGTGTGGGAGTCTAAGTCTCTTTCTAGGTCTCTAACAACTTGCTTTATGAATCTGGGTGTTCCTGTATTGGGTGCATATATATTTAGGATAGTTAGCTCTTCTTGTTGCATTGATCACTTTACCATTATGTAAGGCCCTTCTTTATCTTTTTTCATCTTCGTTGGTTTAAAGTCTGTTTTATCAGAGACTAGGATTGCAACACCTGCCTTTTTGCTTTCCATTTGCTTGGTAAATATTCTTCCATCCCTTTATTTTTTGTGTGTCTTTGCACATGAGATGGGTCTTCTAAATACAGGGCACCAATAGGTCTTGACTCTATCAAATTTGCCAGCATGTGGCTTTTAATTGGGGCATTTAGCCCATTTACATTTAAGGTTAATATTATTATGTATGAATTTGATCCTGTCATTATGATGCTAGCTGTTTATTTTGCCCGTTAGTTGATGCAGTTTCTTCATAGTGTCGATGGTCTTTACAATTCAATAAAATTCAACACCCCTTCATGCTAAAAACTCTTAACAAACTAGGTATTGATGAAACGAATGTTAAAATAATAAGAGCTATTCATGACAAACCTACAGTCAATATCATACTGAATGGGCAGAGCTGGAAGCATTACCTTTGAAAACTGGCATAAGACAAGGATGCCCCCCTCACCACTCCTATTCAACGTAGTATTGGAAGTTCTGGCCAGGGCAATCAGGCAAGAGAAAGAAATAAAGGGCATTCAAATAGGAAGACAGGAAGTCAAATTGTCTCTATTTGCAGATGACATGATTGTATGTTTAGAAAATCCCATCGTCTCAACCCCAAATCTCCTTAAGCTGATAAGCAACTTCAGCAGAATCTCAGGATACATAATCAACGTGCAAAAATCACAAACATTCCTATACACCAATAATAGACAAACGAGAGAGCCAAATCATGAGTGAACTCCCATTCACAATTGCTACACAGAGAATAAAATACCTAGGAATACAACTTACAAGGGATGTGAAGGACCTTTTCAAAGAGAACTATATACCACTGCTCAAGGAAATAAGAGAGGGCACAAACAAATGAAAAAACATTCCATGCTCATGGATAGAAAGAATTAATATCGTGAAAGTGGCCACACTGCCCAAAGTAATTTATAGATTCAATGCTATCCCCATCAAGCTACCATTGACTTTCTTCACAGAATAAGAAGAAACTACTTTACATTTCATATGGAACCAAAAAAGAGCCTGTACAGCCAAGACAATCCTAAGCAAAAAGAACAAACCTGGAGGTATCACGCTACCTGACTTCAAACTGTATTACAAGGCTACAGAAACCAAAACAGCAAGGTACTGGTACCAAAACAGACATATAGACCAATAGAGCAGAACAGAGGCCTCAGAAATAACATCACACATCTACAACCATCTAATCTTTGACAACCCTGACAAAAACAGCAATGGGGAAAGGATTCCCTATTTAATAAATGGTGCTGGGAAAACTGGCTAGCCATATGTAGAAATCTTACGCCTTATACAAAAATTTACTCAAGATGGATTAAAGATTTAAAGGTAGGACCTAAAACCATAAAAACTCTAAAAGAAAACCTAGCCAATAGCGTTCAGGATATAGGCATGGGCAAAGGCTTCATGACTAAAATACCAAATGCAATGGCAACAAAAGCCATAATTGACAAATGGGATAAAATTAAACTAAAGAGCTTCTGCACAGCAAAAGAAACTGTCATCAGAGTAAACAGGCAACCAACAGAATGGGAGAAAATTTTTGCAATCTATCTATCTGACAAAGGGCTAATATCCAGAATCTACAACTTAAACAAATTTACAAGAAAAAACAAACAACCCCATCAGAAAGGGGGTGAAGGATATGAACAGACACTTCTCAAAAGAAGACTCTGTGGCCAACAAACATATGAACCAAAGCTCATCATCACTGGTCATTAGAGAAATGCAAATCAAAACCAGAATGAGATACTATCCCATGCCAGTTAGAATGGTGATCATTAAAAAGTCAGGAAACAACAGATGCTGGAGAACATGTGGAGAAATAGGAATGATTTTACACTGTTGGTGGGAGTGTAAATTAGTTCAACCATTTGGAAGACAGTGTGGTGATTCCTCAAGGATCTAGAACCAGAAATACCATATGACCCAGCAATCCTATTACTGGGTATATACCCAAAGGATTATAAATCATTCTACCATAAAGACACATACATATATATGTTTATTGCAACACTATTCACAATAGCAAAGACTTGGAACCAATCCAAATGCCCATCAATGATAGACTGGATTAAGAAAATGTAGCACATATACACCATGGAATACTATGCAGCCATAAAAAAGGATGAGTTCATGTTCTTTGCAAGGACATGGATGAAGCTGGAAACTATTATTCTTAGCAAACTAAAACAGGAAAGAGGAACAGAAAACCAAGCACCGCATGTTCTCACTTAAGTGGGAGCTGAACAATGAGAACACATGGACACAGGAAGGGGAACATCACATGCTGGAGTCTGTCAGGGGGTGGGGGCTAGGGAAGGAATAGCATTAGGAGAAATCCGTAATGTAGACGACGGGTTGATGGGTGCAGCAAACCACCATGGCATGTGTATACCTATGTAACAAACCTGCATGTTCTGCACATGTATCCCAGAACTTAAAGTATATTTTAAAAAATTGAGGTTTAATATAGGTAAAGTACAAAGTCACAAGTGATGAATAATCAGAAAGGAGCATACCCATGTAATACACACTTATGTCAAGAAATAGAATAATAACAAAAATCAGAGCCCCCCCACACCCCGCCCCAACCATAACCCTTTCAAAGCATTAAACACTGCCTTTTCAAGGGCAACCATTTCCTTGAATGTTAGCACTAAAGATCGTTTTACCTATTTTGAATTTCATACTGATGAAGTAATAGAGTTTTAAAAATCTAAATTATTTCACTCAATATTGTATTTGCCAGATTAATTCATGCTGTTGTATGTAGCAAAGGTTTGCTTCTTGTTATTCTCTATATTTTCTCAACTATTTAAATACATTACAATTATTTATCTGTTGATGCACATTTGGGTTATTTCCCAGTTTGGAGCAATTATAAATGATGCTGCTGTAAATGTTCCTGAACTGTAACTGTCTTTTGGTGCACGTGTGTACACATTTCTAGAATGGTGATTGCTGAGTCATAAAGCATGTATATGTTCATTTTAATAGTTACTTTCATATAGCTTTCTGAGGGTGATTATACTAAGTTTTACTTGTACAAGCAGTATGTGATAGCTCTTATTGTTCTATGTGTTTATCAACATTATGGTCAATCTTCTACAATTTTTTTAGCTATTATGGTGGCTATGTAATGATGGCTCATTGCAGTTTTATTTTTCATTTCATTCCATTTCCCTATTGATGACAATTTGGGTATCCTCTCTACTCAAGTGCCCGTTCAAGCCTTTTGCTCATTTTTCCACTGGGGTCTGAAAATTTCCTATTGATTTATGGAAATTCTTTATATAACCTGGCCTCGCGTCCTACTGGATACATCATATTTTGCAAATGTCATGTGTTAGTCTGTAGGTTGTTTTGCTCATGTTTTGTTTTGCTCATGTTTAAAGGTTTCTTTTGTTTAAAAGAAGCTTTAATTTTAATGTAGTTAAAAATGTTCTTCTGGATAGTTATTACCTCTGTGTCATGGTCTATAAGCTTTACTGTTTTGCCTTTCACTTTTAGTTTTATTAAATAACTGGAATTTTCTGTGTGTAGAGTACAAAGTAAAAATGAAGCTGTTGTTTTTCTGTAAAGATAATCCAATTAAACCAGTAGCACTGGTTGAAAAGATTAGGTAAACATTTCCAGAGATAATTTGAAGTTTTAGATAATGATACGTTACAGTAGTGGGGTCATGAATTTTCTCCTGTCAGATACCTAGGGGAAGAGCATGCTACCTTCATAAAAACAGGGATTGAGAAAATGTTAATCTCGAAAGGACTGGTATATTTCAGGTTGACTTTTATTCCTAGGGCGTAAACTTTGGACGCCCCAATTTGAGACCCCTCACTCTTGATGGTCTTTGATCTCCAATTTTATTCCCCTAGGCTCTGAAGCTGCCAAAAGTTCTTGTTTCCCTTTCTTAGCCTATCAACTTCCACTTTCAAATCAGCAAATGCTTTAAGGGAATGAGCTGTCCCAAGTATCAGGTTCATATTTCTGTGTTTCTTTCATTTTTTGGATCTTGGGCTGATAAACCTTATTTCCTTGATAGCTTGCAAACAATGCTTACACACAGACCTTACTTTATTATTTTGTCTGCAATTTTCCAGTTGTTCTAAGCAGGAGAGTTCTTTAAAAATAAACTAGTTTACGTTGTCTGAAACAAAACTTACAGAATGTAATTTAAGACCTCTAATGACTACTTAACTTCTTAAAAGAGATAGGAATCCAGGATATTCCTGTGTTTCTGACTCTTCCTACCATATAATAAAACATCTATTTAATTTAACTCATCAAAACTACTTAGTTGATTCCTAAAAGCTTTTTTAAGAGAGGTTATATGAAATCAGCTGGTGACAGGTCAGTGGAAGAAATACATTTTTGGCCAGAGAAGGGAGTCCGTTATGCACCTTTCAAATAATGACCCAGAGGGAAACTATGACTCTGTCTCTGTAAATAGCTTTCCTGGTAATACGGGTGGTAGAGGTCATCTGTGCTTGTAATACTGGTGTCTGGAAACTAATCATAACACCTGTTTCAAGAGTATAAATTGCACAAAGACAATAGTGGCTCAGAGCCTGGTTTTGATAGGATAGAAATACTGTGATATTCCTTTAGGTATTGATTTTTCCCCATTTATTACTTTGTCCCAGGACTTTGGTATTGATTAAAAAGACACTGCTAGTTAATTTTGAGGCCGTAGCTATGTGGCTAAGGAGAAGACACAGGTTAGTGGTATTGCCTATCTTACTCAAGCCAAAACAAAGATACGTTTAGTTTATGTCACTCTCTGTTCTTTAACACAGTCTTTCTATTCATATTCAAGCCTTCAGTTTGTTTAGACTCATGATATAATAGGGTATTAGAATCTGTCTTTACTTATTGGCATGTTTTCATTGCTTGCTTCACTCTTGATAAGAATACTTATGCTGAAAACAGTGGGGAAGAAAGTAATATTCTGAATCTACATATTTCTCTTGGGGAGTTTTCTATTTGATATTTTCAAACATTAGAGAAAATAACTTAGTACATTTGCTTCTTTTATAGCCATTAGTAGTACTAAATAACTCATGTACACAATATACAAAAATTCCAAAGTTTCTCAAAGTATGGTCAGCAGGTAACCTGCATGATCATCTACAGAATGCATGATCAATATTTAAATTTGTCGGTCTCACCCCAGATCTAAGTCCAAATCTCTGGTGGAGGGCCCAGGAATTGACATTTAAATGTTTCCTGTGCAAACATGATTCATATACACATTATTTAATATGCACAGTGGAAAGTTCTGTCACATGTATTACCTCACAGAGCCTTCTGGAGTAGGTATAATTATCTCCAATTTCCCAGTGAGGAAACTGAGACACAGAGATGGAAACCATTGGAACAAATTCATATGTAAACTGATCTGGGATGCCAGTTCTCCTGATGCCAGGTTCAATGCTTATCTCATTACATCACTCTTACTCTCTGCAAAGAATCTCTGTCTTAGAAAAGAGATTTTGTCCACATATAGCTTTCTAAGCAGCATAGCCCAAATGCCTATCCTTTGCTCTGTGGAACCAATTATTGAGATCGTGTATTATGACAACTTTCAGCACACACACTGGGCTTTTCATTTTCAGAGTGCCAGATTTTGATAAAGCCCTCTGGAGCTTGCTTGGAGGTTCTGTATATAAAAGCCACACCATGGATAAAGCAGGTTTAACACCTGTGAGTGATGGCACACTATGAGGGTCACCAGGAGCAGAGACACTGCCACTGTTAGAGCAGGCAGAGAAGACTTATAGCAGACTTTGATGAATGACTCAGCCTCAAGTCCACAGATGTAAAACTCATTAAATCCGATTCAGAATTACCTTCTATAACAAATGAGAAAAAGTGACATTTTTTCCTATCTGAGATCTTTAGCATTGTGTGGGCCAGCAAATAAGTTACTGATAGACTGGTCTTCTAATTTACTTAGCTGGGAAGAATTTCAAGTATTCCCTCCAGCAAACACATGAAAATAACAACCATGGCCACTAGTAACAGCTACTGATATTGAATGCTCTCTATATTCCACAAACTCAGCCTATAGCTTATCGCAACTATCTTACTTTACAGATTTGGATCATGATCCCCAAACACACCATCTCCACTGACAATCCTGAATGTTGAAATTGCAAAAGATGAAAACCTTTATTTATACAATGTATTGTATGTTTCAAAATAGTTGTAAGATAGGACATGTTCCCATTTCCTGGACGATAGATACTGGAGGTGGTGGATACCCTAAATACACCGACTGTATCATTACACTTTCTATGCATGTAACAAAATATCACATGTACTCCATAAATATGCAGACACATTATATAACAGTAAAAATAAAGGTAAAAAGGCATCATTTGCCTGCAATGGAATTCCTTCCAGCTGATAACATTCAAGGAGGTTTTAATAAATTAAAGTTGCATTTGCCTTAAGAAGCCAGTGATAGGGAGGGCCCTAAGATGGTTGACTAGAAGCAGCTAGTGTGTGCTGCTTTCACAAAAGAAAAAGTGTCAAGTAAATACTAGCTCTTCAACTGCAACATCCAGGTGGACACAGTGGGATTCATCAAGGAAACAACTCGACCCATGGAGAATGGAGAGGAGTGAGACAGGATGACCACCCACCCAGGCATGGCATGGAGCCAGGAGAGACCTCACACTGCAGGCCTGGATCCCATGGCTGCCAAGGGTGGGCCAGGTGCAGAGCAGTGAGGGGTGGGTGAGCATGGGGTCCAGACACTGCACACAGTCAGGTGTGCTGGCTGCAGAGGGGTGAGCAGCAGCACACTCCAGCACAGGTGCTGGCTCCATGCAAGGCTGTGGCTGGATCAGGTGTACTGCAAGTGACTTCCACTGCAGGCACTGGGGAATGTTTTGGCACCTAGAAGCTTGGAGATACCAGGAACCATAGAACCCCAAAGAGGGTGTCACAGACCTGGTTCAGGGAGCCCCTAGGTTTGGGATCCCCAAAGGGCCACAGTTCTCTCCTTCTTATTGCCTGAAACATGGCAAGTGGGGGCATGTTTCAGCCCCATTTGTGTTACAGCTCTTTCAGTCCCACCATTCAGCAGCTCTCGAGTTCTTGTCCTGTGTCTGGGAACAATGAGGAATGCAGACAACTGGATAGTGAGCAAGGAAGAGAGGAGATTCACTGAGCGAGGGAGCAGCTCTCAAGAGACCCAAAATGGGTAGCTCCTTTCCACAGGCAGGTCATTCTACTATCTGCCTGAATCTGGCTGAGTTCAGGGTTTTTATGGGCTTCAGAGGGGAGGGAGTGTGTGCTGATTGGTCCATGAGCAGCCATGGGCGGGGCCAGAGACAGCACCATAGGTGCTCACTCCAGTCCACGGAACTTGCAGCCCAGGCCCAGGCTTCAGGCCATCCCTGGCTTGAAGGTGGAGTTTCACAGGAGACCTTCCCCTTTCTGCCCAGGCTCCTGCCACTGTTCATGGCACCCAGGCTGTTGCCTCCTACCACTGTTCATGGCACCCAGGCTGTTCATGCTGAGAGGTACCTGCAGGCCTATGCTGAGCCACCCTCAGCCCCTTCTTGGCCTCCCTCTTGTGGCTGTCAGTGCACAAGATCCAGAGGGGGCTGGGGTGGCAGGCGGCTGACATATCAGTACTGCCCTGAGCACTCACACACCCAGCTGGGTCATGACAGTGCCCAGGCTTGGCTGCAACTTTGCTCTGAAATTGAAGTGGGAGCTGGGAGCAGTGAGAGGCTAGGCAGCAGGAGCAGGTTCTTCTGAGCCTGAGGGAGCAGGGGGGCTTCCCAGGCCCATGAGAGCACAGGGATGCCCAGGTCCACAGCCATGTCAGAGCAGCTGAAGCTGCGACCCGGAGTGCAGAGCTCCTGCCCCGCCAACTCGGAAAAGGGCAGTGCTCTTCCCCATTCCTAGTTCCCACCATTTCCACGGGGCACACAGCCTTAGCCGTGCCTCCCCCACTGCAGCTGGTGTCTTTGCAGCAGCCACTCCGGACAGGACACTGCTGCCATCAGTGGTGGCTCTGTGTTTCCCTGAGGAGGGGCTCCCAGAGGCAACCAACAGCCCCTCTGCCACTGCCATGGTAGTGGTTCTGCCTCTGCTGCCCTTAGTCTGGAGAAGAAACAAAATGCCTAAGGGTTTCACTCACACTTCCCAGCATGCCACAATCACCATAAAGAAAGGAGCCCAGTCTCTCTTCCTTGTGAGCCCTCAAGCCCCTGTTCTTCACCCAGCAGAGCCCTCAGCTTGAGCCAGCAGTATAGCCACCCCATCCCCTGGCTGAACATTCCCAGTAGCAGTGGCTCTGTATTTTGCTGGGGTGGAGCTCCCAAAGGCAACTGCAAGTCCCCGTGCCACTGCAGCTGTGGTGGTATGGCTCTTGCTGCCCTCGGACTGAGGAGGAGCAAAGACCCTGCGTGTTTTTACCACACCTCCAGCAAGATGCAGTTGCCCTAAGGAGAAGAGGCCAGCCTGTCTCTCTGAGACTACCCCAAACCCCTGGTTGTCACCAGGCAGAACTCCCTGGCTTTGGCCCACAGTGCAGCCACCAACCCTGGATTGATCACATTGATTGACAGCAGCTCTACATCTCTCTGGGGTGAAGCCCCAAGAGACAGCTGAAGGCCCTTTGCTGTAGCCACTGCCAAGGTCCCTTTCCCATCTGTCTTCAAGCTGGTGAGAACATAAAGCCTCAGCTCACCCCAGAGCTGTGGCGTACAGCCCGGGACTGCCAATTCAAGATCTACAGCAAACAATTAAGTGGATGGGAAGGTCCTGCTTTCAGAACACTGAGTGGGAGGACAGCTGCAATAGTGAAGAAACACAGAGGAGCCATGTGACTGAGCAAGAGCCTACCTACTGGCCATTACTCTTAAGCGCCGTCTACTGGATCATAGCCCAAACTTCAACACCAAAAATACTTGCTGCTATATCCCTCTGTGAAACCAAGGACAATAATTCAGCTATAAATAAAGATCATGCACAAACCCCTGATCCTCTGAAAACATCCAGAAAAAAAAGTCTACTGACTGTACTCAAATAACACTGCAGTTAAAGGAATATCAGTTCACAGAGATAAGGAAGAACCAGTGTAAGAACTCTGGCAACTTAAAAAGCTTTTTAAGATTAGGGGCCTATCTTTTTTCCTCCAAAGGATCACACTAGTTCCCCAGCAAGGGTTCTTAACCAGGATAAAATGGCTGAAATGACAGAAAGAGAATTCAAAATAGGAATAGGAATGGAGATCAGCAAAATTTAGCAGAGACTCAAAACCCAACCAAAGGCATCTAAGTATTACTGTAAAATGATACAGCAGTTGATAGACAAAATGACCATTATAAGAAAGAACCAGACTGACAGAGCTAAACATACACTACAAGAATTTCATTATGCAATCACAAGTATTAACAGCAGAATAGAAGGAAAGAATCTCAGAGCTTGAAGACCAGTTCCCCAGACTAACTCAGTCAGACAAAAATAAATAAAAATGAATAAATAAGAACAAAGGAACCTCTGAGAAATATGGGACAATGTAAGGGGACCAAGTCTATGACTCATTGACGTAACTGAAAGACAAAGAGAGAAAGCACGCAACATGTAAAACAGATTTCAGGATATTGTCTGTGAAAACTTCCCCATCCTCACTAGAGAGACTAACATTCAAAATCAGGAAACGTAGATAACCCCTGTCAGGTACTACACAAGAAGACCATCCCCAAGATACGTAATCATTAGGTTCTCCAAGGTCAAAATGAAAGAAAATATGTTAAAGGTAACTGGAGAGAAGGGGCAAGTCACCTAAAAAGGGAAGCCCATCGCACTAACAGCATACTTTTCAGTAGAAACCCTACAAGCCAGAAGAGATTGGGGGCCTATATTCAGCATTTTTAAAGAAAAGAATTTTCTTTTTTTTTTTTTTGAGATGGAGTCTCGCTCTGTCAGCCAGGCTGGAGTTTTCAATCAGGAATTTTAAATCCAGCCAAACTAAGTTTCATAACTGAAGGAGAAATAAGACGTTTTTCAGAAAAGCAAATGCTAAGGGAATTCAGTACTACCAGGTCTACCTTACCAGAGGTTCTGAAAGGAGTACTAAATATGGAAAGGAAAGACCACTACCAGCTACTACAAAAACGCACTTAAGTAAACAGACCATTGATACCTAAAGCAACCACAAAAACAAGTTTGCATAATAACCACCTAACAACATGATGACAGGACCAAATCCACACATATCAATGCTAACCTTGAATGTACACAGGCTAAATGCCCCAATTAAAAAGCACAGAGTGGCAAGCTGGATAAAGAAGCAACACCCAATGGTATGCTGTCTTTAAGAGACCATCTCACATGCAATGACACACATAGGCTCAAACTGAAAGGATGGAAAAAAATATCTACCAAGCAAATGGAAAACAGAAAAAAGCAGGGGTTGCTATCCTAATTTCAGACAAAACAGACTTTAAACCAACAAAGTTTTTTGTTTTTTTTTTTTTAAAAGGCAAAGAATGGCATTACATAATGGTAAAGGGTTAAATTTCATGAGAAGATCTAACTTTCTTAAATGTATATATATCTAACACAGGAGCACCCAGATTCATAAAGTAAGTTCATAGGGACCTACAAAGAGACTTAGATTTTTACACAATAATAGTGAGTGGCTTCAACACCTCACTGACAATGTTAGACTAATAATTGAAGCAGAAAATTAACAAAGATATTCAGGACCAGAACTTAACCCTTGACCAAATGGACCTGATAGACATCTACAGAACTCTCCACCCCAAAACAACAGAATATACTTTCCTTCCATCACATCATGGCACATACTCTAAAATTGACCACACAATCAGACATAAAAGAATTCTTAGTAAATTCAAAATAACTGAAATAGTATTAACCATACTCTCAGATCATAATGCAATAAAAATAGAAATCGATAGTAAGAAGATTGCTTAAAACCACATAATTACATGGAACCTAAACAACCTGCTTCTGAATTACTTTAGGGCAAATAATGAAATTAAGTCAGAAATCAAGAAATTATTTGAAATGAATGAGAATAAAGACACAATGTACCAGAATCTCTGGGACACACCAAAGGCAGTGTTGAGGGAAGTTTATAGCACTAAATGCTCACATCAAAAAGTTAGAAAGGGCCAAGCATGGCGGCTCACGCCTGTAATCCCAGCATTTTTGGGAGGCTGAGGTGGGCAGATCACAAGATCAACAGTTCGAGATAAGCCTGGCCAATACGGCAAAATCCCATCTCTACTAAAAAATACAAAAATTAGCCAGGTGTGGTGGCAGGTGTCTGTAATCTCAGCTACATGGGAGGCTGAGGCAGGAGAATTGCTTGAACCCAGGAGGCAAAGTTGCAGTGAGCCGAGATCATGCCACTGCACTCCAGCCTGGGTGATAAGAGCCAGACTCCATCTCAAAAAAATGAAATAAAATAAAATAAAATAAAATAAAAAAGTTAGAGAGATCTCAAATTAACAACCTAACATCATAACTAGAGGAACTAGAGAAACAAGAGCAAACCAAACCCAAAGCTAGCTGAAGACAAAGAATGACCAAAATCAGAGCCGAAATAAAGGAAATTGAGATGCAAAAAAACTATACAGAAGGTCAACAAATCCAGGAGATAGTTCTTTTTAAAAAGTAATAGATAAACTACTAGCTAGATGAGTAAAGAAAAAAGACAGAAGCTCTAAATAAACACAATTAGAAATAACAAAGCAGACATTACCACTAACTTCACAAAAAAAACCCTCCAAGACTGCTACAAATACTTCCATGTACATAAAATAGAATACCTAGAGGAAATGAATAAATTCCTAGACATGTACAAACTCCCAAGACTGAAACGGAAAAAATGGAATCCCTGAACAAACCAATAATGATTTCCAAAATTGAATCAGTAATAAATAGCCTACCAATCAAAAAAAACCCAGGACCAGATACATTTACAGCTGAATTCTACCAGAAGTATAAAGGAGAGCTTATACCATTGCTACTAAAATTATTCCAAAATAATTGAGGAGAAGGGACTCCTTGCCTACTCATTCTATGAGACCAGCATCATCTTAATACCAAAACCTGGCAGAGAAATACACACACAAAAAGACTTCAGGCCAATATCCTCAATGAACATTGAGACAACAATCCTCAGGAAAATACTAGCAGACTGAATCCAGCAGCAAATCAAAGAGCTAATCAAGCAGGCTTTATATGTGGGATGCAAGGCTGGTTCATTGTACACAAATCAACATACATGATTCATGACATAAACAGAACTAAAAACAAAAACCACATGATTTCCTTTATAGATACAGAAAAGGCTTTTGATAAAATTCAACATCACTTCATATTAAAAGCCTTCAATGAAATAGGCACTGAAGGAACGTATTTCAAAATAATAAGAACCATCTATGACAAACCCACAGGCAACATTATACAGAATAAGAAAAAGCTTGAAGCATTCACTTTCAAAACTGTAACAAGACAAGGAGGCCCTCTGTCACCACTCCTGTTCAACATAGTACTGAAAATCCTGGCCAGAGTAATCAGAGAAGAGAAAGAAATAAAAAGCATCCAAATAGGCAGACAGGAAGACAAACTATCTCTGTTTATAGATGATATAATTCTATGCTAGAAAACCCCATAGTCTCTGCCCAAAAGCTGCTTGACCTGATATACAACTTCAGAAAAGTTTTAGGATACAAAATTAATGTACAAAAATCAGTAACATTCTTATTTTATTTTTTGAGATGGAGTCTCTGTCGCACTGGCTGGAGTGCAGTGGCGTGATCTTGGCTCACTGCAACCTCCGCCTCCCAGGTTCAAGCGATTCTCTTGCCTCAGCCTCCTGAGTAGCTGGGATTACAGGCATGTATCACTATGCCTGGCTAATTTTTGTATGTTTTGTGGAGATGGGGTTTAACCATGCTGGTCAAGCTGGTCTCAAACTGCTGACTTCATGATCTGCCCGCCTTGGCCTCCCAAAGTGCTGGGATTACAGGTGTGAGCCACCACACCCAGCCAAAAATCAGTAACATTCTTATACATCAACAACATCCAAGCTGAGAGCCAAATCAAGAATGGAATCTCATTCACAATTGCCACACTGACAAAAATAAAACACGTAGGCATATAGCTAACCAGGGAAGAGAAAGATCTCTACAAGACTTATGAAATACTGACCAAATAAATCAGAGATGACACAAACAATTGAAAAACATTTCATGCCCATGGATAGGAAGAATCAATATTGCTAAAATGGCCATAGTGCCCAAAACAACTTACAAATTCATTGCTATTCCTGTCAAACTACCAATGATGTTCTTCACAGAACTAGAAAAAACTATTTTAAAATTCATATGGAACTACAAAAGAGCCTGAATAGCCAAATAATCCTAAGCAAGAAGAACAAAGTTGGGGGCATCATGTTACCTGACTTCAAATTATACCACACAACTGCAGTAACCAAAACAGCATAGTACTGGTACAAACACAGACATATAAACCAATGGAACACAATAGAGAGCCCAGAAATAACACCTCACACTTACAACCATTTGACATTCAACAAAGTCAACAAAAACAAGTAATGGGGAATGGATTTCCTATACAATAAACGTTGCTGGGATAACTGGCTAGCCATATGTGGAAGACTGAAACTGAACTTTTTCCTTACACTATATACAAAAGTCAACTCAGGATGGATTAAAGACGTTAATGTAAAACCTAAAACTATAAAAACTATAAAAAGCAAGATAACCTATGAAATATCATTCTGGACATAGAACCTGGCAAAGATTTCATGACAAAGATGCCAAAAACAATCGCAGCAAAAACAAAAATTGACAAATGGGACTTAATTAAACTAAAGAGCTGGTGCACAGCAAAAGAAACAATCAACACAGTAAACAATCTACAGTGGGAGAAGATATTCGCAAGCTATGCATCCAACAAAGTTCTAATGTTCAGAAACTGTAAGTAACTTAAACAAATTTACATGCGAAAAAACAAAAGCAAACAATTCTGTTAAAAAGTGCGCAAAGAACATGAACAGACACTTTTCAAAAAAAGACATACACATAGCCAACAAACATTTTAAAGATGTCCGTCATCCCTAGTCACTAGATAAATGCAGTCAAAACCATGAGATACTATCTTACGTCAGTAAGAATGGTTATTATTAAAAACTCAAAAAATAACAGATGCTGGTGAAGTTGTGGAGAAAAGAGAATGCTTATACACTGCTAGTGGGAAGGTAAATTAGTTCAGTCATTGTGGAGAGCAGTGTGGTGATTCCTTAAAGAATTTAAAACAGAATTACCAGTTGACCCAGCAATCCCATTGTTAGGTATATACCCAAAGGAATATAAATTGTATACCATAAAGACACATGTGCACATATCTTTATTGCAGCACTATTCATAATAGCAAAGACATGAAATCTACCTAAATGCATATCAATAGTAGGACTGGATAAAGAAAATGTGGTTCATATACACCATGGAATACTATGCAGCCATAAGAAAGAAAGAGATCATGTCCTTTGCAGGAATATGGGTGGAATTGGAGGCCATAACACTAAGAAAACTAATGCAGAAACAGAAAACCAAACACTGTATGTTATCACTTATAAGTGTGAGCTAAACAATGAGAACACATGAACACAAAGAAGGTAACAGCAGGTATGGGAACTGACTTGAGGGTGAAGTGTGGGGAGAGGGAGAGAACAAAATAAACTACCTATTGAGCACTATGCTTATTACCTGGGTGATGAAATGATCTCTACACCAAAACTCAATAACACACAGTTTGCTTATATAACAAACCTGCACATGTACCCTTGAACCTAAAATAGATTTTTTTTTTAAAAAGCCCATGAAATTACTGACTGCTTTGAAAATAATTACATGCACTGTAGGATAAGATGATTTGCAATGGTGTTGCAGTTCACTCACTACTCCACCAAATTTGTGGTCCGTATATGAGTGTATGTGAAATTGACTTATGGTGCTGAAAACTACATAGAAGCATGGCACAGAAGATGGAAAAATTTAATAGTGCATGCTCATGTCCATGTGTATTGAATCACAAAAGAATTTCAAAAAGAGCAACACCACTTAGAAAACGAATGCGAGGCCAGGCGCCATTGCTTATGCCTGTAATTTCAGCACTTTGGGAGGCTGAGGTGTGAGGACTGCTTGAGCCCAGGATTTTGAGATCAGCCTGAGCAACAGAGTGAGATCTTGCCTCTATTAAAAAAAATTAATATGAGTGTATTCTTCAAGGAAAGCCATGCAAGAAATTCTCCAAGGAAAAAGCAGCTATTCACTGCAATGCAAGATTTTGAAATATAGTTAATAGAAAGTTGGCCAGCCCTTATGGACTACGTCTGTGCAATTGCCCCTAATCTACCCCTGTAAGATGCTTTCTCATACACCAAATTTCCTTTTTACGTTTTCTTTGTTGTTTTTTGGATTTCGCTCTCACTATTTTGAGTTGTCAGCATTATTTTGGTAAATTTGCTATGCTGTGTATTTCATCTTTGCATTATTTACAATACCAGAGTATAAATCGCGTAGACATTTATGAAGTTGTAATTTGTTTTATGTATTTTTTGCAAACTTGACTCCACAAAGGTGCGTTATCACAATATTGAATTTGTATTTAAGCATTGTGTTTGTACATAAAAACATTGAAACTTCCTCAATAAATGTAGAGATGTCTTTTTTGTACATCTGCATTTGTGAAAGATAAAATTTACTGAGATCTTGGCTTTTTGGATGACTGTACATGTACTGGTGACCTATCATGGTTTTTTATTGATCTTGTCAAAACACATAGGTTGTCAACCATGGTATTTCAAATGACCATAGTTATGTGAGCTATTTATTCATGAATCCAGTTTGCCTGCTCATAACTAAAATACCCATGTGACTCTTGTTAGTATACCTGAGTGCTTATGCTTTCAAAAATATTTATGTTATTATTGCCTACTATGTAAAGTGGTCTGTGAAGTTTTCTGTTGTATTTTTATGTTTCTCAAATAAATCCTCTTTTAAACATGTAAGTAAATATCTTTTAAATAATTTTATTATTTTTCCAGAATTATATTTCAGAATTTTGACCTTTTTGGATTTCAACATTCAAAATTATGGTGTTCAGGATTATGGCATTTGGGATTGTGATTGGCTCCCATGCTAAGGACTGACTACTATCCAAACAGAAAAGATAACCCAAAGTCCCATTGCTGAGGCAAAAGTTATTTCATTCACTATGATTCCACCTTCTTATTGCTGTGTACACTCCATTCCCATAGTTCCTCACCTGAAGGTAAAAGATTTATTGCAAGACTCATGTTGTTTGTGGGGGCTGGCTCAGCAAATCCAAAATCACTAAGGCAGGCCATCAGGAATGGCAGACTAGAGCTCTGGGACATGAAGTAGAGGTGACGTCCATGGATGGAATTTCTTCAGGGAAACTTCGGCTCTATTTGTAAGACCTTCTAATTGATTGAATCACAGGTACCCAGATTATCTGGGATAATCTCCCTTACTTCAGATCAACTGATAATGTGATTATGAACTTTAATCACATCTACAAAACACCTTCAAAGCAACAGCTAAATTGATGTTCCATTGAATAAGGTAACTATGGTCTAGCCAAGTTGACACATCCAAAGAGCAGCACAGCACTTTTCAATATTTGCTTTACCATAGCAAATTTGAAATGTCTTAGGTCTTATCCACCTGATGTCTCACCACTGTTTTTTTCCTGAAAACATTGTGTTGTTTCCTACAAGTTCTAGCCTGGCTACCTAACTCTGGCTCATGATATCTACCTAATCTTACATTTCTATAACATTTCTTTACAGATCTAGGGGAAAGCTGACAACAAATGTGATTACAATTGTGTAACTGATTCTCTACATAAAATAGACTCTGTTTAAATACTTGACATACTTGTTGTTTTCCCAACAGGACTCTGATTAAGGGTCAGAGTCATGGTATAACACCTAATTCCTTATAGGAACTCAATAAACACTAGTTATTTAAAATATATATATAAATAGCTGGGTTTAGGTGTAGCATTGGTGACATTTGTATGTTTTAATTTTTCTTCCATCTATAACTACCTTTCTATCCACTCATCCGCTCATGTTGTCGTTGCTATATTCTTCCCACAGAGTAGACCTGATCTACCAAAGCCATCACCATCTCTGTTAATGGCTACTCCAGTTTTCTAGTTACATAGGTCAAAACACTGAAATTAATCTTGACTCCTCTCATATACCATATCCAATATGTCAGCAAATTCCATTGGCTCTCCCTTCAAAACATTTGTACTTCTCAACAACATCTGCTCTATTACTACCTTGGTCTAAGTCACCTTCATTTTAATTCTTGACTGGATATAGCTAATAATGTACATGATAATCTTTCATACATGTGAACAAAATAATACAAAGTTTACTTGAAAATATTGGTTTTGTCTGTGCCTCTGGCATATTCTTTTCCCTCTGCCTAGAATATTCTCTCCTGGAATCCATATGTTTTGTTCTTACAATTCCTTGAGCTCATTACTCAATAGTCAACTTCTCAGTTCAGCCTTTCTTGACCACCACTTCTTATATTTCAACCTCTATCCACTCCTTGCTTTATTTTTTTTCCTTTATCCTTTATCTTGTTTATTATCTCTATTCCCCTTATTTAGTAGGTCAGCTTTATGAGGATATTTTTCTTGTCCATTTGTTAAACAGGTTTTCTTGAGAAAATATTGACCTTTCTTAGTCTGTTTCCTTACTTATAAATAGAGATATTTTGGCTATTTATTGCTGTGTAACAAATTACTGTAAAACTCAGTGTCTTAAAACAATAACCATTAACTGTTTTATTATAGCTCATGATTTCATGAGTCATTACTTTGGGCAGGGCTTAGCTGGACAATTTCTTTGCTCCATGAGGCATTGACTAAGAATCATTCAACAGTATTCATCTGAGAGAGAGTTTCGTCTAGAGCATCCTAGATGACTTCACTCCCTCCCTGAACTGGCACCTGTGTGGGGAGAATGTTTGGGCTCTACTGGGACTAGTCAGCTTTATACATGGCCTCTCTAGCAGGGTGCTTTCAGAGTAATTGGACTTCATTATCTTCCAGACCCCTGGGGAGAGTTTTCCAAGAGAAAGGAAATGGAGGCTGTCAGTCTTTTTAGGTGTCAGCCTGGAACCTGGTACAGTATCACTTCTGCTATGTTCTTTTTATGATAGCAATCACAGAGATGACCTATATTCAAGATGAAGACACAGACTTCAGCTCTTGATGGGAAGAATGACAAAGAGTTTATAGCCATCCTTTATTTGCCTCAGATATTATTTCCTACCTCATTAGAGTTATGAGAATTAAATAAATTTAATATATAGTCATGCATTGCTTAATGACTGGGATACATTCTCAGAAATAGATCAACTGGTAATTTTATTGTTGTATAAACAACATAGTGTACTTATACAAACCTAAATGGTATCATTTACTAAAAACCTAAGCTATAAGATATAGCTTATTGCTCCTAGGCTACAAACCTGTACAATATATTATTGTACTGTAGGCATGTAACACAATTTTAGCTATTTGTATACCTAAACATATCTAAACATACAAAAAGCACAGCAAAAATACAGTATTATAATCTTATGGGACCACTGTCATATATATGATCTGTTGTTGACCAAAATCTCATTATACAGTGCATGACTGTATATAAGTCAACTTTATTGAAATACTTGAAAAAGTTAGGAAGCAAGAAATTTTTATTCCCTCCTACCAACTGATCCTGCCAATTGTCATCTTTTTAGGGCTCATTTATCTCTAATCCTGCATAAAATCTCTGTCAGATATCAGAGAACATTTAGTCATTCTCAGGTACTCCAAGAATACTTTCCTTTCCCAGGTTTTAATGACAGCAGATCAGTCTGTAGACATTGAAACACAGGTTTCTCATTCAATTAAAAACTTTTATTTTCCCTTATCCTCTAGTGTGAATGGGATTCTACTATGATTTCATATGACACCTCCATCACCAGATAGTTGTTTTTTAACACAATGGGAGATAGGAAAGTTATGAGACAAAGGAGATCTTACTTGTAATCTTGCAGTGATGCTTTCTAGATGTGGTGGATATCTGAAACAATTTACATATTCCCTGCATCAATTCTATGAATATTTGACTTTAGTTCCTTGGTGCAGGTGATAATTTCAAGCTGGTAACATTCAACCCCCTTTAGTTCTTCCTTCTAATCCTAGCTTCTTTATGCCAAGGTCTTCTTAATCTTTGAAGAAAAGAGATTGGCGTAATCTATCTTCTCTCTCTCTCTCTTTTTCTATTTATTTTTATTTTTATTTTTGAGACATGGTCTCATTCTGTCACCTAGACTGGAGTTCAGTGGCCTGATCGTGGTTTACTTGCAGCTTTGACACCCTGGGCTCAAGCTATCCTTCCACCTCAGCCTCCTGACTAGCTGGGACTACAAACATGCACCACCACACCCAGCTAATTTTTATATTTTTGGAGAGACGGGGTGTCATCCTGTTGCCCAGGCTGATCTCAAATGCCTAAGCTCAAGCAATTCACTCACCTCAGCTTCCCAAAGTGCTGGGATTACAGGCATAAGCCACTGTGCCCAGCTGAGTCATTTTCAAGACAATTCACAGTGATCTCTTTTCTGACACGTGGAAATCACACAGGTGTCCTTAGCCAGACAGACTCTGAAAAGGTGGCTTGCTTCAGTGAAGACTATTTTATTCTGCTGCTGTAGACTATTTCAGCTAGTCAAAACTGCTAATGTTAGACATTTTAGGCATGAGTCAGATACCAGTCACTGCATCCCTCAAATTTCAGGAGATGCATATCATATCAGGCTCCCCAAACTCTGAAAGTGTCTATTCCTCTCGGGCGAGAGCAAAGTTATCTCCTCTCATTATGTTTTTCATAGCGGTTGACATGGAGCAGTGGAATACAGGAAATACTGACACTTTCTCCAAAGCGGTTCTCATGTCTGCTTTCTCTAATCCTTAGCATCTTTTTTTTAATCTTTGAAGTAGATGGCGAGTTAAGAATTTCAGTACCATTTTTACAATATTTTTTCTAGACAGGGTCTTTCTTTGTTGCCTGAGCTGGAGTAGAGTGGCGTAGTCATAGTTCACTACAGTGATCCTTCCACCTCAGCCTCCCAAGTAGTTGGGATTATAGGTGTGAGCCACTGCTCCTGGCTGCAATACCATTTTTATAATTTTTAAACCATTATAAGTGTTATGATCTACATTTTTGTACCCTTTCCCCACCAAAGTGATATGGTGAAATCCTTACCTCCAATGTGATGGTATTAGGAGACAAGGCCTTTGGGCAGTAATTAGATTGGGAGGTAAGTCGATTGGGAGGTAATGCCAATCTCATAGTGGGAATAGTGTCCATATAAAAGAAACCCCATACAGCTCTTTCTGCTTTCCACCACGTAAAGTGCAACAAGAACTTGGCATTCTATAACTTGGAAGTGTCCTCACTAGACTCTGAATCTATGGGCATCTTGATCTCGAACTTCTCAGGCTCTTGAACTGTGAGAAATAAATGTTCGTTGTTTAAGTTACCCAGTCTATGGTATTCTCTTATAGCAGCCTAAACTGACAATGCCACTTTGCCTTTGTGGTCTGATACTTTGGCTTTTTGAAAACATGGCACCAAAATTTTGGTGTCCATTAATAGGAAGATCTATGTTATTGTGAATATGGGTGGGGTTTGATCAATACAATATATTAAAAGTAACACCATGTGACTTTTGATGCTGGGTCATGAAAAGTGATGAGGCTTCTGCTTTGTTTGCTGAAACACTTGCACCGGATTCCCTGAGCTTCATGTAAGTGGCCAGGTACCCTGACGTGGCCATACTATGAGGAAGCCAAGACACCTGGAGAAGGCACAGGCAGGAACTCCAGCTGTCAATTCCAGTCCTTGAATCCTCCAGCCCAAGTGTCAGGAGTGTGCATGAATGAGCCTTCAGGTGAGTTTGGTCCCTAGGTTTTGAATAATCCCCTTCCTTGGAATCAGCTGAGGCCTCAGATACTGTATTGAAATTCCCGACCCACAGAATTTGTCAGCACAATCAAAGGGCTGTCTTCAGCTTCTAAATGTTGGTTTCATTTGTCACTCAGTAATAACCAGAAGAGGTACCTGTTGTGCCCCCTGTCATCCCAGCTTTAAATCGCTACCAAAGCCAAGTAAGAAAGATTCCCATATGAGTGTACTATTATTACTCAAAGTACCTGCAATATGACATGTACCTAATAAAAGATTGTTGTTATTCTTCTTACTTGTGACAGCACAAGAAACAAAAATGTTCTTTTCTTCTCAATATCACAGGATCCAGGGCTTTTTAAAACTATTTTTCAAAACGGTGTCGGTAGGAATAAGAAAGGTCCACTCAGCCTGTTTGTTCTATTCCATGCTTTTTCAAGGGATTTGATTATTGGTGTGTAGCATACTGCACCATTCATATGTCATATTATCTGCCCCATGACCAAGGATCAGCACTTCTGCTGTACACAGTCTGTCAAGTGCAGATAATAGTGCCCAGGAGAAAATTGCAGGACTACATCCAAAATAAATGTAGGAAAATGTTATCAGATCAGAAACTAAAATGCCAAAAGTGATGGAAATGCTTGGATAGCATCTGCTCCCACCCACCACTTCTAGCTCACATGGAGTCTGAAGGATCAAATAATCATAACGAGCTCTGTGGAGGCCAGTGTGGTATTTGATGAGAATGGCTCACATCTGCAGACCTGATGTCAGAAATTCATATGCACCAAGGGGATTCAACCACACAAAAATTCACTTTGTTTTAGCAGTGAATTTGCTCCTAATAAGTTGCAAGCAAATGAAAATTTAGCAAATGTTAAATATAAAAGAAAAGCACACTAGTTCAAATAATTTTTATTTTAATAAAGCAAAAAAGGCCAGGTGTAGTGGCTCACACCTGTAATCCTAGCACTTTGGGAGGCCAAGGCAGGCGGATTACAAGGTCAGGAGTTTGAGACCAGCCTGGCCAACATGGTGAAACACTGTCTCTAGTAAAAAAAAAAAAAAAAAAAAATTAGCCAGGTATGGTGACATGCACCTGTAATCCCAGCTACTCGAGAGGCTGAGGTGGAAGAATTGCTTGAACCTGGGAGGCAGAGGTTGCAGTGAGCCAAGATCACCCCACTGCACTCCAGCCTGGGTGACAGAACAAGACTCCGTCTCAAAAAGCAAAAAATTTCAGCAGTTTGATGAACTCGTTTTTAATCATTCTAGTCCAAATTTCTCAATCCCATTTATTATATTGTAGTAAATACCTGCAGAGGTGTTTGTTTAGCTCTTGTCTAATTCTAAATAGCTCCTCATATGAGCCTCATGGTGATATGTTGGTCCCGTATAAACCAAGCTTAAAGTATCTCCATTAAAGGGACTAGCCAGGGGAAATATTCTTATTATATCTTCCTGGGCCTAATGCCCATTTCTGTATCAATCAGTTAGGTACAAAATTGCCACTGGAATCCACAAGGATGGCTTAGGTAGTATAAAGAGGTCTTTCAGTATAAGACGAGGCACTAAACAAATAATTTCCTGGGTATCCACTATAAGAAATAAGGAGGATGAAAGTCTCTATACTGAGTAGAGAGAGTCTGTCAGCAGTGAGCATGGAGAATGGGGCCAACCCAGACAGTGGAGCAGAGAGGAATGATGCTGAAGCAATCTCGATACCATTTAAGTGCTCAATTCCTTTCTTTATTGAAGCCAAAGAGATTCCTCACAGTTGAATTTACAAGATATCTATCACATTAGCCTTGTAATATATTCTTCCTTTACTTAAGCTGGGAATTATCTGGTTTCGTGTCTTGCTCCAAAAGAATTCTAATACACTTAACTGCCGTATCTTTCAACATTCCCTCTTTATCCTCTGAACTTTAGAGGAGCAAATGTTTCCTAGATCGCTGAATTGGGTATTCTCTTTCCTCTTGCTGGATATTTGCACATGTTGCCCTCTCTACCTTCTCACTTCTTACCTCTCCTGGCTTTCCTGGCATGTTTGTGCCCATACTGCATATCTCATCTCAGAAATCCCTAATTTTGTAAGCCATCCTTAACCTTTCATATCAGACATAAATTCCTCTCAATGCTCCGATATTTGTGGTATATCTCCTATCATAGAGCATATTTCACTAAATGTGCCCATGTCTTCCAGTATACTGTAAGCTCTTTAAGATGTAGAAATCTGGGTTCTTACTTACTATCACATCTCCAATTCCCACAATATTCTGGCAAATGTAGGTGTTCAATAGCACTCCCTTACATAAACGTGTAGGTTACTTAAAATAGGACACACACATGCATACACAAACACACATTGTACTAAAGATATATAATTGGTTACAAGGATAACATACAATATAAAGTGCAAAGCAACATATTTTGTTGTTGTTGTTGTTGTTTTGAGACAGAGTTTTGCTTTTTTTGTCCAGGCTAGAGTGCAATGGCGTGATCTCGGCTCACTGCAACCTTTGCCTCCCAGGTTCAAGTGATTCTCCTGCCTCAGCCTCCTGAGTAGCTGGGATTACAAGTATGTGCCACCACGCCCGGCTAATTTTGTATTTTTAGTAGAGATGGGGTTTCTCCATGTTGGAATGGTTTGTGCTTCTCTGTATTTTCTGAGCTTGATTTCCTTTTTTTCATCCAACTGCAGTAGTAGTAGTAGTTGTTGTTGTTTTCTGGATCTGTCTTTTTAAAAAGTCTTTTCATCCTCAAGATGTTTTTAGTTTCCCTGTGTTCCTGCAAGACTGAACAATTTTGTATCCTATCTCCTCAGATCATTCTTAGGACAGGACACTAATTGACACATTAGCACATTAGTCATTGCCAGAATTCCAATGAGACTTCCTTTTCCAGTAAATTTATATGCACAGTATAAGTGACTTTCTAAAGGAAATAACTTAAACAAAAAATATGGGTTTCATCAAAAGAAATGTATTCAAAGCCAGCCCAGTGGGAAGGTAATATTCTTAACCCATTTATGGGTTAAATACACTGCAGTGTAGCCTTGGTGACAGAGGAAGACCTTGTCCTTTTTTTAAAAAAAACCTTTTTTTTAATTAAAAGGAAAAACATAAAATGCAAATTTGAAAAAACAAATAAATACACTTTGGTGTTAAAAACTTTTAGGAATGTTTTCAGTCACAAGTAGCAAATTCACTACCAAATCAAAATTTAATATGTTTAACCCCTTTTGCAGGTAAGAGCCTGTATTTCTCAAATCAAATAAAGAGCTGCCCATCCTCATCTTTCATAAGGTCACTCCTACCTATGCATCATTATTAAACATGTCTCATATATGTATGAAGGTAATTCATTAATTTATCCTTGGTTTTTAAGCTCATAAGAATTAGCACCTTGTAGATGATCAAGCACAAGAATATGCAACATAAATATTTGTGATGGTAATAAATAATTGGACCCAAATCATTCTCCCATTTGATTCTATTCTATTTAGTGAATTGCCCTTTCTCCCTAGAACCCTTTAGTAAATATGACACTCAATGAAATATGAGGAAGGGGGGAAGAGACAGCCAATAAAACTTGCTACAGTTAGCTAAAGAGATGCGAATAGTTGTTAAAATTCTCACTTTCAGAACAGATCATATCCTTCAATCTCTTTACTAAGATATTTGAGAATTTTGTTTGGTGAATTTTAAGTCTACCTCTGCTGTGCTTTATTCATACCCTTTTATAGCACTTTATCATTCTGTCTTATAATTTCTTTTGTGGTTGATGTCCTCTATAGCATTGTAATGCATTCTAGGATATGGTCTTTGTTGTACTGATTTTGTATAACAAATGCCTGGTACTCCTTACGCACTCAATAAAACTCTGTGGTAAAATAAAGAAAATGCACTCTCCACATCATTGTTTATATGAATGCTTTAATGACATTTAAAGAAAGTCTAGAGGTCAAATGATCTTTATTATTTCATCCTACATTGAAGATGACATGAGATATTAATCAGGTTCTGTTATATATTATCCATGGAAGAATGAATACACAAGCCTCATTTATTTATGTTAAAAAGCAAAGGCCAATATTGTGACTTTCACTCTTATCTGCTCATCTGTGAAAATGCTTACTTGTGCAATTTTGGTTCATTCTTTTTGGGGTTCCTGGAAATCACTATTAGCAATTGTATATACAGTTGGTCTCTACTGGCCCTTTGTATCCATGAGTTCCACATATGTGGATTCAGCCAACTCTGATAGAAAATATTCAGGGAAAAAAATTCTACAAAGTTTCAAAAAGCAAAATATGAATTTGCTGTGCCCTGAGTGCTACATTAATTCCACATGAATGAAGTGATGTGTAGACATTGTGTTAAGTATTACATACAATCTAGAGATAATTTAGGTATATGGGGAAGATGTATTTAGGTTATATGCAAATACTGCATCATTTTATTAATATATGAGGGTCTTGAACATCAATCAAATGTTGATATCCACAGAAGGGTCCTAGAACCAATTCTCCATGGATACCGAGGGAAGACTATGTATAAAAAAAGTCTATTAAAGAAGGTACCCTACAAGATTTAAAATTACCAGATCCTTATGGCAGTCTGAAATTTCAAGTTACTTAACCTTGTTCTCTGACTTAATCCTTCTATATCCACTTGAATTTATGCCTTTATTCTATCATATTGTTATGTTAAATTCCATCAGGTTTTCTATATATTTTATGTATAATTGCCTTTAATTTTAATTACTAAATAAATTCACTGCTATAAGTTCTCAATTATTATGTTCTATAGGCATATTTGGTTCACTCACCGATTTTTCCATTCACTCCTTGAGTATGTATTAAATATCCATTTTGTAGAAGGCATTAGGCTAGGTGTTAGACATATAAAGACCAAGAAGGCTGTCACGATAAAATGCAAATCTGGAGCCAGGTGTGCTGTCTCATGTCTGTAATCTCAACATTTTAGGAGGTTGAGGTGAGAGGATTATTTGAGGCCAGGAGTTTCAAGACCAGCCTGGGCAATGTAGTACAACCCCATCTCTACAAAAATTGTTTAAAAATAAGCCATGCATGGTGGAATATGCCTGTAGTCCCATCCACTTCGGAGACTGAGGCAAGAGGATAACTTGAACCTAGGCATTTGAGACTACATATGATCACACCACTGCATTGTAGCCTGGGTGACAGAGGAAGGCCCTGTCTTTTGTTAAAAAAAAAAAAAAATTGTAATTAAAAAGAGAAAGATGGGAGATCATTCCAAGATGGCCAAATAGGAACAGCTCCAGTCTATAGCTCCCAGTATGAGTGACACAGAAGACAGGTGATTTCTGCATTTCCAACTGAGGTATAGGGTTCATCTCACTGAGACTTGTTGGACAGTGGGTGCAGCCCATGGAGTGTGAGCAGAAGCAGGGTGGGGCATCCCCTCACCTGGGAAGTACAAGGGGTCGGGAAATTCCCTTTCCTAGCCAAGGGAAGCCCTGACAGGTGGTACCTAGAAAATCGGGACACTCCCGCCCTAATACTGAGTTTTTCCAACAGTCTTAGCAAGCGGCACACCAGGAGATTATAGCCCGTGCCTGGCTTGGTGGATCCCACGCCCACGGAGCCTTGCTTACTGCTAGCACAGCAGTCTAAGATCAAACTCTGAGGTGATGTGAGGCTGGGAGAAGGGCGTCCACCATTGCTGAGGCTTGACTAGGTAAATAAAGCAGCTGGGAAGCTCAAACTGGGTGGAGCCCACCGCAGCTCAAGGAGGCCTGCCTGACTCTGTAGAATCCACCTCTGGGGACAGGGCATAGCTGAACAAAAGGCAGTAGAAATTTCTGCAGACTTAAATATCCCTGTCTGACAGCTTTGAAGAGAGCAGTGGTTCTCCCAGCACGGAGTTTGAGATCTGAGACTGCCTGCTCAAGTGGGTCCCTGACCCCCAAGTAGCCTAACCAGGAGACACCTCCCAGTAGGGGCTGACCGACACCTCATACAGCTGGGTGCCCCTCTGAGATGAAGCTTCCAGAGGAAGGATTAGGCAGCAACATTTGCTGTTCTGCGATATTTGCTATTCTGCAGCCTCTGCTGGTAATATCCAGGCAAACAGGGTCTGGAGTGGACCTCCAGCATACTCCAACAGTCCTGCAGCTGAGGGTCCTGTCTGTTAGAAGGAAAACTAACAAATGGAAAGGAATAGCATCAACACCAACAAAAAGGACATCCACACCAAAACCCCATCTGTACGTCACCATCATCAAAGACCAAAGGTAGATAAAACCACAAAGATGGGGAGAAAGCAGAGCAGAAAAGCTGAAAATTCTAAAAATCACAGCATCTCTTCTCCTCCAAAGGAGTGCAGCTCCTCGCCAGCAGTGGAACAAAGCTGGATGGAGAATAACTTTGACAAGTTGGCCGAAGTAGGCTTCAGAAGATCAGTAATAACAAACTTCTCTGAGCTAAAGGAGGATGTTTGAACCCATTGCAAAGAAGCTAAAAACCTTGAAAAAAGATTAGACGAATGGCTAACTAGAATAAACTGTGTAGAGAACATGTTAAATGACCTGATGGAGCTGAAAACCATGGCACGAGAACTATGTGATGCATGCATGAGCTTCAGTAGCCAATTTGATCAAGTGGAAGAAAGGGTATCAGTGATTGAAAATCAAATGAATGAAATGAAGCAAGAAGAGAAGTTCAGAGAAAAAGGTGTAAAAAGAAACAAACAAAGCCTCCAAGAAATATGAGACTATGTGAAAAGACCAAATCTATGTTTGATTGGTGGACCTGAAAGTGACAGGGAGAATGGAACCAAGTTGGAAAACATGCTTCAGGATATTATCCAGGAGGACTTCCCCAACCTAGCAAGGCAGGCCAATATTCAAATTCAGGAAATAAAGAGAATGCCACAAAGATATCCTCGAGAAGAGCAACTCCAAGACACATAATTGTCAGATTCACCAAAGTTGAAATGAAGGAAAAAATGTTAAGGGCAGCCAGAGAGAAAGGTCAGGTTACCCACAAAGCGAAGCCCATCAGACTAACAGCAGATCTCTCGGCAGAAACTCTACAAGCCAGAAGAGAGTGGGGGCCAGTATTCAACATTGTTAAAGAAAAGAATTTTCAACCCAGAATTTCGTATCCAGACAAACTAAACTTCATAAGTGAAGAAGAAATAAAATCCTTTACAGACAAGCAGATGCTGAGAGATTTTGTCACCACCAGGCCTGCCTTACAAGAGCTCCTGAAGGAAGCAGTAAACATGTAAAGGAACAACCAGTACTAGCCACTGGAAAAACATGCCAAATTGTGAAGACCATTGATGCTAGGAAGAAACTGCATCAACTAACAAGCAAAATAACCAGCTAACATCATAATGACAGGATCAAATTAATACATAACAATATTAACCTTAAATGTAAATGGGCTAAATGCCCCAGTTAAAAGTCACAGACTGGCAAATTGGATAAAGAGTCAAGACCCATCAGTGTGCTGTATTCAGGAGACCCATCTCACATGCAAAGACACACATAGGCTCAAAATAAAGGGATGGAGGAAGATTTACCAAGTAAATGGAAAACAAACAAACAAAAAAAGGAGGGGTTGCAATCCTAGTCTCTGATAAAACAGACTTTAAACCAGCAAAGATCAAAAGAGACAAAGAAGGCCATTACATAATGGTAAAGGGATCAATTCAACGAGAAGAGCTAACTATCCTAAATATGTATGCACCCAATACAGGAGCACCCAGATTCATAAAGCAAGTCCTTAGAGACATACAAAGAGACTTAGACTCCCATACAATAATAATGGGAGACTTTAACACCGTACTGTCAACATTAGACAGATCAAGGAGACTGATCAAGGAGAAAGATAACAAAGATATCCAGGACTTGAGCTGAGTTCTGCACCAAGTGGACCTAATAGACAGCTACAGAACTCTCCACCCCAAACTGACAGAATATACATTCTTCTCAGCACCACATCACACTTATTCCAAAACTGACAACGTAGTTGGAAGTAAAGCACTCCTCAGCAAATGTACAAGAACAAAAATTATAACAAAGTGTCTTTCAGACCATAGTGCAATCAAATTAGAACTCAGGATTAAGAAACTCCCTCAAAACCACTCAACTACGTGAAAACTGAGCAACCTGCTCCTGAATGACTACTGGGTAAATAATGAAATCAAGGCAGAAATAAAGATTTTCTTTGAAACAAATGAGAACAAAGACACAACATACCAGAATCTCTGGGACACATTTAAAGCAGTGTGTAGAGGGAAATTTATAGCACTAAATGCCCACAGGAAAGATCTGAAATCGCCACCCTAACATCACAATTAAAATTAGTAGAGAAGCAAGAGCAAACACATTCAAAAACTAGCAGAAGGCAAGAAATAACTAAGTTCAGAGCAGAACTGAAGGACATAGAGACACAAAAAAACCTTCAAAAAAATCAATGAATCCAGGAGTTGGTTTTTGAAACGATCAAGAAAATTGATAGACTGCTAGCAAAACTAATACAGAAGAAAAGAGAGAAGAATGAGATAGATGCAATAATAATGATAAAGAGGATATCACCACTGATCCCATGGAAATACAAACTACCTTCAGAGAATACTATAAACACCTTTATGTGAATAAACTAGAATATCTAGAAGAAATGGATAAATTCCTGGACACATACACCCTTCCAAGACTAAACCAGGAAGAAGTTGAATCCCTAAATAGACCAATAACAGGCTGTGAAATTGAGGCAATAATTAATAGCCCACCAACCAAAAAAAGTCCAGGACCAGACAGATTCACAGCCGAATTCTACCACAGGTACAAAGAGGAGCTGGTACCATTCCTTCTGAAATTATTCCAATAAATAGAAAAAGACGAAATCCTCCTTAACTCATTTTGTGAGGCCAACATCATCCTAATACCAAAGCCTGGCAGAGACACAACAAAAAAAGAGAATTTTAGACCAATATCCCTGATGAACATTGATGCAAAAATCCTCATTAAAATACTGGCAAACCGAATCCAGCAGCACATCAAGAAGCTTATCCACCACGATCAAGTTGGCTTCATCCCTGGGATGCAAGGCTGGTTCCACATACACAAATCAATAAACATAATCTGTCATATAAACAGAACCAAAGGCAAAAACCACATGATTATCTCAATAGATGAAGAAAAGGCCTTCGACAAAATTCAACAGTTCTTCATGCTGAAAACTCTCAATAAACTATTGATAGGACATATCTCAAAATAATGAGAGCTATTTATGACAAACCCACAGCCAATATCATACCAAATGGGCAAAAACTGGAAGTATTCCCTTTGAAAACTGGCACAAGACAGGGATGCTCTCTCTCACCACTCCTATTCAACATAATGTTGGAAGTTCTGGCCATGGCAATCAGGCAGGAGAAAGAAATAAATGGTATTCAATTAGGAAAAGAGGAAGTCAAATTGTCCCTGTTTGCAGATGACATGTTTGTGTATTTAGAAAACCCCATCATCTCAGCCCCAAATCTCCTTAAACTGATAAGCAACTTCAGCAAAATATCAGGATACAAAATCAATGTGCAAAAACCACAAGCATTCTTATACACCAATAACAGACAGATAGCCAAGTCATGAGTGAACTCCCATTCACAATTGCTTCAAAGAGAATAAAATACCTAGGAATCCAACTTACAAGGGATGTGAAGTTCCTCTTCAAGGAGAACTACAAACCACTGCTCAATGAAATAAAAGAGGACACAAACAAATGGAAGAACATTCCATGCTCATGGATAGGAAGAATCATTATCGTGAAAATGGCCATGTTGCCCAAGGTAATTTATAGATTTCATGCCATCCCCATCAAGCTACCAATGACTTTCTTTACAGAATTGGAAAACAACTATCTTAAATTTCACATGGCACCAAAAAAGAGCCCATATTGCCAAGACAATCCTAAACCAAAAGAACAAAGCTGGAGGGATCATGCTACCTGACTTGAAACTATACTACAATACTACAGTAACCAAAACAGCATGGTACTGGTACCAAAAGAGAGATATAGACCAATAGAACAGAACAGAACCTTCAGAAATTATACCACACATCTACAACCATCTAATCTTTGACAAACCTGACAAAAACAAGAAATCGGGAAAGGATTTCCTATTTAATAAATTGTGCTGGGAAAACTGTCTAGCCATATGTAGAAAGGTGAAACTGGATCCCTTCCTTATATCTTATACAAAAATTAATTCAAGATGGATTAAAGACTTAAATGTTTAGACCTAAAACCATAAAAACTGTAGAAGAAAACCTAAACAATACCATTCAGGACATAAGCATGGGCAAGGGCTTCATGATTAAAACACCAAAAGCAATGCCAACAAAAGCCAAAATAGACAAATGGGATCTAATTAAACTAAAGAGCTTCTGCACAGCAAAAGAAACTACCATCAGAGTGAACATGCAACCTACAGAATGGGAGAAAACTTTTGAAATCTACAAACCCGACAAAGGGCTAATATCCAGAATCTACAAGGAACTTAAACAAATTTACAAGAAAAAATCAAATAACCCCATCAAAAAGTGGGCAAAGGATATGAACAGACCCTTCTCAAAAGAAAGCATTTATGCAGCCAACAGACACATGAAAAAAAGCTCATCATCACTGGTTATTAGAGAAATGCATATCAAAACCACAATGAGATACCATCTCACACCAGTTAGAGTGGCAATCATTAAAAAGTCAGGAAACAACAGGTGATGGAGAGGATGTGGAGAAACAGGAACACTTTTACACTGTTGGTGGAACTGTAAACTAATTTAATTGTTGTGGAAGACAGTGTGGTGATTCCTCAAGGATCTAGAACTAGAAATGCCATTTGACCCAGCCATCCCATTACTGGGTATATACCTAAAGTATTATAAATCATGCTATTATAAAGACATATGCACATGTATGTTTACTGAGGCACTATTCACAATAGCAAAGACTTGGAACCAACCCAAATGTCCATCAATGATAGGCTGGATTAAGAAAATATGCCACATATACACCATGGAATACTATGCAGCCATAAAAAAGGATGAGTTCATGTCCTTTGTAGGAACATGGATGAAGCTGGAAACCATCATTGTGAGCAAACTGTCACGAGCACAGAAAACCAAACACCACATGTTCTCACTCACAGGTGGCAATTGAACAATGAGAACACTTGGCCACAGGGTGGGGAACATCACACACCAGGGCCTGTCGTGGGGTGGGCAGAGCGGGGAGGGATAGCGTTAGGAGGAATACCTAATGTAAATGATGAGTCAATGGGTGCAGTACACCAGCATGGCACATGTATACAATGTAACAAACCTGCACATTGTGCACATGTACCCTACAACTTAAAGTGTAATTTAAAAAAAGAGAGAGAAAGATAATATACAAATTAGAAAATACAAATAAATGCACTTTGGTGTTAGAAAACTTTTAGGAGTGTTTTCAGTCACAAGTAAGAATAGTTTAACTGGATTTAGCCTAATCAAAAAATGAAAACTTACGACCTCTGAGTGACCTATTCTGTATCACGTGCCCATCCTGAACCAATGGATGTGTCTAGGTGGCAGCACGTGGGGAGAGTCTCTCACTGGCCTGAGTTGAGTTATGAATTACTCCATATAAATTAACTGTGGCCATTGGTTAGTCAGTGTTGTGTACAGTGGTTACTTTCAAGATAATCGTATAAGTGTATATAATTACTAAAAAACAGGCATGGATATAAAAAAGTATTTTCCTAGTACAGTGTTAATATGTTTAGGAAACTGTATGGTTACAAGTAAGAAGCTATTATTTTTACATATTAGGGGATGAAGTTGGGAAGCTTCATAAATAAGATGTACCTGTAGCTTAAAGTCTTAAGCCATGAGTATGTGTTTGCTAGGTAAGTAAAGGTGGGGAGTAGAAAATTACTCCAGGAAAATGGAGCAGTTGGAGCAAAGGACTTGCCAGTGAAAGAGCCTGGGGATTTAAGGGTGTGGTGCATAGCTATGTGGGATTCATATCTGTGATGGTAGAAAAATGACTGAAGAGGGGGTTCAGTGTGAAACACAAATTGGAGGGGCAGGCAGTCGCCAGAGAGTAGATGTGTTCCATAGATTAGCTACCTTCAAATGTTTAAAGGAAATATATTTTTCTAAAATTAAAAATTTTCATGGAAGTATGATATATAACTGGATAAGACATTGGCTTGCTCTGATTGAAGGCAGAAAGGTGGATCCAGAAGCAGAGCTTATCCATCCTGCTCTTGCCACCTCATTACACTCTGTGGAGCACTTGGAGAACTACTGCTTTTGGAGAAGTGATGTTACGCAATGGGCTGACAAAGCTGTATATTTGAAACAGCACTCTTTAACAGTACGATAGATAGGATTGAGACTCAAAATAAGCATATTAGTTAAGAGACTTTTAATAGTCCAGTGGAATGAAAATGTAGGGCTATTTAAAGCTGGAATGGAAAGAAGGGAACATTATTAGAACACTGTCCCTTAGAAATAACCATTTGTAGGATTCAAAGGTCTCAGTCCATAATGACACACACAGCAACCTAAGTGATTCTCAAATACGTGTTTAGCAAAATAAGCCAGACACAAAAATGCACATACTGCACTATTTCATTTATATAACATTTTAGAAGAGGTAAAACCAATCTTTATGGAGAGAAACCTGTCAATGATTGCCGAGGGCCATGTGTAGTGGTGATGAGGGATTTGTTGCAAAATGGCACAAGAGAATTGGTTTAGTTGATGTAGGTGTTGTAAATCTTTATTGTGATAGTGGTTTCATGGGTATATAAAATTTTCAAACACCAAATTGTATATTTTTAAATGAGTGAATTGCATTGTTTGCAAATTATACCTCAATACAGTTGATTCAAGGAAGGAAAAAAACACTTCAATTCAGACTTGGATCTACTACTAAGTAACCAGATGAGTAGGAACCCAGTACAACAATCTCTAAGCCCCATTTTCTACAACTACATGCTAGGAATAGTAAATTACACTTGTCCAGCCTACATAACAAGTTTGCTTACAAGCTAAAGTCAATAGATGATAGCTACAAAAGTGCTTTTAAAAATGCAAAGCACTGGAAATGAGTTATGAAATATTATTATTGCATCAAAAATTTGGGGATAATATTTTGTGGCTTATAAATAGTCTGGGATTAGATATATTTTGGAGGGCTGGTAAGGTGTCCACAAAGCCCAAGTCATAATCCCCTTCTCTTGGTACAAAATTGAATCTAAATTATCGTGACTACTTTTTAAAAGAGATAAAGAGATTAAGTGGCAAATATATTACTCATTTCCTCAAATTTGGCTATAGAAGAAAATTATGAAAGGTACAATTCATTTCTTAGCATAGTCTAGTTAAAATAAACTTGTTTCATCATTATCAAGAAATATTTGTAAATCATTTACTATTCACTGAAGCGGGCATGATGAAAAATAAGTATAAGGCATTTTGTAGTTTAGATTACATTTTATTTTTAAGTATTCATAATTTAACATTAAAGCCACCATATGGAAGCACTCAGGAGCCTAAAGAGATGGTGAACATGTTAGATACTCTAGATTTGTATAGTTGAAAATTACTTTAGAGATCATCTAGAATAATAAATCATATAGAAAACATTTGCTGCCATTTAAAATTATATGGCATGGATATTCTATTTTAGTATAGTATGCATTATTTGGATTAGACTTCAATATACCTGTACAGGAAAAGAAAATTTGGACATAGCTTTAGAAAACTTTAGAAGTTCAGATGAAATGGGTCAATAAGTAGGATAGGACCTATAGGATTCATTCTCTTATGCTTCTAGGAAAGTACATTTTACTTGCTGTCTTACAGTGTCTGGTTTGTGCCTGTTTCCTGTGGAAGGATGCATTCATTTTCAGAGAAGAGGCATCATGGGTTAGTACTGGTAAATTTTCCAGAGTCTAGGCCTTCAGTTTTTAGTCTTCAAACTTGATTTTATAAAGATATCAGGAAGGAATATATTTTGTAGCCACAGATACCCATAAAGTGAATTGAAGAGTGACGAATGAAGAAAGAATAGCAATATCACAGTTTATGAGACGTATAAGTACTGCAACAAAACGGAAAGTGGATGAACATGATCAGTATACTTCCTCCAAAACATAATTAAACTATAACTTGGGGCAGAAAAATAGAATAAAGGGTATTGGAGAAATCGGAAGTGCAGTGGTATAAAGCTAAAATAATTTGTCATGTTTGTATAATGGAAATGTTCTTTCCAGTGTGGTAGAAACTGAAGCTACTCAAGACCCATGACTATGGATCCTCTATTCTGGCCAGTACTTCACTGGAGACAACAATCTTGCCTCTCTGACTCTTCTTTTATCATTATTCTGTGGCAGACCAGTCCCTCACCCCTTTCATTGATAGATTCTTTCTTTGTAATCACTCATATATTCGGTTAGATAACTTTGAATATGAATGTCCTGAATCATTATATATTGTCTCTTACAGAAACTTCTTGCCTTCTTGGAGAGCGATCTTATTTTCATAACTTAAAGTTCTTTATTATCATTAAAATGATAATAGTTACGTGTTTGTTTTGTTTTATTTTGTTTTTTTGAGATGGAGTCTCGCTCTGTCGCCCAGGCTGGTGTGCAGTGGTGCGATCTCGGCTCACTGCAAGCTCTGCCTCCTGGGTTCACACCATTCTCTGGCCTCAGTCTCCCAAGTAGCTGGGACTACAGGCTCCCGCCACCACGCCTGGCTAATTTTTTGTATTTTTAGTAGAGATGGGGTTTCACCGTGTTAGCCAGGATGGTCTCGATCTCCTGACCTGGTAATCCTCCTGCCTCAGCCTCCCAAAGTGCTGGGATTACAAGCATGAGCCACCGCACCCGACCAGTTACATGCTTTTTAAAGAACTTTTTATCATATAGTTTTTGTGTCTCTCATCTCCCAGACTCTAGAGCAGAGTCTAATCACAATCACAGAATTGTTGATTGATTTATTTGCATGGCACAAAGTGAATTTTCTCTTTATCAGTCTAAACTAGCATCCATATGTTTCATATGGTGAATATTAAAAATAAAATATGTACATAAACATATGTATATATGTAAAAATAAATATGTACATAAACACATATTTCCTGGGGATTCATTTGTTTCTAGTCAATCCTGATGATATACCAGAAAACTCCTTATTTCAGTCTTTAGAGAAATAGAGAAAACCATTCATTCTGTTTGTATCAGTCAAGGCTCATGTCGCAGGTATCAGAAAGGCAAAAAGGAATAATGTGCTAAGAAAACTGTTGGCACGTCAAAAGGGCAGGTGGAGGTTAAGCATCTAAGATTACTTCCAGAACACCAATATAGAAAGGCCACTAAGGGAGTTGCTGCCTGTCTGATCAGGATGCTTCTGGAGTCAGAAGCTGCTTTTCTAGTTCATGGTTCCAGGATCATCCCAGCTCTGCTGAATTCTGAAGATCAAGATGTTGCCATCAAACTCTTAGCTCTAACACGCCACTACTCAACACATCTTTGTTTCATGCCAGCAAAATGAATGTCCTTCCTTGAATTCTCCTTTCAATGCCTACATGTGTGGGAAACAATTACTGAAACCTCTGATGAAGCTAATAAAACCCAAACACCAAACTTCTCATCCTTGCTTTCCAGTAGGAACAAAAGAAGTCCCAGGAGCAGGGATCCTGCATCACTTCTTACTTCTAAATCTCCAAAGGTGCGCTGTCTTAGCAGCAGCTGGGTCACATATGGAGATAAGCTGACAGGGAACCTGAGAAGCAAGATTTGGACTAGTGTAAGGCAAGAAAGATATCCAGAGCACAAAATTTAAGGAGGCACTCATTCTCACATGCCAGTCCCATACTTGTATAAGCTTGAAATTGAATGCCTCCTTAAATTTGGGGGCCTAGACACCTCACTTGTCTCATCCTAGTCCCCCCACCCTGTGCTGAGAAGCTTTAAGTTTTTCAGCTTCCCCAATAGAGTGGCTTGGAAGGGACTTGAAAAGTTAATCTGCAGTATTGGTCACAGTCTGCCTGATATGGTTTATCTGTGTCCCTACCCAAATCTCATCTTGAATTGTAACTCTCAGAATTCCCATGTGTCATGGGAGGAACCTTGTGGGAGGTAATTGAATCATGGGGGTGGGTTTTTCCCATGCTGTTCTTGTGATAGTGAATGAGTCTCACAAGATCTGATAGTTTTAAAAATGGGAGTTTCCCTGCACAAGCTCTCTTCTCTTGTCTGCAACCATATGAAGCACGTCTTTCACCTTCCACCACAACTGTGAGGCCTTCCCAACCATGTGAAAAACTTTAAGTCTATTAAACCTTTTCCTTTTGTGAATTTCCCAGTCTTGGGTATGTCTTTATCACTAGCATGAGAACAAACTAATACAGTAAATTGGTGCCAGTAGAGTGGGGCACTGTTGAAAAGATACCTGAAAATGTGGAAGCAACTTTGGAACTGGGTAACAGGCAGAGGTTGGAACAATTTGGCAAGCTCAGAATAATACAGAGAAATAAGGGAAAGTTTGGAACTTCCTAGAGACTTGTTGAATGGCTTTGACCAAAATGCTGATAGTGATACAGACAATGAAATCCAGGCAGTTTGCACTGTGTGCCTGAAAAAGCCACAGACACTCTATATCAGCCTGTGAAAGCAGCCAGGAGGGAGTCAGTACCCTGAAGAGGCATAAGGGCAGAGCTGCCCAAAACCATGGCAACCCATCTTTTGCATGAGCATGACCCAGATGCAAGACATGGAGTCAAAGGAGATCATTTCTGAGTTTTAAGATTTGACTGCCCTACTGGATTTCAGACTTATTTGGGGCCTACAGCCCCTTTGTTTTGGCCAATTTCTCCCATTTGGAATGGATGTATTTACCCAATGCTTGTACCCCCACTGTACCTAGGAAGTAACTAACTTCTTTTGATTGTACTGGCTCATAGGCAGAAGGGACTTTCCTTGTATCAGATGAGACTTTGAAGTGAAATGAGTCATGACTTTGGGGGACTGTGAGGAAGGCAAGATTGATTTTGAAGTGTGAGGACATAAGATTTGGGAGGGGCCAGGGGCAGAATGATGTGGTTTGGCTGTGTCCCTACCCAAATCTCATTTTTAATTGTAACTCCCAGAATTCCCACATGTTGTGGGAGGAACCTGGTGGGAAGTAATTGAATCATGGGGGTGGTCTTTCCCATGCTGTTCTCATGATAGCGAATAAGTCTCACAAGATCTGATGGTTTTAAAAATGGGAGTTTCCCTGCACAAGCTCTCTTCTCTTGTCTGCCACCATGTGAGACGTGTCTCTCACCTTCCACCATGATTGTGGGGCCTTTCCAGCCACATGGAACTGTAAGTCCATTAAACGTTTTCCTTTTGTGAATTGCCCAGTCTTGGGTATGTCTTCATCAGTAGTATGAAAACAAACTAATACAATGCCCTTTTTCCATGTATTATCTACCTAATCCCTCCTCCTGTTGTAAAACTACCAACAACAGTTCAATGCCAGATAAAGTCAACAAGCATGCTTTTGTCTATCACAATGCAATGATTCTATAAACAAGTGAAAATTTACTCACTTTTTCTCTGGTTTAAATAAAAGACAATTGTTGTTACTTGTAAAATGCCCATAGAAAACAAAATATACTGAGACCATAATATTCAGTAATCTGCCTGTTATTTTATCTCTTGTTGTTGGATAATTTTAGTAGCCATAGAAACATAGTTCTAGTCAATCTGCTTCTATATGTCACTTTTTTAACTAGGAAAGGAACTGTATTCCTCTATAATTGAGACAATCATTATCTGATAGATAAAATTTAAAAAACAAATGAACAACAACCATAACCATAATTTAGCCCTTGTGCCTAGTCAGAGAAGACATGATCAATGGAATAAATTGCAGCAAATATATCTATATATTACTGAAAACTTTTTGAAGTATTTTTACCTTTTGACAAAGAACATTCAGCTTACCTAGAATGATAGTAAGCATTTAATGGAGGAGACAGAACCAAGTCTATTTGTCTCTAACACAGTTTCTCAGTTGATTTGTTTTTGAAAGCAGAGATTCATACTTAAAGAGAAAATGTTCCTTAGTAAAACACTAAGAAGATAAAAAATGCATATAGCATATTACAAATAAGTTCCAATGTCAAGATAAAGTGAGGAAGGAAAACAGGAAGCATCATGGTGAGAGCGAGAATTGCAATTTTAGGTGGGGCATCCCTGGAATACATTTTTAAGAAGGAGACTTTCCAGTAATAACCCAAAGACTGTGGAGGAGGAAGGGAGAACCCATGCACATATTTTGGGGAAAGAGTAGAGGATACATCAAACAAAAACATGAGGCAGAAGCATGACTGGATTGTTAGAGGAGTAAAAGGGGGTCCAGTGTGACTGGGACTGTGGTAGAGTAGAAGTGGGATGGAAAAGGAGATGGAGAAGATCATTGGGAATAGCCAGAGAGTGTAAGACTTTTTGTTTTGACCATTTGTAAGGGCTAGGCATTCTAAAAACATCCATTCAAGACATAAAAACAAACAGAGATCAAAAAAGGATAGGGACTTCCTTAAGCTGATATAGGACACATTAAAAAATATCTAGAGCACATGCTATATATAAAAGTGAAATGTTGAAATTATTCTCTTTAATATCAGAGACAAGGTCTGATATTAAAGGTCCTGAAGGTCCTTTAGAGATACTGAAGGTATCTTTAAAGAAGACCTTTAGAGATACTGAAGGTATCTTTAAAGAAGACCTTTAGAGATACTGAAGGTATCTTTAAAGGAGACCTTTAGAGATACTGAAGGTATCTTTAAAGAAGACCTTTAGGATACTGGGTATCTTTTAAAAGGTACTTTAAAGAACACAGAGGTATCTTTAAAAGAAGACCTTAGAGATACTGAAGGTATCTGAGAACCTTCTGCAAGACACTGAAGGTCTGACGACTGATTACAACTATTAACAGCAACAACAAATAATCTATAGTGAGTAAATTGCAAACAAAACTTGTCATGATGGCAGATAATAAAATTGAAGTTAAAAATCCACAGATAGCATATTAGAATTAATAAAAGACCTTAACAAGGATAATGGATACCAAATCAATATGTAAACTAAAAGTAATGATTGACTAAACAATGGAATTCAAGATAAACTATTTATTATTTATAGGAAGGGGAAAAAGCAAATGCTATCTATAAATAAAGCTAAGAAAATAGTTCAAGAGCCTTGTGAAAAATATTTTGACATTGATTTGATGTTATACGAGACCTGAATATGAAAAGGTGTCTACATATTTAGTTAGGAACGTTCACTGTAATAAAAATGCCACTTTTCTAAGGATCAGTTCTAATCAATATGCTCTCAGGATCTTTGTAACATTTTACAAACTAGTTTTTAAAATTATTTAAATAATTTTCAAGAGTCTTTAAATAAATTTAAAGAGAGAATAAAGAGTCAAAACTAACCCTGAAGAAGAATATTTTCTTAACTATAATAAAAATTACTGTGAAGCTATAGTAATTTTAATAATACCACATTGGTTCAAGAATAGAATTCTAGACAAATGCAACAGAATAGACAGTTCAGAAATGATCACATGCATATATGAAAATTTACCTGAATTTGTGACAGTTGGCAATGTATAGCAATGGAGAGTAGTATGGTTTTTCATAAATGATCCTGGGATCATTGTTTATCACTTGAGAAAAAATGTCAGATTAACTCTACATCATTCAAAGAATCAGCTGTAGATGAATAAAAATGTGAGCAGGAATGGAGACTTTTATAATTATTACAAGACAATTTATGACCTCAGGGAAGGAGACAGTTTATTAACCAAGAAACAGAAAATGCACATCATAGATTATATTTTACATAAAATATAGTATTGATTAAAATTATGAACTTTTGGTCATCAAAAGACATCATAGAGACTACAACATAGAAACTAGGAACTGAGAAAAAATTTCACAACATATATAACCAACAAAGGACTAGTATCCTGCCAATCAATCAACAAGAAACAAAGGAAACAACCAATTAAAATTGAACAACAACAAAAAGCAAACAGACATTTCATAGAGGAGGTAGATGAATGACCTTTGAATACACGAATAGACACTCAAATTTATTAGCAACTCCAGAAATGTATATTGATGTTTCAATAACATATCATTTTACAACACCATGTGTTGACAACCAGCAGCACAATGGCAACATTCATCCACTGCTCATGAGGTGAGAATTGTTGCAGACACCTTGGAAGATAACTTGCCAGTGTGTAGTAAAGTCGAATAGGCAAATTTCATTTCTAGGTGTACACATTGAGGAAAATTTTGCACATGTGCAGAAGGCAACTTACAAGGCAATAACATTTGCAATAGAAAAAAGAAAAGTTTACATATTAAATGCTGATCAGTTGTAGAATTAACAATTGTGCTCAGCAGTCAGAATAAATTAACTACAGTTATGAATTAGATTAATTTAATTCCCAAAACATAATATTGGGAGGAATACATCATGTAACCAAATAAAATATAACCTCATAATTTAAAAATGTGAAAATAGAAAACCCTAATTACATATTCCTTAGAGTCACCAGTATACATAACAAAAACTGTACAGAAATGTAATGGGCTTATTAGCACACAAATCAGAATGGTAGTTTCCTTTTGAAGGTGAATAAGGCTGGTATAATTGAGGAGGGACGCCCAGGAACATGATAAAACTTTGAAAATGAGGCCGGGCGCGGTGGCTCAAGCCTGTAATCCCAGCAACTTTGGGAGGCCGAGGGGCCCGAGGTGGAGTCAGTCAGGAGTCGAGACCATCACAGTAACATGGGTGAAACCCGTCTCTATAAAAATACAAAAACTAGCGGAGGCGTGGTGGCGAAGCCTGTAGTCCCAGCTACTGGGAGGCTGAGGCAGAATGCGTGGGCCGAGGCCGGAGGCTTGCAGTGAGGCGAGATCGCCACTACACTCCAGCCTGGGTAACACAGCGAGATCCGTCTCAAAAAAAAAAAAAAACTTTGAAAATGCTTGCCATGTCATTTCTTAACTTTGGTTATGGATTTCTAGTTATTTCTTTAGTTAATATTATATATATTTGAATATATGTTTTCAAACTCTCTAAACCTAAGGTAAATATATTAGTCAGGGAGATGTATTAGTCTGTTTCTTCACATAAACAGAACCAATAATGAATACATATATATATTCCTTATTTATTTATAAGATATATATTCTTTAGTTCTTAATTTATATATATTTCATATATTGTAATGTATATTCCATATATATAGAATTTATCTTTGTTGATACATATATGTTTTAATAATAATGTTTAACCAGCTATCTGGGCATCCTTTAGTCCAGTCAAGTTAACATATAAAATTAACCATCATGAATATTATTCCATATGTATATAATGTATATAAATAAAAAACAAGGAATATATATGACATATATATAAATTCCTCATTGGTTCTGTTTCTATGAAGACATAGATTAATACATGTACCTTATTTCCCAAAAATAAGGAATATACATATGTATATTCTTTATGTATAAGTTTTATATATATATATATATATGTATATTCCTACTTTCTGGCAAATGGTTTACAAGATTATGGTAGCTGAGCAGTTGACAATCTGCAGTCTGCAAGCTAGAGGACTAAGAAAGCCAGTGGTATAATTTAGTTTGAGTCTGAACACCTGAGAACCAGGGGGGCTAACAATGTGAGTCCCAGGGTCTAAAGGCAGAGAACTAGAAGCTCCAACATCTAAGGGCATGAGAAGATGGATGTCCCAGCACAAGAAGAGAGAAAATTGGCCCTTCTTCCCTTCAGTTTTTGTTCTCTTGGGGCCCTCAATAGATTAGATGATGCCTACTCACATTAGTGAGGGCAGACTTTTTTATTTTTTCCCTTGTTCTATTGATTCAAATGTTAATCTCTTATGGGAGCATCTTCAATAATGCACTCAGAAATAATGTTTAACCAGCTATCTGGGCGTCCCTTAGCCCAGTTGAGTTCACATATAAAATCAACCATCATCAATATCTAATAATTATTTTAAAACTAAAATAAATGTCATTATTATTTATTTATCATTATAAAATATTTTATCATTCCTAAGTGATTGATTTCAGCACTTTTTTTTTTTTTTTTTTTTTGAGATGGAGTCTCACTCTGTCCTCCAGGCTGGAGTGCAGTGGTGCGATCTCGGCTCACTGCAACTCACGCCTCCTGGGTTCATATTCTCCTGCCTCAGCCTCCGTGTAGCTGGGACTACAGGCGCCCGCCGCACCGGCTAATTTTTGTATTTTTAGTAGAGACGGGGTTTCACCGTGTTAGCCAGGATGGTCTTGATCTCTTGACCTCGTGATCCACCCATCTCGGCCTCCCAAAGTGCTGGGATTACAGGTGTGAGCCACCGCGCCTGGCCTCAGCACATACTTTTATATAAAGTTATTTTTTCATTATGAAAGAGATTTTATTGACATGTAAATATCTTCGGTTTTACCTATTTCACCGCAAAAATTCCCAGAACTACTGAATTCTAAATCAGATGCTCTCCCACTTGATTTATAGACAGAATCTCAATTAACGCTCATGAACTCATGATACATCTGTTGTACTTCTATTTTGCAGATAAGAAACAATCTCAGGATAATGCAGTACTACTCCACTAACAAGGGATGGATTCAAAAATTAATCCCTGGTCTACATATAACAAAGTCAAAACTCTTCTCATAACACATGGTCACCCACATGAGAAGATGGACTGCTACATACCAGGGAAACAAACACAGTGCCCTCAATGGAATAACAGCTTAATAAATACTTGCTGAGTAAAAGAATAAAGAAGTTTCCTAAAAATATAGTCCCTACTTGAACATTGTTTTATATTTTGTTTATTGTTGGTGATCTTTGTTCCACCTTTAGTTATATCTCTATATGGCCGTGGAACATAGAAATGTATTCAATAATTGGAAATCACACTTTCTCATACATCGGAAAATTTGGATAACATGCTAAATAAACAATTTTACCATAATCAAATTATTCTATCTCTGTTTCTCTTTCTCTTTTTTTTTTTTCCCCATATACTATAATATATTGTCCGTAAGAGCAGGGCTTTAGCAATACACTTTACAAGTAGTGCTACTGAGTAATGATAAGCTCTGCTATGAAAATTTCACAGGATAAAAGTTTTGAGTTATTAAAAATTAAGTAGTCCTCTGTGCTATCAATTGTATAATTTCAAAAGGCTGTAAAGTAATTGTTTATATAAAATTCATATTATGCTGCATGTTAAAAACTTTTACTTATTAACATTAGGTTTCCTCAAATTCAAACTATACTCAGTTTAGAGTCCACAAACCATCTCTCCCTTTCTATTGAAGTAGATATGCATGTTAAACAATTGCTGTTTGAATCACTTCTTAATTTATAAGCAAGATTAATTTGATAAGCAAGCATTTGTACTATTTTCCAAGGCCTCTATCTGCCAGCTCAGGAATGTTTGGCTAATAGAATCAAAAGGCTTTTATTGTGGAATTAGTGAACAGAAAAATTTGTATGTCATACATGTAGTATATTTTAAACCTATAAATAATGAAATAAAGTACTTAGATTTCATCTGAAAATAATTTCTAGGTGATATAAGAGAATTGGTGCTGAGAGAGCCTGCTTATGAGCTAGCTTATTGTTTTTGTGGAAAAACAGCTACACATTAGGTGCCTTCTGTCTTAAATAGTGAAGAAAAGATAGATTTACCATCTTCTGGATTATTTACATTTAATATAGCTAAAGCAATTAATCTGAATAATTTCACAATATCATTCATTCCTTTCTTCCCACCTTTGCTTTCCCTCCCTCCCCTTCCTCCCTCCCCTTCCTTCCTTCTTTCCTTCTTTCCTTCCTTCCTTCCTTCCTTCCTTCCTTCCTTCCTTCCTTCCTTCCTTCCTTCCTCCCTCCCTTCCTTCCTTTCTCCTCCTCCTCCTTTCTTCTTCTTCCTCTTCCTCTTCTTCTTCTTTCTCTTCTTCTTCTTCCTTTCTTTTTATTTCTCTCTTCTGTCTTCACTCAGTCTTATTTTTGTCTTCCATTCTCTTTTCTTCCAATTACCAGAAGAGAAAGGCAACAAAAGCAGAACTTTTAAATTTTATTATTGCAATAAGAGAAATAGCCTCTTGGTTTTGAATAATGAAGTAGCTTTCATGAAAGTTTAGTCCCTACAATGAAAGATTGCCTTAATTTTCCACAAAATTTATAATTTGCAAATAACATACTCTGGAAATACTAGAGGAAGTTTGTGCCAGAGACTTCTAGAGACTAGAAAGTAGACCAGACATCTAATGTTAGCCGTAGGCCCACCTCATCCTACTTGTGTAATTTTAGGTGACTGATCCAGTTTCCTTATTTATAAAATAGAGTATTTATTAAAGGAAACAAAAATGGGATTGTTTGTGTTAAAGCAAGTTAAAAATGACAAAGCGTCATATTCATGTAAGGCATTATTCCTTCAGAGCAAGAGACTGTTTCTTGTCTACCCTCTAATGTTTGGAATTACATTGGCTGTAATTTTTTTATTCATTGTAATTCTATTTGACTAGATAAGAGAGTAATTGAAAATGGAAGTCTTCCAAACTGGCCTTTTGATAACAAGTTGGTGTATTTGATGTTAGGGGCATGCAGATGAGAATATCATTTCACCTAAGGAAAACCAAGAGAAGACTCTGACTTACAGCAGTAATCCTATTCAGTATTCAGCTTGTTAGCTATGTTGCAATTGGGAATATTTTAAACTGATTTTATATTAAATTCAAATGCATAATGCAGTACATAAATATTTGTCCAAGTTATCAAATAAACCAAATTCTCAAAGTGACAGTAAATATATATGTATATATTTTAAAAGATTAAACCTACTCTGGTTTCATTTTTACTGTGTTTTCATAATCCTTCTTGTTTAACTTGGTTTGTCAGTCTACATTTGGAGATAAATTCAGTCTTTGGTCCGGTCACTCTCTCTAGCCTGAGTGTGATCAACACACACACACACACACACACACACACACACACACCCCTGCATTGATTCTGTTTATTTTTCCCTCTTGGAAAGAAAGTGAAGCTCTTAGGCTTGGAGTGGATGGGCTCATGGGTATCAGCATCCTCACTTGCAAATTGTACTTGCTAAATGAAGCAGATTGGGAAACAAAAAGGTCAGAGAAGAGTCTCATAAAGGATTATGGAGACTCTGAAGACTTTATTGAGTGTGTCAAAATTCAGTAAGCATTTGTAGAACATTATCTAGGATTTCTTTCCTTATTGCGCTTGTCATGATTAATGTGTTGAGATCTCATTTTCTCTCCTAGCTGCTCATGAACCTTTCTGGGAAGTCTTATGTTGGGCTTTAGTTGTGCTACTTATTCCCATAAGATTAGGTGAATCTATATACTCTCTGGACTTCATCTATAAAATTATAATAACACTAAGCATAGGAATGCTGAGAAGATTTTTATTATTGTTTATGAAAGCATACATTGAAATTTAAATGGATGAATAATTCGTACCTTCCATATGTTTACTTTCTTCATATGAACAAACTTTATTCCCTGGAAACCACCAGAAACAGCATGCTCCATTTACATGTGCAGCTATGGGACTTTTTGTGCTCTTTGTCACTTGAACGGCATATGTAGTTACTGTTTTACTTTCCCGAGAAACAAAATAGGATGGCAAAGCAATAATCTTGCCAGCACTCAAGGGAAATACAGGTCAAGATTACTACATTTCTGGGCTATTTTAAATAGAATATTCAGGAGCTGCTCCAAGATGGCCAACTAGACATAGCCAAGAGGAACATCTTCCACCAAGGGAATGGGACATTGGAAAGACTGGTGCACTTCCAACTCATCTTCAGAGGAAAGGCATTGAGATTGAATGGAGGGAAAACACAGATGCTGGGCTGAAGTGGGAGGAAGCTGGGAATGTTTCATGGGGCTTCTGCACACCAGGATTCATTCCTGGACCCCAGTGACTCCTGGAGAAGGGGTGAGTTGAACAAATAAGGAGCAACCTGCTCTCACGACAGGTCTCTGGAATCTTGCCAGGAGGATGGGGTCCCGTAACCACCACAGACACTTGAGCTGACAGGGAGAGCTATTTAGAGAACTAGTAGGGGCAGAACTCCAGCCCCTACAAAGCCCAGAGGGCTCGGAACAGAGCATCTGTAGGGAAACATGGCCAGGGACCCTCAACCCCCAGACTCAACTTCCTCCAATATGAGACTTTAGCCCTAGGGGAAAGGTTGAACCTACACTCTGCAGGACAACCTTGCCCATGAGATGGAGTCAGTCTGACTTGAGCACTACTTGGTCTGATGGCCTCTCCCGGGGTCCAGCATGGCTGTGCATGCTTGCACTGCAGTCCCTAGATACCTTCTGAGGGCCCACATCATAGCCCCTGTGCTAGTGGACTGTGCCTGACTGATAGAATGCTCCAACAGAGCAGCCCCAATGGACACACCAGCCCACCCCTACTATCCCCTTCACTGCAGCCTCACCCATGCTGCTTTGCTGGCATGCAACCACCCATGACAGCCCCTCACGAAGCTCTGGGATGTTCTTGCCTTCCCTTCCCCACCAGCGTGTATGTTGCCACTGTTGCCAACAGGAGTGCACTGTTGCTACTGCTAGTGCCACTGTTGCCAAAGGAGTGCACCCCTTCTCCACCACGTCACCATTGTTGTCAGATCATTGGAGGGCACCCTGTCTGCCAGTCCCACACCTGCCAGCATCCTGCCCCTGTGCTGACACTTCCACTAGCATGAAACTAGACATGGAATACAAAGGACCTGCTCCTGGCCTGAGTGGCCACCACCACCACTATGAATGTGCACAGAGAGCACAAACTGTCCTGCAGCCACAGGTGCCCTGCCCCCATGCTAACACCACTACGACACCAGCTAGGATGCATACAGTTACTGATGGGGTCCCCCAAGCCCCTGAGTCACACTGCCACTGCTGCTGCTGCAAACGTCTGCATGGAGGCCTAAACCCAGCACCCACTAGTACCCTGTCTCAGCTAACAAGGAGTACCCCTGCTGTGCTGGTGCTGCTGCTGCTTCAGACAGATGTGAAGGACAGATCCTGCTGCCACCTATGTGGCAGAACTATGAAGTTCTTTGGCTGACACCACCCATCAGAATGTTGTGACCTGTGGTTGGGGAGCACCTCAGTTTCTTCAGCACAGCACGTCCTAACCTTGAGGGACTAGATAACAAAGGCAAGACCTGATACCAGTCTCCCAGAGTTAGAGCACACAGTCCAGGAGTTATGAGCTGACACTTGGCCCCCTAAAATTTTCCAGAAATGAAGCCAGTCAACTAAACACCTCTTATGCCACAATCAAACCCCCAAGGTCATCAAATAGTATGAAAGCAAAAATAAGACAGCAACCTCAAAGATTGAACATCAACCCACAAAGATGAGAAAGAAGCAGTGCAAAAACTGACAACTCAGAAAGTTAGAGTATCTACTTTCCTCCAAACAACTGCACTAGCTCTCCAGCAAGTGTCCTTGACCGGGCTCAGATGGGTAAAATGACACAAATATAATTCAGAATATTGATACGAATGAAGATCATTGAGATTCAGGAGAACATCAAAACCCAATCTAAGGAAGGTAAGAATCACAATGAAATGATACAGGAGCTGACAGACAAAATAGCCAATAGAGAAAATAATGTAACCATCCTGACAGAGCTGGAAAACACACTACAAGAATTTCATAATGCAATTGCAAGTATTAATAGCAGAATAGACCCAGTGGAGGAAAAAAATCTCAGAGCTTGAATTGAGACTGACTTTCTGAAATAAGAGAGTCAGATAAGAATAAAGAAAAAAAGGAATAAAAGGAGTGAGCAAAATCTCTGAGAAGTATGTGATTATGCAAAGAGACCAAATCTATGACTCATTGGCATCCTTGAAAGAGATGGGGAGAATGGAAACAACATGGAAAACATATTTAAGGATATCATACATGAGAACTTTCCCAAACTAACTATAGAGGCCGAGATTCACATTCAGGTAATGCAAAGGGTACCTACAAAGTACTTCACAAGATCATCTCCAAGACACATAATCATTAGATTCTTTAAGATTGAAATGAAAGAAAATATGTTAAAGGCAGCTAGAGAAAGGACAGGTCTCCTACGGAGGGAAACCCTTTACACTAACAGCAGACTCTCAGCAGAAACCCTAGAAGCACAAGGTATCAGAGGACTATATTTAACATCCTTAAAGAAAATAAATTCAAATCAGGAATTTCATATGCAGCCAAGCTAAGCTTCATAAGCAAAGGAGAAATAAGATCCTGTTCAGACAAAGAAATGCCGAGAGAATTTGTTACCACCAGACCTGCCTTAAAACAGTCCTGAAAAAAGCACTAAATAAGGAAGGGAAAGACCATTACCAGTCACTACAAAAAAACACTAAGTACACAGAACACTAACACTATAAAACAACCATAAAAACAAGGTGGCATAATAAACCAGTAACAGCGTGGTGAAAGTATCAAATCTACACATATCCATACTATCCTTGAATTTAAACGGGCTGAACACCCCAGTGAAGAGTCACAGAGCAACAAACTGAATAAAGATGCAAAAACCAGTGGTATGCTGTCTTCAGAGACCCATCTCACCTGCAGTGACAAATACAGGCTCAAAAAAAGGAATGTAGAAAAATCTACCAAGCAAGTGAAAAATAGAAAAAAGGAGCGGTTACAATCCTAATTTCAGACAAAACAGAATTTAAATATAAAAAGACAAAGAATGGCATTACATAATGGTAAGGGGTTCAATTTCACAGGAATACCTAATTATTCTAAGCATATATGTACCCAACACAGGAGCACCCAGATTCATACAGCAAATTCTTAGAGACCTTCCAAGAGACTTAGATTCCCACACAATAATATTGGAAGACTTCAACACCCCACTGACAGTATTAGATAGATAATCGAGGCAGAAAATTAACAAAGAACTCAATACAGTACCAAATAGACCCAACACATATCTACATAACCCTCCACCCCCAAGCTAAAGAATATACATTCTTCTCATTGCCACATGGTGCATACTCTAAAATCAACAACATGATCAGACATAAGATAATTCACAGCAAATGCAAAAAAAAAACCCCAAAACAAACAAACAAACAAACAAAAAACTGAAATCATACCAACCACCCTCTAAGATCACAGTGCAAAAAAATAAAAAGTAAATAAAACTCAAGACTAAGAAAATCATTCAAAACCATACAGTTTTTGCAAAGTAAACAAGCTTATCCTGAATAACTTTTGGGTAAAGATGAAATTAAGCCAGAAATCAAGAAGTTCTTTGAAACTAATGAGAAAAAAGATAAACATAACCAGAATCTCTGAGACATACATAAAGCAGTGATAAGAGGGAAATTTACAGTGCTAAATGCCCACATCCAAAAGTTAGAAAGATTGCAAATTAACAACCTGACCACAACTAAAAATACTAGAGAAGCAAGAGCAAACCAACCCCAAAACTAGCAGAAGACAAGAAATAACCACAATTAGAGCTGAGCTGAAGGAGCTTGAGACACAACAAACATTCAAATGATCAATGAATCCAGGAGCGGGTGTTTTGGAAAAAAAAAAAAAAATTAACAAACTAGATAGACTGCTAGCTAGACTAATAAAGATGAAAAGAAAGAATATCCAAATAAACACAATTAGAAACAACAAAAAGAATGTTACCACTGACCCCAGGGAAATACAAATAACCATCAGAGACAACTTGAACACCTCTATGCACATAAACTAAAAAGTCTAGAAGAAATGGATAAATTCCTGGACAGGTACACCCTCCCAAGACTGAACCAAAAAGAAATTGATTCTCTGAATAGACCAATAATTAGCTCCAATATTGAATCAGTAATAAATAGCCTACCAATCAACAAAAGCCCAGAACGAGTCGAATTCACAGCTGGATTCTCCCAGATGCACAAAGAAGAACTGGTTTCATTCCTACTGAAACTATTCCAAAAAATTGAGCAGGAAGGACTCCTCCTCAACTCATTCTATGAAGCCAGCATCATTCTGATACCAAAACCTGGTGGAGACACAACAAAAACAGAAAACTTCAGGCCAATAACCTTGATGAACACTGAACAAAAAATCCTCACCTAAATACTGGCAAAGTAAATACAGCAGCACATCATAAAACTAATCCAGCACGATCAAGTAGGCTTTATCCCTAGGATACAAGGTTAGTTCAACATATGCAAATCAATAAATGTGATTCATCACATAAACAGAGCTAAAGACAAGAACCACATGATCATCTCAAAAATGTAGAAAGGCTTTCAGTAATATTCAACATCCCTTCATGTCAAAAATTCTCAATAAACTAGGTATTGAAGAAACATACCTCAAAATAGTAAAGGCCATCTATGACAACCTGAGAGTTAACAACATAATGAATAGAAAAAAAAAGCCTGAAGCATTACCCTTGAAAACTGGCACAAGACAAGAATGCCCTCTCTCACCCCTCCTATTCAACATAGTATTGAAAGTCCTGGTGAAAGCATCAGGAAGAGAAATAAATAATGGGCATCCAAATAAGAAGCGAGGAAGTCAAACTATCTGTTTGCGGAAGGCATGATTCTATACCAAGAACACTCCATAGTCTCAGTCCAAAATCTCCTTAAACTGATAACTTCAGTAGTTTCAGAATAAACACATTAATGTGCAAAAATCATTAGCATTCTTATACACCAAAAATACACAAGCTCATAGTGAAATCAAGAATGTAATCTTATTCACAATAGCCACAGAAAGAATAAAATATCTAGGAATACGGGTAGCCAGGGAGGTGAAACATCTCTACAACTAGAATTACTAAACATTGCTCAAAGAAATCAGAGATGACACAAACAAATAAAAAAGCATTCCACACTCATGGGTAGAAAGAATCAATATTGTTAAAATGGCAGTATTGCCCAAAGCAATTTATAGATTCAATACTATTCCTATCAAACTACCAAAGAAATTCTTCATACAACCAGAAAAATCTAATTTAAAATTCATATGGAACTAAAAAGAGCCCAGATAGCCAAGGCAATCCTAAGCAAAAAGAACAAAGCTGGAGTCATCACACAACCTAACTTCAAACTATACTATAGGGCTACAGTAACCAAAACAGCATGGTACTGGTACAAAACAGACACATAGACCAATGGAACAGAATAGAGAGCCCAGAAATAAGGCCACACACCTACAACCATCTGATCTTCGACACAACTTACAAAAACAAGCAATGGGGAAAGATGTCCCTATTCAACAAAAGGTGCTGGGATAACTGACTAGCCATATGTGGAAGATTGAAACTGGACTACTTCCTTACATCATATACAAAAATCAACTCAAGATGGATTAAAGACTTAAATGTAAAACCCAAAACTATAAAAACCTTGGAAGACAACCTAGGCAATACTATGCTGGACAAAGGAGCTGGCAAAGATTTTGTAACAAAGATGCCAAAAGCAATTGCACAAATGGAAGCTATTTAAACTAAAGAGCTTCTGCACAGCCAAAGAAACTATCAAGAGTAAACAGACAATCTACAGACTGGGAAAAATACTTGCAGCCTAAACATCTATTCATCTGATAGAGGTGTCATACCCAGCATCTATAAGTAACTTAAACAAATTTACAAGAAAAAACCAACCCCATTAAAAAGTGGGCAAAGGATATGAACAGACACTTTTCAAAAGAAGACATACAAGCAGCTAATAAGCCTATGAGGAAAACCTCAATATTACTGATCATTAGAGAAATGCAAATCAAACCACGATGAGATACCATCTCACATCAATCAGAATGGCTATTATTAAAAAGTAAAATATAGCAGATGCTGGTGAGGCTGCAGATAAAAAGGAATGTTTATACACGGCTGGTGGGAGTGTAAATAAGTTCAAGCATTGTGGAAAGCATTGTGGTGATTCCTCAAAAGTTAAAAACAAAACTACCATTCAATCCAGCAATCTAATTACTGGTGTACACTCAAAGGATTATAAATTGTTCTATTATAAAGCCACATGCATATGTATGTTCATTGGAGCCCTATTCACAATGGCAAAGTCATGGAATCAAGTTAAATGCCCATCATTGGTAGACTGGATAAATAAAATGTGGTACATATACACCACAGAATACTATGCAGCCATAAGAAAGAATGAGGTTATGTTCTTTGCAGGAACATGGATGGAGCTGGAGGCCGTTATCATTTGCAAACTAACACAGGAGCAAAATACCAAATACTGCATGTTCTCATTTATAAGTGGGAGCTAAATGATGAGAACTTGTGAAGACAAAGAGGGGAACAACAGACACTAGGGCCTATCCAAGGGTGGAGGGTGGGAGGAAGAAGAGGACTGAAAAGTACCTATTGGATACTATGCTCATTACCTGAGTGATGAAATAATATGTACAATGAACTCCATGAAACGAGTTTATTATATAACAAACTTGCACATGTACCCTTGAACCTAAAATAAAAATTAAAAATAAAGTGAATATCTGTTGTTACGACTTCACTTTCTGGCTTTGTGTGATAATAAAAAGAACACACATTGTCTTCACCCCTCCCCTGGAAGAGTTTTTAGTCATGGTGTGAACCATGTACCATTCACAAGTTGATCAATAAGAAATACTATATTTGCTTCAGTCTAATTGGTTAGTTGAGGCTTGTAAGTAGGATATAAGCTAAATAACACAGATCTCCTCAAGATAGGCAATTAAAATATGACTGATCAGAATGCATTCTTTTATCCCATATTCATGTTTTCAGAAATTGTTCATCAGCCTCCATATCGTAAAAAAAAAAAGAAGATTTAGAAAGAGATAAATGCCTGACAATATTGGCATCAACAATGAAAAACAGTGGTTACAGAAGGATACTCTGCTGGTAATTTTAATACTCCATTTGTCACATTTCAAAGTTTTATTTACATATCAGATATGGTTCATTGTGCTAATTTCTTTTAATTAACAAAATTAAATTCATTAAACAGATATGGTCTAAGCTGTTTGCATCATGGTTGTCCAGGTTAGGGAAATAGTCCTTAGCTTCACAGTCACATGGGAAAAAGAAAGGTCATCTACCAAAGAGAAGAGACAGAAGGATTATTCTTGTCCTAAAATAATAGGTCCTTCTACAACATAGGTGGAAGAGGAAGAAGAGCAGTCCATGTTAAAGTTAGCTAGCATTTTATCTGCTTTGTAATCTCTGTCCACAATGAGTATTCTCAAACTTAAGTAATGCCTTCATTTTTTGCAGAGAGACTTTCTTGTTTATGCTCCAGGTACAGTCTTGGATTGCACTTGGTAATGGAAGGGAAGGAATGAGGTTTGATTTTCTCTAATAGCAGTTATTTTCTTCAAATAATAATCTCTCCCTTACGTATTCTCAGCCAAGGTACTGAAAGATATCTCTACACTTTTTCTCTAGGTGAACTTATTAGTACCCTTGTTTCAAGTCTTACCTTTACGCTGATGTTGCTAAAATTTATAATTTCAGCCTATAAATCTTCCCTACATTACATATTTGTGTATCCAAATTTCTATATTTCTACTTGGATAGTTAATATTTTATGTAATGGAGAACCCTTGTTCTCCCAAATTTCCCTTTTCAAAGTAACTACTTTTCTGTTAATACATACAACTTGAGAAAAATTTTTATTCATCCTTTCTAATCCATTACCTGTATTGATTCTATATCCAAAATGTTCTATTTCATTATATCTCTCCCTCACTTGGTGATCAACCCAATACAAGAAACACTGTCCTCATTTAGACTTCTGCAAGCTTTCCACATGATTTCATTCAAGCCAATTTTCTTCACTTAGCCATCAGAGAGAACTTTCTCACATCCATATGCGTAATCCAGACGTAACAAAGAGTATCCATTACCCATAAAGTGACATGCTTTTTCCATATTTTGAAATTTGTTCCTGGAGTTACCGTATCCTCACTCATTTTTTTACTTGGAGGATTCCCATCCATCTTTTAGGGTTCCACTCAAGCCCCACCTCCTCTCTGAATCAGTCCTGAGAAGGACCTGCCTTTAGAGGTGTATTATCTTGAACTTCAACAATATAAAGCTGTTTCCTCTCTTCCCCGGTAGACTATGAAGTCTTTGAAGCCAAGGATTTTATTTTTCTTTTTATCTTACTTATCTTTAAATCCAACAGAGCCTAGCAGAAAACCTGACAAAAGTTGTTGCTCAATCAATATTTTATGGAAGCATAAATGTTACCACATAAAAGGAATGATTTTACCCACTTAAGATACATCATTTGAGAATTATTGAACATTATTGTGTTAACTAATCTATCAGGTATTTTGTAGTTATATTTCATTGCCAAATTTTGTAGTTACATTTTATTACCAACATCTTCTTCACCGTTAAATAACTGACAAACATGTTTGCAACCTGAAATACATTCTTATCTTTTATTATACCGTGAATATATAAAATAATTTGTATGAAAACTGCCTTTAAAGAGAGAATGATCAAATCTCTGATATAGTTTCAATGCCTGATACTTTTATCTGTGATTTGATGTTTAAGGCATTTTCATCAGAGGAGATTTGAAGTCTGCATTTACAATGATGTTACAAGGGGCAGTCCTACAATTAGTGAGATATTTTAATCATCTATATGTAGGTAAGGAAGAAAGTTGCAGGACTTAAAGAAAATAAGCAGCTCTGGCTTCAGATATATAGAGATCACAATCCCTGTGCAAAATTAATGTTGATTAATATAAATCTGGAAGAGGTCTACATGTTTAAAAAATTTTAAATGTCAGTGAGAGAAAGGAAAAAGCATTTTTTTAAAGAAAAACATAAGGCTGGAAGTCAGGAGGCCTTGACTCTGCATTTTGCTTATTGGGGGACCTTATGCAAATCCCTTGTTGCCTTAACAGAATAGATACAATGAGATATGTCTGCCTTCACTTTCTACCTCATAATTAGCAAAGGATAAGATGGGAAAATAAATGATGAAACAGTTTTAAGAAATGAAGATGCTCTATTAATTTAAGCAACCATTATTATTGTTATTAATACTGTTATTGATAATAATAAAGAGATTAAAAACACAAGCAACATGAATTAAACAAGATGACTAGTGGTGATTGCTCAGGTTTAGGAAGAGTCTGCCAATAGATAGCTTTGAAGGCTCAAGTTGTTCTCCAGATAACTGAAACTATCTTTCTCATCTTCTTCACCAATTTACATTGTCATTCCTTCAAAACTCAAATCAAATAAGATAATTTTAGAGGTACTGGGCATTTCAGAAATCATTAAGCTAATTCTTTCTCTATTTCCTACCAGAGGAGCATATGAGGCCCAGATGGTTTGCATAATTTGCCTCAAGACACACTACCAGAGCATTTATTTGTTAATTACCAATTTGATATCCTTGCTGCCCTATCTCCTGTCCACCTCCAGCAGGAAGCCTGACCACTTGAGTTCACAGAGCAGAAGACTGCAAATAAGAATTAAATCCCATCTCTGCCATTAACTATTTGATATGGGCATTAAAATGTTGTTTTTATTTGCTGTTGTATTTTTTTAAAATCTGTGATCTTGGTTCTGAAGATAGAGATTCGATTGAAGCACAGACAATACCCCTAAAGACCTCAAAAACTTTCAGTGTAAACACTTTCTAAGCTGTGCTCTGTGGAATTTTGGACCCATGGAAGGTTAATAATGCTTGAAGGGAAATGAATGAGAAATGATTAATTTTATGACACTTCTTAGAGAGTTGTAATGCACATTAGCATACTGCAGCCTTTTCAGAAATTCTGCTGAACTACTAAATTAGTTTATATTAAATAAAGGGTCTGAGATAATATTTAGGAAAGTGCCTTAAATGTAAAATAGAAGGCAGATGTCACATTCATCATACACATTTCCAAATCTTTATTAATTAGAGTTTGTACTACTTGCCTTTTTACTTTACTATTTTTTTATAGGCTTAGCTCATGTCTCCTAAGAAGTTTGTCTAGTTTTGAGACATTCATTTGTCTAGAGATAAATTCAGATTTGACTAACATCAGTGGCCAGCCACTGAGGAAAACATGTTCTCTATGCTTTCTGGACCAGCACATACTAATCAGTTTAAAAATATTGACTGTGGCTGTGAGGATCATGTCACACTGCAGATTTCTCTGGTCACCTGTGAGCTATAGGCCAGTACCTGTGATATGCTGGATGAATCAGAGCAGTGTTGTGAACACCTCTCAGAAGTACACTACCTCTCCATCATCTCATCAGCTCCTATGAGGATTTATCCTTGATTTAATCTCTATGATTTTGTTGTGAAAGTCGTATTAAAATAAGAACAATAAGAAATTGGCTTCAAAATAGTAACATTAGTAAATATTATTAGTAAATGCTAACACTAACCTAGCACCTCCATGTACCATGTTGTGTATTACATGCTTTCATGTATGTATTATGACATTCGCTCCTCTCCACAATCCTATCAAACAAGTTTTTGTTGTTGTTTTGCCCATTCTACAGATGAAAGAATTGGATCTTAGGTCAGTTATGTAAGTGGTTCAAGACAATATATGAAATAAACATCATAGTTAGTAATCAGTTTCAATCCTATTGAGTTCCATGCTGACTTTCTTAAACTCTGGAAATATTATTCTGTTAGTTATGGCTCCATTCCAGTGAAAATAATAATAACAATAAATAAACAAGCAAAAATAAAGAAATAAGAATAATTGTGAGCCAGCAGAATAGGCCCTGGAGGCAGGGAACCTAAGGACTAAATCAAATGGAAACACTTCAGCAATGACAGGTAATATCCTCTTCATTTACATAAGGTGTGCATCAAATAACCAATGTAAACCTCTAGAAGATATTTAAACCCCAGAAAATTCTGTAATTGATCTCTTGAACCCCTATGCTTGGGCCCCCTCCCACACTGTGGAGTATACTTTTATTTCTAATAAATCTCTGCTTCTGTTGCTTCATCCTTTCCTTGCTTTGTTTGTGTGTTTTGTCCAATTCTTTTTTCCAAGACACCAAGAACCTGGACACCCTCCACCAGTGACATATTTTGGCAAGCTAGTCAGGAGGTAAGCCCAAAGTTTGAGATTTATTTTTCTCCTTTTTCTTTCTGCCTCATACAGAGGAATCTCTCCCTCTCTCTTTTCCTTTCCAACTTGGGACCCTTGGTGGGTAGTACCTAAACATGGCGGCAACTGCAGATTTCTGGCCGGGCCCTTCTGAAGGACTCTTCTATCTTTTCCAGTTGTGATCCCTGATCTGTAGTGTGGTGCAGCTCAGAGCAAACTCCCACGTGTTTCAGGAAACGTAAACCTTCTTTTTTTATTCTAAATTCTTTCCTTCCCCTACTCAACTGGCCAAGGACAAAAGAAGCCTACTCAACCTCCAATTCCTATCACTATAGTTCATGATTATCACTCTAGTGGAACAGGAAGCATAGGAAAGTGTAACCTTACCAAATTATAAAGATGCTGAAAGTCGGGGATTATACCCAGGAACCAAAGGAAGCTCACGGTAAGCCATTGCCCCCTGGAGGAAAGCATGCAAAGCAGCACTAGTGCCCACCTAAGGTCAGAGGTGTCTGGCGCTCCAAGATTGGCCCTCACAGGGGGAAGCCCCAGGAAATCCTGTGGACCTCAGCCTCTCCAAAAGGGACATCCTTGGCAATGGTTCTGAGGTTTAACACTGAATCCTCCTTAGAACTTTCTCTCACAGTTTCAATACTGTTTGGCCCCAATGTTTTTGGAATCTGGAGTTTACCGGTGAATGGGAAAGTAGGAGGGCATTGGATATATCCAGGCTTTTGTGCTGCTGTTCTAAGCCGTGGGGTTGGTTAACGCGTGATGCTCTCCTGTGGTGCTATTTGGCCTCGGTGTTCTTTGAAGTCTGGGGAGGTTTGGTCTTTGAAAATCAAACTGCCATGGAAACTGATTTCCCCCAAATTTTGATTCCTGGCCTTCATTGGATTATCTATTAAGGAAAACAAAGTAAAACTGGTGAGCTTGTATTGCTATCTCATGGCTAGGGTTCAAAGCTATCAGGTCTTTGTGTGTGTACATGTCTAAATGTGTTTATTTGTATGTACACTTATTGTTGTATGTTGTGGCTACTAAATTGGCTTAAAAGTAAAAGAGTGCCCATAAATTAAGCAAATAAGTCTAAGCAATTTTCAAGTTCACGCTACTTAAGTATAACTTTACTAAACAAGCTGGCTTTAAAATTATTGGTAAAATAAAAATAGAAATGCCTTCAGAATTGACAGCATACATTTTTTTTCTAGATTTTAAGTTTGTCTTTGCTAGTTATTTTGAGATGTCAGCATTTGGCATAGAAGGTTATAAAACTGTAAACTCGGCCAAAACAAAACAATCTTGGTTTGCATAACGATAATAAATATGTTACTGGTTTATGCCTTTGCTATACTATACTTTTATCATTTTAGAGTGTACTCCTTCTACTTGTAGAAACAAAGCAAAAAAAATGTAGTCACAGCCTCAGGTAGGTCCTTCACGAGGTATTCCACAAGAAGGTATTGCTATTAGGAGATGACAGCTCCGTGTGTGTTATTGCTACTGAACATCTTCCAGTGGGACAAGATGTGGAGGTGAAAGACAGTGTTATTGATGGCCTAGGTTAATGTGTGTGTGTGTTTTAGTTTTTAGCAAAGTTTTAAAAAGTAAAAAAAAAGGAAATTAAAAAATAGAAAAAGTTTATAGAATGATATACATGTTTTGTACAGCTGTACAATATGTTTGTGTTTCGAGATGTGTTCATACAAAAGAGTCAAGACTATTTTGAAAATTAAAAGTTTATAAAGCAAAAAGTTATAGTAAGTTGAGGTCAATTTATTACTGAAGAAAATTTTTTTAAAATAAATTTACTGTACCATAAGTGGAAGATGTTCATAAAGTCTATAGCAGTGAATAGAAAAGTCCTAGATTTTCACATTCACTGAACAGTCACTCACCAACTCATCCAGAGTAATTTTCAGTCCTGCTAGCTCCATTCATGGCAAGTGCCCTATATAAGTATATTTTTTATCTTTTATACTGTATTTTACTGTCGCAGTTTTTATTCTTGGATAGCAACCATTCTATTATAATTGCCTACAGTATTCAGTACAGTAATATTCCATACAGGTTTATAGTCTAGGAGCAATAGGCTATATATATCATATAGCCCAGGTGGGTCATAGGGTATACCATCTAGGTTTGTGTAAGTACACACTATGATGTTCACACAAGGAGGAAATCACCTAATGATGCATTTTTCAGATGTATGGCTGTTGTTAAGTGGCATATTAACAACAATTAACAGTTAAGTAGCTTAGAAGAGAAAAGCAAATGTCCAGATTAATTTAAATGAGTATCTATGTAAGATAAATGTCCTACAACTAGTATAAGTCTAATGTTGATTTCAAGTGAGAAGGAGTTTGCATTTAGTTAGTAAATTAAAAATGCTTCGTACAGTAGATTACATTTTAGAAGAGCCTAAAAGCATAGGTAAGATTTCTAGGAATATGAGTGTGTGTGTGTGCATGCATGTGTGCGTGTGTGTGTGTGTTTGTGTGTGTGTGTTTGTGTGTGTGTGTGTAAAATTAGTGAATAACAAGAAAATGATGGTACTTTTAGGGAAGACTTAATAGTCCAGACTGGCTGGTGTGTATGAAAATGGACCTCCTAGTTGTATACATGATTTAGGATTCATGCGTGCATGCTTGCATGCAACAAATGTTTGTTGAGTGCTTACTATGGCCAGGTACTATTTGAGACAGTAATGAATATACAACAAAGTTGCTGTTTTATATGGAATGTGTGGTATAGGAAACACAGCAGAACTAAACAAAAAATAAATAAGTGAAATAATACTAGAGACTCATGCTATAAAAAGTAAAATATGGGCCACATGCAGTGGCTCTTGCCTGTAATCTCAGCTCTTTGGGAGGCTGAGGTGGGTGGATTATCTGAGGTCAGGAGTTCGAGACCAGCCTGACCAAAATGGAGAAACCCCATCTCTAGTAAGAAGACAAAATTAGTCAGGCGTGGTGGCACATGCCTGTAATCCCAGCTACTGGGGAGGCTGAGGCAGGAGAATTGCTTGAACCTGGGAGGCAGAGGTTGCGGTGAGCCGAGATCACGCCACTGTGCTCCAGCCTGGGCAACAAGAGTGAAAGTCCACCTCAAAAAAAAAAAAAAAAAAAAAAAAAGTAAAATAGGATAACGTGATTGTGACAGAGGCTTGGAGGGCTATATTAGAATGATACTTTGAGGAAGTGGCATTTCTGCTAAGTCGTGAATGATAAAAAGAAGTGGCTTGTGATGATTAGAGAAAAGTAATCCTGGCAGAAGGACAGGAAACAAAATGTCCCCTTAAAAAGAAGCTTAGTGTGAATTATTGATTCACAAAGACAATGTGGGCAAATCATAGCGAAGAAAACATAGAGTGATAGAAGATAAGCTTGAAGTGGTAGCAAGGACCAAGATAGGAAGTCCTTTAAATGTCATACTAAAGATTAGGTGTCTTATTTTATGAGCTGTGGGAAGTCACTGAAAGATTTTGAGCCACAGAATAATATGATCTGGTTTATGTTTTTGACCATTACTTTGGATGATGTCTGGAGAATAAATTTTAATGGCATTAGTGGCAGCTTGGGTTTACCGAAGTAACTAAAGGTCAAAAGATTTTTCAAAATTGTTAACCCCAATGAGAATCTAAATGAAGTGTTGGGAAACTTTGGTCCACTGGCCAAATCCAGCCTATGACCAGTTTTGGTAAATGAAGTCTAATGGAACACAGCCATGCTCACTTATTTGTAGATTGTCTATATCAGATGTCTTTTGTGCTACAGAGGCAGAGTTGAGTCTTTGCAACAGGAACAGTATGGCTTGAAAAGCATGAACTATTGACTATTTGATCCTTTGCAGAAAAAGCATAATCGCCTTTGGTCTAAATTAAAATGTTGACAGGAGGTAAAAAGTAACTCTGAAAAGGAGGTTGAATTTGGCTACAACAGGCTTGAAAGAAAGAGATTTAGAGAAGATAAATCAAATGTTCCCAGCTCTTACTGACTGGGAGAAGAATGCTGCCATTGTCAGAAATGACATGAAAAACAAGAAGAACTGGTTTATAAGAGCAGAGAGAAGGAGGTTGAAGATAATTGACTTTTCATTAGGTGAGGCAGAGGGATTTTATAGACATTTGAAAAATGAGCACTTGAACTTTAACAATAGTTTTGAGATGGTTTATCATGATCATTATTTTGAGTTAAAATGTACGTATGGTAAAATGTAAAAATTGTAAGGGTACAATTTGACATATTTTAGCAAAATTATGTAACACACACTCAAATCAACATATAAAATTTTGTTATTATCTCAGAAAATTCCCTTGTGCCTTCTTCCAACCACTCACTTCATCCAGACCCCAGCCATAGGTTCTCATTTCTATCAACATACCTTAATTTTATATTATTCTTGTACTTCATATAACATAATCCTATGATATGTACTCCATGGTGCCTGGCTTCTTCTGTTCAACATACTATTTTTGAGATTCGTCCATTTTGTTGTGTCTATCAGTAGTTCAGTTGCTTTTCTATTGCTGAATTTCTGAGCATATTTATTGATTATCTCATTAATGGACACTTGTTTTGTTTCCAGGTTTTTATTACTGTAAGTAACACTGCTATAAACATTCTCATATTATGGATAAATATATATGTTCAAACATATAAACATTCATATAAACTTTCTCTTTTGTGGATGTTTTCATTTCTCTTGGGGAAACACCTAGGAGTGTATGGAAGTTTTCATTTTCCCTGGGTAAACAAGTAAGGGTATTACTGAATCATAATGTAGGTTGTCTTAACATTATAAGAAACTGCCACTGGGCACGGTGGCTCACGTTTGTAATCCCAGCACTTTGGGAGGCCAAGGCGGGCAGATCACCTGAGGTCAGGAGTTCGAGACCAGCCTGGCCAACATGGTGAAACCCCGTCTCTACTAAAAATACAAAAAATTTGCCGGGCATGCTGGTCCATGCCTGTGATCCCAGCTACTTGGGAGGCTGAGGCAGGGGAATTGCTTGAGCCCAGGAGATGGGGGTTGCAGTGAGCCGAGATCACGCCATTGCACTCCAGCCTGGCCAACAGAGCGAGACTCTGTCTCAAAAAACAAAAAGAGAGTTTTCCAAAGTGGTTATACTATTTTACACTTTCTTCCTAATAGACAACAAAGAATAAGATTTCCATTTACTTCACCTGCTCATCAACATTTAACACTGCCACACTTTTTAATTTTTTCCTCTCTAGTGTAAATTGGTATCGCATTGTGATTTTAATTTTCATTTTCTTTATGACTAAATGATTTGAGTATTTCTACATCTCTTTTTGTGAAATGTTTAAGAATTGTAGGGTTGTTTCCTTTTTTTTTTTTTTGAGACGGAGTCTCGCTCTGTCGCCCAGGCTGGAGTGCAGTGGCCGGATCTCAGCTCACTGCAAGCTCTGCCTCCCGGGTTCCCGCCATTCTCCTGCCTCAGCCTCCCGAGTAGCTGGGACTACAGGCGCCCACAACCGCGCCCGGCTAATTTTTTGTATTTTTAGTAGAGACGAGGTTTCACCGTGGTCTCGATCTCCTGACCTTGTGATCCGCCCGCCTCGGCCTCCCAAAGTGCTGGGATTACAGGCGTGAGCCACCGCGCCCGGCCAGGGTTGTTTCCTTTTTACTACTAGTCTTCAAAATTTTTTAATACTAGATGCAAGTCTTTAGTTATATATGTGTATTGCAAAATATTATTCCATCTGCAGCTCCTGATCTTACTTAATTGTCTTTTGATGAGCAGTTTTTAATATTGATGATGTATGGGTTATTAATTATCTTTCTTATGTTAGTAATTTCTGTAACCTGTCTGAAAGTTTGTACTTACCCTAAGGTGACAAATATAGTCTTCTGTGTTTTCTCTTATAAGCAGTATACATTCACCTTTTACATTTAATTCTATAATCTGTCAAAAATTAAATTTTGGACTGGGCACAGTGGCTCATATCTGTAATCTCAGCACTTTGGGAGCCAATGCAGGAAGATTGCTTGAGCCTAGGAGTCTGAGACCAACCTGAGCAACATAATATGGTGAGACTCTGTCTACAAAAAAATACAAAAAGTAGCCAGGCATGGTGGTATGCACCTGTAGTCCCAGCTATCCCGAAGGCTGAGGTGGGAGGATCACTTGTGCCCAGCAGGTTGAGGCTGAAGTGAGCCAAGGTTATGCCACTACACTTCGGCCTGGGCAACAAAGCGAGATTCCTTCTCTAAAAAAATAATTGATTAAATTAAATTTTGGATATTATGTGAGTTAGGAGGTCAAGGTTTATTTTTGTCTATACATTTATTGAGATGCACAATCTGTGAAAAGACTTTCTTTTCCCTGTTCAGTTACCTTGGTGCCTTTGATTAAAATCTATTCCTGAACTACAAATTCTGTTCAATTGGTCTGTTCATATTTTAACAATGTATCTTCCAATCATTGAATATCACCACTCAATTAAACCTTCTCTAATTTACCTCAGCAAAGTGTTGTGGTTTAAATGTAGAAGCCCTACATTGTTTTTGTTGAATTTATTTCTATTAGTTTAGGTTTTGGTGTTGGAGATATGCTGACCTTATAAAATAAATGGGGACGTGTTCTTGGGTACTCTACTTTCTAAAATAATTTGTGAAGAATATTATTGTTTTCATCCTTCAATGTTTCATAGAATTCACAAGAACATCTTGTGCGCGTGGGTGTTACTTTATGAGGATTTTGATAATGAATTCTTTTAATATATAATTGCTATTTATATTTTCTATTTTAACATCTCTTTTCAGTTTTTTGAGTCAGGTAGTTCAAGGAATTTGTTCAGTTCACATAAGTCATCAAATTTATTGGCTTTATATTGTCCATAATATTTCCTTTTGATCATTTCAGTATATAGTAAGATCTATAGATTTATCTCATATTTTATTTTAGATACTGGTATTTATATTTTCTTCCCTTTTGCTCCTTATCATTTTATTTACAGTATTAAAAATTGTATTGATTTTTTATCAATGGAACAACTTTGCCTTTGTTATTTTCCTCTATTATATGTTTTCCATTTTATTGATTTCTATTCTTAGTCCTATTTTTCATGCTTCTACTTGACTTAAATTTTCCTTGCTTTCCTACTCTCTCATGCTGAAAAATTAAAACATTGAATTTAAATTTTTCTTCTTTTCTAACATAAGAAATTAGAACTATAAATCTCCCTTTAAGCACTGCTTTAGCTGTTTCCCACAATGTTTGCTATGTTGTTTTTTCATTATCATTGCTTGCTATCAATTCTAATTCCCCTTGTCATTTCTTTATTGAGCCTTGGCTCATGTAGAAGTGTCTTGTTTACTTTTCAAATAACTGGATTTTTCTAGATATCTCAGCTATCTTAACTTATTGATTACCAATTTTATTTTATTCTGTTGTGAACAAAGGACATACTCTAGAAGAATCAATGTTTTGAAACTAATAAGAAGTATTTTGTGATCCAGTAGGTGGTCTACCTTGGTAAATGTTCCTTGTGCACTTCAGAAAAGATTGTGGTTTTTGTAGTTCTTGGGTACAGTATTCTACATCAGTTGGATTGAGTTGGTTGATTGTAATCTAGTTGTTCTATCAATTGCTGACAGTGCAGTGTTAAACTCTCCAACTATGATCAAATATTTGTTCTATTTCTCTATTTCTGCCATTTTTGCCTCTTGTATTTTGAAGTCTGACACATATATAATATGTGTAATTATATACAATATATACACACATATAAACACACATATGCAGTACACACACATGTGTGTATATGTGTACACACGGAGGTACACTGCCACACACATATGTAATCACTCTGACTTCCTGATGAATTGACACTTTTGTCATTTTGAAGCAATGTTCATCTCTGATACTACTTGTCTTGAGGTATATTTTGTCTAATATTAATATAGCCATACTTACCTTTTAAAAGTTACTATCTGCATGATATATATTTTCTATATATTTACTTATCTTTAAAGTCATAAAGAATTGACTTTATGTTTGAAGGACATCTGTTGTAGACAGTATGTAGTTGGGATATGCATTTCTGTTCAGCTTGAGAGTCTCTGGCTTTTAATTAAAGTGCCAGAATCTCTGACTTTTAATTAGAGTGTCTAATTCAGCTACATTTAATTTTATTTTTAATTTTATTCAAATTTTAGTTTTAATTCTATTCAAAATGTTGTTTCATTTTATTCAAAAATGTTGATAGTTGTATAGTTTTTGTTCTATATGGATCTGCCCCCACTTTCTTTTCTTCTTTTTTGTTTTCTGTTCAATTAGATATTTTTGAGTATTCCAGTTTTATTATTCTAGTTAGTTTTTTCATTTTAATGTCTATTTTTGTATTCCAATATGCTTCTGTGACTTACGAAGTCTTCCTAGAGTCAGCATTGTGTATTTCACATTAAATTTGAACAAAAATACACCTTAGAATTAAATAACTCCATTTCCCTCTCCTTTCACTGTTATATTGTCATATATTTTACTTCTATAAACATTATAAAGTTTATGAGACAATGCTGTTATTTTTTAACTTAAACCATCAATTATCTCTTAAAAAAAGAAAAGGAAAAAACGCACAGTAGTCTATTTTACTTATCCAGCTATTTATACCTTCTGGTATTCCTTATCCTTGTTTATTAAGGGTTACAGTATGTCCCCTTTAAATTTATATGTTGAAGTTCTAATTCCCAGAACCTCAAAATTTAACATTACTTGACATAGTCTTTGTGGATTAAATTAATTAAGATGAGGTAAACAGAATGGGCCTTAATCCAGTATGACTAGTGTCCTATATAAAGAGGACATTTGGACACAGAGACACCCACAGGGAAAATGACACACGAAGATGAAGGCAGAGATCAGCTGATGTTTCAACAAGTCAAGAAATACTAAGGATTGCCAATAAAACCCCAGAAACTATGAAAGAGGCATGGAACATACTTTCCTTCACAGCCTCGAGAATTAGAAGGAACCAATCCTGCCAACACCTGGAACTCAGATTCCTAGCTTCCAGAATGGTGAGACAATATATTTTTGTTGTTTAAATCATGCAGTGTGCGGTCCTTTGCTATAGTACCTATAGCAAACTAATACGTTATTTATAAATCCATGTTTTTATCTAGTATAATTTCCTTTTAGCCTTAAAAAATTCTTTAGCATTTATTGTAGTGTTGGTTTACTAAAAATGAAGTCATTTAGCTTTTATTTACCTGAAAATGCCCTTATTTTCACTACATGTAGAATTCTTGTGGATGACTTGGTGAATGATGTGTTGTAGAGAGTCTAGATTATGATGTCTTCTTTTAATTGACACTGAATTTTGTTCTAGCAGATAATTAAGTTGCTAGCAAGTACTTTTGATCCCGTCAACTTCGAGTTTATTCTTTACTGGAAAATAATCTATTTTAGTGTTTTACTTCAGTTCTAGGATATGACTTTTACTCTAGGCTGTTACTTTGGTCCTTACTCTTTCTAACTTACTGAATGTCAGAGGTTCTTCATTCAGTGAGGTCTCTACCCCACAGCTAGATTAGGACCCCAGTGTCTCTCAGCACCATATGACTATTGGCATATCATTCAACTCTCAGACCCACAACACTTGCTTTCTGCAAGGTATTGCAGAATCTTGCCCTGTGATGTGCAGTACTGTCCTTGGCAATACATTTCATAGAACCCTCTCCTGACTTCTGGTAGTTTCTTCCACAGCTACCCTTTCTCTGCCCTGCAAATTACAAGTGTTTCTGCAGCTTTGATCTCCAGTCTCTGCCTCTCACTGTACTCTACTGGGGGTCCACCTTCTGTTGCCATGGTCAGGGGAATGCCTCCATCTAGATGGAAAGGGTTGAACAGGGAGTTCACCACCCCTTGTATTAACTTCTCTCAAGTATCCGGTCCTGCACTGCAGGTTTTTCAATGCCTAAATCAGTTGCCTCGTATATTTTGTATAGTGTTATAGCTGTTTAAAGCAGGATGGTAGTTTCAGACAACTTACTCTATAACTTCTTGTGGTGGCTGGAAGCAGAATTTCCAATGATCATTTGTATTTTATGTCCCTAAACGTTGACATTTTAAATTAATTCTCAGAAAGTCTGGGTTAACAATATAGCCAGAATTTTCTAGCTTCCAAAATGCTAACTAATTAGAAAATCTAGGTGATTTCAAATTTGATTAATTTTTGTCATTAACAGTAAAAGAAAGCTATTGATTTAATTGCTGGACACCTGACAATGAACTTATGTTTTAAAAAATACATGCTGCAAATGTAAAGTCATGCATAAAACTCTAGGTTTTGTTTGATTTAACTAAAGGAGCCATCTAGTTTTCTTATATTAAGCATATTCATCCTGGATTTTGACTGTATGTTTTGTTTGACAATGTTTTTTATCAACACACATACAATTTGATACCTACATTTTGTGTTAAATCCAACCTTCCTCCTTTCTTCTCTTTTCAAAATCTTTCAAAATCTCTCTCTCTTTCAATCTAATGTGATCAATTTTACATCTCCCTGTTCCCTAATCCTCTTCATATTTTCTTACTCTGTAATCCTCCCAATACTTTTGTATTTATTTCTCAGAACTGTGCGTAGTCTGCATCTTTGGAATGACATTCTCCTCTCTGCCTGCAAATCTTGTCTCATCAACAACCTCACACATTTTCCTTGCTGACTCAAAATACTCTGAGCTCCCTCTCTGTATTTCTGTGGGTATACCAAGCCCTTTAGAATCAGTTAAAGGCAAGTTTTTTTTTACTGTCCTTAATGTCCCAGACTTGACTCATTCCTTCTTTTCTACAGTTGTCTCTGATCTCCTTTTGGGAATATTCCTGACATAAATGAACTAATCCGTGAAAGTTTTAAAAAGTCATCTATGGAAACTGGCCAGTATTGCAGATTCAAACTAGCTTTCTGACAAGTTATTTTACAAATGAATATTTAAAATACGAAAGTCCAAACTGGAGGAAATAAACAATCTTCTGAAATGGACTTTACAAATAATAATAATAATGATAATATTTAAATAAGAAAGTCCAAACTGGAGGAAATAAACAATCTTCTGAAATGGGCTTTACAAATAATAATAATAATGATAATAATAAAAGACTTATGTTTCCAGTTCCTTTATGTAGCATCCATGCAGGCATTCAAATTACTGCTATTAACTTAAGGTACCACATTAATTTTCAAGAATGTTGCATTTATAACAAGGCAGAAAAAGTCCTGCTTTCTGATAAGTACTTCATATTTTTATTTCAGGTGAACAGAAATTGAATGGAAAAGAGTTTATAAAAAATGTAAGCTGAAAATAAGTAAGCTGCTGACATTCAGTAGAAATGGCAGTTTGCAAGGGAGAAGAAAATTTGGTTCATGCCCAGCATCAAATTTAGCTGCAAGATTATTGGAGAAGTAATGAAAATTTATCTCCTGAGGTCACGTAACGCCTGTTACTAAAGGAGTTCTCAATTATTTGTGAGGTGGATACAAACACATTTGAGGCTTCAGTACATACACCAAAAGATACATTGTGATTATGTTCACCTTATTTTCTAAGCCTACCATCATGTCACATGGTTTGGCAAGCTGTATATGACACTACAATCAAGATTCTTTTAGAAAATCCAGAATGTTATGATTACCTTATACATAACAGAGAACTGAAAGAGACATCTAACATTAAATGAATATTTACTATTATACATTGGGCATATCACATTGCCTATTTATTTCTAACAACATTGTTATTGGTAGATAAGAAATATTAGTTTCTTCTTTATTATTATCATTATACATTAAGTTCTGGGATACATGTGCAGAACGTGCACGTTTGTTACACGGGTATACATGTGCCAGGGTGGTTTGCTGCACCTATAAACCCGTCATCTACATTAGGTATTTATCATAATGCTATCCTTCCCCTAGTCCCCCACACCCTGGCAGGCCCCAGTGTTTGATGTTCCCCTCCCTGTGTCCATGTGTTCTCATTGTTCACCTCCCACTTATGAGTGAGAACATGCAGTGTTTGGTTTTCTCTTCTTGTGTTAGTTGGCTGAGAATGATGGTCTCCAGCTTCATCCATGTTCCTGCAAAGGACAGGAACTCATCATGTTTTATGGCTGCATAGTATTCCACAGTGTATATATGCCACATTTTTTTCTTTATCCAGTCTGTCATTGATGGGGAATTAGGTTGGTTCCAAGTCTTTGCTATTGTGAACAGTGCTGCAATAAACATACATGTGAATGTCTCTTTATAGTAGAATAAATAATGCTTTGAGTATATACCCAGTAAGGGGATTGCTGGGTCAAATGGTATTTCTGGTTCTTGATCACTGAGGAATTGCCATACCATCTTCCACAATGGTTGAACTAATTTACACTTCCACTAACAGTGTAAAAGCATTCCTTTTTCTCCATATGATCTCTAGTGTCTGTTGTTTCCTGATTTGTTAATGATCGCCATTCTAACTGGCATGAGATGGTGTCTCATTGTGGTTTTGATTTGCATTTCTCTAATTACCAGTGATGATGAGCTTTTAATTTCATATAAACCAAAAAAAGAGCCTGCATAGCCAAGGCAATCCTAAGCAAAAAGAACAAAACTGGATGCATCACACTACCTGACTTCAACTATACTACAAGGCTACAGTAACCAAACAGCATGGTACTGGTACCAAAGCAGACATATAGACCAATGGAACAGAACAGAGCCCTCAGAAATAATGCCACACATCTACAACCATGTGATCTTTGACAAAGCTGGCAAAAACAAGCAATGGGGGAAGAATTCCCTAATTAATAAATGGTGTTGGGAAAACTGGCTAGCCACATGTGGAAAACTGAAACTGGAACCCTTCCTTATACCTTAACCTTATATCTTAACTCAAGATGGATTAAAGGCTTAAACCTAAGACCTAAAACCATAAAAACCCTAGAAGAAAACCTAGGCAATACCATTCAGGACATAGGCATGGGCAAAGGCTTCATGACTAAAACACCAAAAGCAACGGCAACAAAAGCCAAAATTGACAAATGGAATCTAATTAAACTAAAGAGCTTCTGCACAGCAAAAGAAATTATCATTAGAGTGAACAGGCAACTTACAGAATGGGAGAAAATTTTTGCAATCTATCCATTTGACAAAGGGCTAATATCCAGAATATACAAAGAACTGAAATTTACAAGAAAAAATCAAACAACCCCATCAAAAAGTGGGCAAAGGATATGAACAGTTTCTTCTTAAATATAAAAACAGTTAAGCTATAATAAGTGAAAAGATAATATATAAATCTATGTCAGTCTGATTCCAAAACCTATATTTTAAAAACCTGTATAACCTCACCTTTCAAATAAACAAAGTTAATTAGGAAGCCATTGAGCATTTAGATGAAGAGCATGTAAACTGAAATTAAGAATAGTAATATTTGAAAATACATGTAAGAATAGTAATGAGGAAGCAAGGATTAAAAGACTTTTTGGGCACTATGCTCACTATGTAGCTGATGGGATCAATTATACCTCAAACTTAGCATCACACCATGCGTACTCCCTGAATCTAAAATAAAAGTTAAAATTATTGAAATACAATATTAATGAAACCTACATTTGTAGAATTTGGGAATATTTTTATGATAGTGGAGAGAGGGAAAATTTACAAAGGACTCTAAGTTAATAGTTCTCAATTCTATGAGACCACTAAACTCCCTTTTTATGTAAATATTACTAACAACTCCCCTTTGTTTACCTTGCAATGTAATTTTTATATACCCCAAACAAAGTGATTAAATGTTTAAAATGTGACATATAAAAGAGAAATTAAAGGAAAATAATTTATAGCAAATACTAAGGTATATAAATCCTCAACATAAGTAACCTGTGAGGAAATAATAAAGTCAATAAGTTTTGAATGAGTAAATAAATGAAAAAGTAATTCTTCAGACATTTGCATCCACATGAATAATCACTAAAAATGCAACAGCTGTAAATGCAAACTTATGGCCTGCTTGTGTACTTGCTGACTCAAACACCATGAGCAGTGTTGCCAACAATGATATACTTTTCTATAATGGTGAAAAACTCCTGGCAATGTTTGGGGAAAAAGGACAATTTACATAGTGTATGAATTTCTGGAAATTCAATATATATTAAAACTTTGCCAAAAATCCTTTATGTTTTATGTAAAACAGTTAGATTCTGTGCTGAGGAAATTTCTAAAATAGGTTTTTCTTTTTCACCTATCTAAATGTCTAGTAGGACATTTTAAATTCATTCAAAATGTAGAACAATTCGTTGGTGCATGGGCAGCTTGATCTGCAAGATGTGTAGCATTCTAACCCTCTGCATACTCAGTAGTGCTAGCAAACCTGAATTGTTATGACAATCCCAACTCAACAGGCCTTACAAATGTTAAAAATGCGCTAATCAGGAAAGATTTCTCTGAGAGGTTGAGAACTGCAGCACCAAGGTTTTGTGTTTGGGTGTTGGGCATAATGTCGATGCTTTAATCATCAACAAGAAACGCGAGAATGGCCAATTTTGGGGCAGAAGCTAATTAGATCAGTTATAGATTATACTAAGAATAGATGTGGGATATGTATGTAAGGCTACTTATAACAAGTTGGAAGTGAGGAACAAGAATTCAAAGGAGAGGTTAGACAGTAGTTCAGAATTATAGGAATGGGTTAGTCAACAGGAGGTTGTGTGGAAATTACAAAAAAATATGAAGGCAGATCATTTGAAATTATATTTAGGAAAAAGGAAGTAGAATGACAACCAGCAAATGAGATAAACAAGTAAGATACGGAATAATAATAGGAGAACCAGGAGATACTCATTTTAAGAAAAAAAGAAAGATTTAGAAATATTCGTTGATATTTTCAAATATAGTCATGAGTCACTTATGATGGGGATATGTTCTGAGAAATGGATCATTAGGTGATGTCATCTTTGTGAAACAACATAGAGATTACACACACAAATCTGGTTGGTATAGCCTACCACACATCTAGGCTATATGATATAGCCCTGTGCTCCTAGACTACAAGCCTGCACAGCATGTTACTGTACTGATTACTGCAGGCAACTGGAACACAATGCTAACTATTTATGCATTTAAACATATTCAAACATAGAAAAGGTACAATAAAAATATGATTTTATAATATTATGGGACCACTGTTGTAATATTGCCCATTGTTGACAGAAACAATGTTATGCAATACATGACAATATTTGAAAAATTAAAGGAAAATGGGCTAAAAAACTAAGATAATGGGAAAAATTTGGTAAAGTGTTACAACTAAAGACCACATTTACAAGAGAAGGGGGAAGTAGAAACTGAAAACATAGAAACAGGAATATGCCCTGCTTTCTTCACCAGCTCTACTTGGTGTCAGACTGTGAAACATTTAAACTTCAAGTGTCATCCATGGCAGACAGTTGCTGAGAATTTAGAAGAAAAAAAATGTATTAGTGTCTTAGGAGCTACTTTCCACTAATACTTGGAATCTGGAATGAGTCCTATTTCCTTTGCAGTGTCTGGGGGATCACAGATGAGCTCTATGCATGACATCAACTGTATTAGACTGTTCTCAAACTGCTAATAAAGACATGTTCAAGACTGGGTAATTTATAAAGGAAAGAGGTTTAACTGACCCACAGTTCCACGTGGCTAGTGAAGTCTCACAATTATGGCAGAAGGTGAGGGAGGAGCAAAGTCACATTTTACACGGTGTCAGGCAAGAGAGCATGTTCAGGGGAACTGCCCTTTATAAAACCATCAGATCTCATGAAACTTATTCACTATCATGAGAACAGTAAGGGAAAGACCCAACCCCATGATTCAATTACTTCCCACTAGATGCCTCCCATGACATGTGGGAACTATAGGAGCTACAATTCAAGATGAGATTTGGATGGGGACACAACCAAATCATATCATTCTGCCCCTGGCCCCTCCCAAATTCCATGTCCTCACATTTAAAAGCCAATCATGCCTTCCTAACAGTCCCTCAAAATCTTAACTCATTTCAGCATTAACTCAAAAGTCCATAGTCCAAAGTCTCATCTGAGACAAGGCAAGCCCCTTCTGCCTATGAGCCTGTAAAATCAAAAGTAAGCTAGTTACTCCCTAGATACAGTGGAAGTACAGGCATTGGGTAAATAAAGCTATTCCAAATTGGAAAAATTGACCAAAACAAATGGGCTATAGGACCCATGAAAGTCCAAAATCCAGCAGGGCAGTCAAATCTTAAAGCTCCAAAATGATATCCTTTGACTCCATGTCTCACATCCAGGACACATTGATGCAAGAGGTGGGTTCCCATGGTCTTTGGCTGCTTTAACCCTGTGGCTTTGCAGGATACAGCCCCCCTCCCCATGACTGCTTTCATGGGTCGGCATTTAGTGTTTGTGGCTTTTCCAGGTGCATGGTGCAAGCTGTTGGTGGATCTACGATTCTGGGATCTGGAGAACAGTGGCTATCTTTTCACAGCTCCACTAGGCAGTGCCCTAGTATTTCCCTTCTGCACTGCGCTATCAGAGGTTCTCCAAGAGGGCTTCATCCCTGCAGCACACCTCTGCCTGAACATCCAGGCATTTCTATACATTTTCTGAAATCTAGGCAGAGGTTCCCAAACCTCAGTTCTTGAGTTTTGTGCACACACGGGCACAACACCATGTGGAAGCTTCCAAGGCTTTGGGCTTGCACCCAAACAATGGCCTGAGCTGCACATTGGTCCCTTTTAGCTATGGCTAGAAAATAGGGCACCGAGTCCCAAGACTGCACAAAGCAGGGGTGCTCTGAGTCCAGCTCAGGAAACCATTTTCCCTTCTAGGCCTCCAGGCTTGTGACGGGAGGGGCCACCCCAAAGGTCTCTGACATGCTCTGGAGACATTTCCTCCGTTGTCTTGGTGATTAACATTTGGCTCCTTGTTACTTATGCAAATTTCTGCAGCAAGCTCGAATTTCTCCCCAGAAAATGGGATTTTCTTTTCTATTGCAGCATCTGCCTGCAAATTTTTTAAACTTTTAAGTTCTGCTTGGTCTTGAACAATTTGCCACTTAGAAATTTCTTCCACCAGACACCCTAAGTCACCTCTTTCAGGTTCAAAGTTCCACAGACTTCTAGGGCAGGGGCATAATGCTGCCAGTCTCTTTATATAGCAGAGTGACCTTTACTCCAGTTCCCAACAAGTTCCTCATCTCCATCTGAGATCCACCATCTCCATCCACCTCAGCCTGAACTTTATTGTCCATATCCCTATCGGCATTTTGGTCAAAGCTATTCAACAAGTCTCTAGGAAGTTTTGATCTTTCTCACACTTCCCTATCTTTTTCAGAGCCCTCTAAACTGTTCCAACCTCTAACTGTTACCCAGTTCCAAAGTTGCTTCTACATTTTTGGGTATCTTTACAGCCATGCCCCACTACCCTGTCCATTTTCATACTGCTATAATACCTAAGACTGGATAATTTATAAAGGAAAGAAGGTTTAATGGACTCACAGTGCCACATGGCTGGAGAGGCCTCACAATCATGGCAGAAGGTGAAGGAAGAGCAAAGTCAAATCTCACAGTGGCGGCAGGCAAGACAGCATGTGCAGGGGAACTCCCCTTTATAAAAGCCATCAGATATCGTGAGATTTATTCACTATCACAAGAAAGCATGGGAAAAACCTGTCCCCATGATTCAATTACTTCCCACTGGGTCCCTCCCACAACACATGGGTATTTCGAGAACTACAATTCAAGATGAAATTTGGATGGGGACACAACCAAACCATATGAGCCACCTAGGACTTTTATAGCTAGAGAGGTCTTAATCTCTTGGCCTCAATCGATTTGCCTCCCTTGGCTTCCCAAAGTGTGAAGATTATAGGCATGAGACATTGCACCTGGCCTGCACAGTGTTTTAGAGGCAGAGGTCATGTTTTATTTCTTAAAATGGGTAGTGGGTAGGTGTTTGTTTTATGATTATTCATAATAAATATATTATTTGTGTGTATTAAATATTTAACATGCATAATAAGGTATATTTTTAATGGGACAATAGTAATATCATCAACAACTCAATTATTTGTTAATTGTACATCATGTTCCAGCTGCTGTGATAGATAATTTCACAGAAACTCTGCAATATAGTGATTGTTGTTTTAATGCTATAGAAAATCTGCTAATAGTGAATTACAAGCAAGTGCTATAGAGTCAAAGGGCTTGGGTTGAAGTCTATGTAATCTTCTACCTACTAGCTGTGTATTCTGGGGTAATTCATGTGATGTCTTTATGCCTTCAATTCTTCACCTGTAAAATGGAGATAAGAAAGCTATCTACCTCAAAGACTGAGTATGAAATAATCCATGTACAACAGTGTTACTGTGATCTTTATTCCTTTTATTGTTCTTTTCTTTTTGTGTTGTTTTGTTTTTTGAGGCAGAATCTCACTCTGTTGCCCAGGCTGGAGTGCAATGGTGCAATCTAAGCTCACTGCAGCTTTAACTTCCCAGGCTTAAGAGATCTTCCCACCTTAGCCTCCTAGTTGCTGGGACTACTATCACATGCCATCATGCCCAGTTAATTAATTAATTTATTTTTTTATTGTTTGGTAGAGATGGGGTCTCCCTATTTTGCTCAGGCTGGTTCAAATACCTGAGTTCAAGCAATCCTTTCTCCTGGGCCTCCTAAAATGCTGGGATTGCAGGTGTGAACCACTGCACTGGCCCCTTATATTATTCTTACCTAATGGCATCATTCTGCATGGTTCCAAAGTCTGTGGTGTTCTACCGTTTAATTTAAAGGAAGAGATAAGCAGATATGGAAAAGTAGACTAAGAGAGTAAGGAAAATTAATAGATCAAGGTCTCAGCTGTAGGAAAGAATGGAGCAATTTAATCTCTTTTGTAGTTTAGGCTAATAATAAGAGTTTGTAGTAGTTAATTTCCTTTCAGAAGTAAATATGCCTTTTGAAACAAGAGATTTCAAATGAAATACATCTAGAGGATTCTGTTTTGTACCAACTATAAACATATTTGATTAGCTTTCATAGAAAGACTAGCAATGTTTTTGCTGAGGTATCCATCAGATCATATTTTTCCTTTCTTCAAATATTACACTTGATACATTATCCCGTAAGGAGAAAGATGTTCAGTTTTCCGTATTTTAAAACAGTATAAGTAAAACATCTTATACATGAAACCCTAAGTAAGGGCCAGATCAATGGCTATTACTTTTACTTGAAAACATTTTAATCTAAAATAAGTCTGTAAGCACTTTAAAAAAATTGAACATAGTTTCCATGAAGTATATGCTAGGGGTTGCCAATTGCCAATCAATAGAAAATAGATTATTCAGACTATTCATATCTCAATTGCTATATTAGAGACACTGCAACATAATGATTAATGATATAGATTCTGGAGCCAGAGTACTTAGCTTTGTCACTCACTATCTCTCTTACCACGAACATACTACTTAACTTCTTTGTGACTGTTTCTTCACTTTTAAAATGGGAAAACTAACAGTGTTGACTGCATAGGAGTTGCAAAATTAGGTGAGTTAATATGCTATAGCATGCTGGTCTTAGGAGCATGCTGGTCTTAGGAGTGTGCCAGACGTTAGTAAGCACTCAGTCAGTACCGAATATGATTATAATTGCAGTTATTTCTTTATACTATTGATACTGTCTTATATGAGAAGGGTTCATTATAATTCATAAGTGATTGTAAAACAAATGATGTGAGGTAAGGCAAATTGCTTATTCAATTTACACTGATTTTTAAAAAAATACCATGTAACAAACTCTTCTACATTTAAGTTGGGAGAAGACAATGGAAGCTGAAATAATCTTTTAGGTGAAGTGTGGCTTAAATATGTACATACACTTTGAAACAACAATTCACTTATGTTTTTCCTACCAATAAATTGCAGATATGTGTGCAAAAAAACAGATATAAGATGCCGGGCGTGGTGGCTCACGCTTGTAATCCCAGCATTTTGGGAGGCTGAGGCAGGTGGATCACGAGGCCAGGAGTTCAACACCATCCTGGCTGAGATGGTGAAACCCTGTCTGTACTGAAAATACAAAAATTCACCGGGCGTGGTGGTGCACGCCTGTAATCCCAGTTACTCGGGAGGCTGAGGCAGAGAATTGCTTGAACCCGGGAGGCGGAAGTTTCAGTGAGCCGAGATCACACCCCTGCATTCCAGCCTAGGCGACAGAGCGAGACTCTGTCTCAAAAAACAAAACAAAACAAAACAAAACAAAACAAAACAAAAACAGATATAAGAAGGCTTAGGACATTATATTTAATAATACTAGCAACATGGCAATACCTAAATATTCAACAATGAGGAATTAATTTATTAAATCATGTTTTAATAATGTATGATGTTAAAAATAATGTTATTAAAATATTTATTGCCTGATTGGTAAATGTTATGTAAAAATAAAATAGTTTTAAAACAGTATGTACATTATTATAATGTATAAATTTAAACAAACATAATGCTATTTACATATGAATTGCATTACAACAACCTACTTACAATGGGGCATTTCATTCATGGCATCATGGGTTACTTTTTCCTTCGTACTTTTATTTATTTTGCAAGTGTTTGTAATTAAACATATATTAGTTTTATATTTATATAAGATTGTTAAAATAAAATATGACTATGAATATAGAAATATGTGAAATTCAAGTCACAAATATAAGAATATTCATGTTGACAAAATCATTCCAAAATGAAAAAAACAGTCAGTTCAAACACGTTTTCCCTCTGATAGAGTCAACAAACACACCTTAGTTGATTAAATGACTTCAAAGAGGATGGAAATTTTAAAATAAATTATTAGTTATTCCATAATGTATACATACTTCAAAAAACCATGTTGTACTCAATAAATATACATGATCTTTTCTTTCAATATAAACAAAACAATAAAATCATTAAAAAATGTGTCACAGGCCTAACCTTTTAGGTGGTTTTTTATTAATTAACATTAGCCAGTTACTAACTTAATTGTGATTTGATTATTTATAATAAAAGATAACACAACTATAAACAGATCATTATGTGGATCAATTTATATGCTGAAAACATTGATATTCATTTCATTACTAGAAACTTCATCTATTAAAATGTAGAACTCCTGTACACTTATTGATTGATGTGTTTTCAAAAATCATTTATCAAATACTCTCTGTTATTAAGGCCCTAGGCTAAGCAGTGAACTAGTGGAATGCATTGCATAGTTCTTGCTCTATAGGAAAGTATACAACAAGTTATAATACAGTGTGTTATACTACATTGTATCATATGTGTTACAAATAATGTTTTCAATGTAGTTGGATATAGTTATAATAAACCCTTGTATTATGTATCAGCACTTAAAAGTGAAATGAAGTATACTGTGCTGTATTAACTCTTTCTAAAGACTTGCAACCTTAGTATTGAAAAATTTCACTCAGCAACTCAATCAATACTCCACATCCAAACAGACACAAAATAGATACCATATTCCAAATTGTGATGCAAAGGTTTTAAAAACCTTAAAGTCAAATATTATCTTATCAATCTAATTTTATGAAAATCAGCATAAACCTACTTCAGTAGTTATTGATCACTCACAGATGTGGTAAATATTGCTGGATTGCTAAAGATAGCAACACTTGAAATTTGAGAACTGATATAAAAGTAGAATACTTGTCCAATCAAATGTTTTTAATACTTTTCAAGCTCTGTATTTGAAAAATAGATGTTTAGATGCTTGACATAATCAGCATTAAATGTTTTAAGGTATAAAAGGATGAGAGCATATTTGGATTTTAATGTCATTGCCATTCTATAGGAGGAGTGTATAATCAGTCAGTCATTACTTTGAGTTGAAAAGAGATTTTTATAATTCAAATCAGAAAAAGAAATATTCACTGAATCATCACAAATATAGAAGTGGTTTTGACTTTGATGCCACTCAAAATTAGTGAGAAACATAATGTCAAAATCATGAGATAGGAGGGGCCAGGGAAACAAGTCTATAACTACAATTCCAGTAAGGTGTCTAGGAGAGAACAATGCAGTTCAGGAGAGAAGCAACAATAATCCTCTAAAGCACAGAGGCTCAGGATGACAGCACAGAGAGGAGAGTGAAGCACTTAGCTGGGATTTGCTCAAAGACAAGACGAACTCCCCATTGTAGGAAAAGTTAGGCATGAGATTGCTAGTGGTCCCCCTTGCCACTATGGATGCCTGCTATTCCAGCTACAGGAGAGACCCGCAGTCCTCAAAGACCATGAGCTCAGCATAAGGAGCTGCCTGCATTTCTGGCAGCTGCATTGCTCAAGCGAAGGAAGTCACACTGGGTACCCTCAACTGCCAAGTACACAACCTGCTGTAGCACAGTACCATTTGAGAACAGAGTCACTGCTGGAGTATATTCTGTACTAGAAGCGAATACCCCTGAGCATCTCCACATCTCTGAAGTCCCATGATCATCCCACCACACCCATATGAAAGGCTGCAGTGTCATGACCCCAACTAGACTCAGAAGTACAATCATGAACCTGGCACCTGAGCCCACTCAGCACCATTCACACTAAAAATGAGTGGCCCAGCATAGCAGGGAGGTTGCTCTCACAAATGGGTGAAGCAAAGCATGTGAACCCAGGGCCCAAGGATCGGCTATCTAACCACACTGCCACTGCTGATCCTGAACACCAGGTGCATTTCCTGGGACCAAAGGCTGGTCTGCCCAGCACCTGCTGCAACAGGCAACCTTGTTCTTTTTACAAATGGAGCTGCTGTGTGCCACGCTCACACAGAACCAAAGCCAAAAATGCCTTACCCAACTTATTCTACAGGGCATATCTACAGGAAAGTCTTTTCCTGTGAAGGCTACTCCATAAAATTGGAATTGGCTACTATTCCATCAGATTTGCAGATATCAATATAGGAACACAAAAACATGAAAAAACAAGGAAACATACCTGTAAAGGAACACAATGATTTTCCAGTAACAGAATCCACAGAAAAGTAAATCTATGAAATGCCTGAAAAAATAATTCAAAATAATGATTATGAGGAAGGTTTAGTAAGACACAAGAGAAAACAGATAGATAATGTAACAAAATCAAAAATACAATTCACTATCAGAATGAGAAATTCAACAAAGAGATAATTATTATAGAACTTAACAAGAAGTACCTAACAGGAAATGTGGAGCTGAATAATTCAATGATTGAAATAAAAAAGAAAAGCAAGAGCGTCAAAAACAGACAAGTTTAAACAGAAGAAAGAATTTCTGAACTTTAAGACAGGTCTTTTGAAATAACTTTGTGAGAGAAAAAAAGAAATTTAAAAAACAAAGAAAACTTAAGAGACTCGTGAGACAAAAATATGAACACATACTCACATTATGCGAATTTCAGAAAAAGAATATATAAAGAAAAAGCATAGAAAATATATTTGATAAATAGTAACTGAAAAATTTATCTCATCTCGGAGAAGATATGAATATTTAGATCCAGGGAACCCAAAAGTTTCCAAATAGTTTCAACCCACAAAGGTCCCCTTTGAGGCACATTATAGTTAGAGAAGTTTAAAAACAGCAAAAGTGTCAAGTCACATGTTAAGTAATCCCCATTTGGCTAAAAGCATATTTCTCAGCATGAATCTTACAAGCAAGAAGAGAATGGGATGATATAAGTGCTGAAAACAAAACAAAACAAACAAAACAAAACCTACTAGCCAAGAATAGTGTGCCCAGTAAATCTATCCTTCAGACATGAAGGAGAAATAACGTCTTTTCTAAATAAGCAAAAATTGAGGAAATTCATCACCATTCGACTGTCCTTACAAGAAATACTTAAGGGAGTCCTGCATCTGAAAGAAAAAGGGCAATAACTGCCATCATGGAAGCACACGAAGTGATAAAAATCACTTGTGGATCAAATATGCAAATAGGCATAAGAAAGAAATTAAACTTTATCACCACAAAAAACCAACAAATTTGAAAGACAACAATAAAGAAAGGAATAAAGAACATTCAAAACAGCCACAAACCAATTACTAAATGAAAGGAGTTAGGCTTCAATTCTTAATAATAACTTTGAGTGTAAACAAATAAACTTCCCAATTAAAAGATATAGACTGGCTAAATAAGTAAAAAAATAAAAATAAAAATAAAACGACCCAATGATAAGAAACCTATAGGAAACTCATTTCATCTGTAAAGGCACACATAGGCTGAAAGTAAATAAATGGAAAAAGATATCCTACACTGATATGGTTTGGCTCTATGTCTCAACTCAAATTTCATGTTGAATTGTAATCCCCATATGTCAGGCAAGGGACCTGATGGGAGGTAACTGGATCATGGTGGGAGGTAACTGGATCACTGTTCTCATGATAGTGAATGAGTTCTCATGAGATCTGATTATTTAAAAGTGTGGCACTTTCCCCTCTCTCCTGCCACCATGTAAGATGTGCCTTGCTTCCCCTTCCCCTTCCACCATGATTGTGAGTTTCCTGAAGCCTCCCCAACCATGTGGAAATGTGAGTCAATTGAACATCCTTTCTTTGTAAATTATCCAGTGACAGGTAGTTCTTTACAGCACTGTGAAAACAAACTAATACAGAAAATTAGTACCAAGAGAAGCGGGACATTGCTATAAAGATGCCTGAAAAAGTGGAAGTGACTTTGGAACTGAGTAACAAGCACAGGTTTGAACAGTTTGGAGGACTCAGAAAAATACAGGAAGACACGGAAAAGTTTGAAACTTCCTAGAGACTTGCTGAATGGTTGTGACACAAATGCTGATAGTGATATGGTCCAGGCTGAGGTGGTCTCAGATGAACACGAGGAACTTATTGGGAATTGTATAAAATGTCACTCTTGCTATGCTTTAGAACAGAGATTGGTGGCATTTTGACCCTGCCCTACAGATCTGTGGACCTTTAAACTTGAGAAAGATGATTTAAGGTATCTGGTGGAAACAATTTCTAAGCAGCAAAACATTCAAGAGGTAATCTGGCTATTACTAAAACTGTACACTAATATGCACAAAGACAGAGATAGTCTGAAGTTGGAACTTATATCTAAAAGGGAAGCAGAGCCTAAAAGTTTGGAAAATGTGCAGCCTGACCATGTGGGAGAAAAGAACACCCCATTTTCTGGGGAGACATTCAAGCCAGATACAGAAATTTGCATAAGTAACAAGGAACCAAATGTTAATCACCAAAATAATGGGGAAACTGTCTCCAGGGCATTTCAGAGATCTTCACAGCAGCCTCTTCCATCACAAGTCTGGAGGCTTAGGAGGGAAAAATGGTTCTGTGGGTTGGGCCCAGGGCCCTGCTGCTCTGTGCAGCCTTGGGACATGACACCCTGCACCCTAGCTGCTCCAGCTCCAGCCATGGGTAAAAGCAGCCAAGGTACATTTCGAGTCATTGCTTCAGAGTGTGCAAGCTCCAAGTCTTGACAGCTTCTACGTGGTGTTGGGTCTGTGGATACACAGAAGGCAAGAATTGAGATTTGGGAACCTCTGCCTAGATTTCAAAGGATGTATGGAAATGCCTGGATGACCAGGCAAAATTCTGCTGCAGGGGCAGAGCCCTAATGGATAACCTCTACTAGGGCAGTGTAGAGGAGAAATGTGGGGTTAGGGCCCTCACACAGAGTCCCCACTGGGGCACTGCCTAGCAGAGCTGTGAGAAAAGGGCCACCATCCTTTAGGCTTCAGAATGGTAGATCCACCAACAACCCACATTGTGAGCCTGGAAAAGCCACAGGCACTCAAATCCAGCTTGTGAAAGCAGCTGTGGGGGCTGTACCCTCCAGAGCCACAGGAGTGGAGCTGCCCAAGTCCCTGGGAGCCCACCACTTGGATGAGCATACCCTGGATGTGATGTGAGACACGGAATCAAAGGAGATTATTTTGGAGCTTTAAGATTTAACGGTTACCCTGCTGGATCTTGGACTTGCATAGGGCCTGTAGTCCCTTTGTTTTGGCCAATTTCTTCCATTTGGAATGGAAGAATTCATCCAATGCCTGTACTCCTATTGTACCTTGGAAGTAACTAACTTGTTTTTTATTTTACAGGCTCATAGGTGGAAGGAACTTGCATTGTCTCAGATGAGACTTTGAATCTTGACTTTTGGATTAATGCTGGAATGACTTAAGACTTTGGGGGACTGTTGAAAAGGCAGAATAGTATTTTGGAAGGTAAGAATGACATGAGATTTGGGAGAGGCCAGTGGTGAAATGATATGGTTTGGCTCTCTGTCCCTACACGAATCTCATGTTAAATTATCATCCCCACATGTCGGGGGGTGGGGGGTGGAACCTGATGAGAGATGATTGGATCATGGGGGTAAATTTCCCCATGCTGTTCTTCTGATAGAAAGTGAAGTCTCATGAGATCTGATACACTTGCCCTCTCTCTCTCTCCTACTGCCATGTAAGATATTCCTTGCTTCCCCTTCGCCTTCTGCCATGATGTAAGTTTCCTGAGGACTCCCCATTTATGCAGAACTGTGAGTTAATTAAATCTTTTTTCTTTATAAATTACACAGTCTCAGGTAGTTCTTTAAAGCAATGTGAAACAAACTAATACATACACAAACAGAAACCAAGAGTGAGCAGAAGTACCTATACTTATATCAAATAAAAGACTTTAAATCAAAAGCTACCAAAAGAGAAAAAAGAAGTCATAATGTAATGTTAAAGGGATTAGTTCAGAAAGAGGATATAACAATTGTAAATACATAGGCACCCCAAATCAAAGCACATTGATATGTGAATACAATATTATTATATCTAAAGAGAGAGATAGATTCCAATGCAAAAGTACCTGGGGACTTCAACATTCAACTCTAAACTTTTTTTTTTCAGGTTTTTTTTTTTTTTTCAAAAAAGAAGAACTTTGGAAACCATACAAATACATGAGAATTAAACAACATGCTCCTGATCAACCAATGAGTCAATGAAAAAATTAAGAAAGAAATTGAAAAGTTTCCTTAAACAAATAAAAATAGAAACATAATATACATAACCCATGGAATACAGCAAAAGCAGTACTAAGAGAGAAGCTGCAATAAATGTCTACATCAAAAAAGTAGAAAGATTTTAAATAAATAACCTAACAATGCACAATGCATCTCAAGGAACTAATAAAGCAAGAACAAACCAAACCTAAAAGTAATAGATAGAGATAATAAGAGCAGAAAAGAAATAAACAAATAGAGACTTAAACAGAAATCTGAAAGCTTTTTCTTCAAATAAAATAAAAACTTGTTTTTTGAGAAGGTAAAACAAATCAACATAACATTAGCTAGACTAAGGTAAAAGAAAAGAAGACCCAAATATATAAAATCAAAAACAATAAGACATTACAACCATGCCACAGAAATGCAAAGGATCGTTAGAGAATAATTTGAACAACTATACACTAACATACTGGAAAACTTAGAGGAAATGGGTAAGTTCCTGGACACATAGAACATATCCTGACTGAACCATAAAGAAATAGACTCCGAACAGATCAAAAATGAATAATGAGATAGAATCAGTAACAAAAAGTATCCCCAATAAGAAGGGCTAGGAATAGATGACTTCAATGCTGAATTCTATAAAACTTTTAAAGAACTAACACACAGTTTTCAAAATATAATTCAAAAAAAAACAATAAAGTAGAGAGAATTTGTCCAACACATTCTATGAGGCCTGCATTAGCCTGATACCAAAATCAGGTGAGAACACATAAACGAAATAAAACTACAGGCCAATATCCCTGATTAACAGAGATGTAAACATTTTCAATAAAATACTAGCAAATCAAATCCAACAGTACATCAAAAACAGTATACACTATGATCAAGTGGGATTTTTCCTGGGAATGCAAGAATGGTTGAACATATGCAAATCTATAAATGATATACATCACATCTAACAGAATTAAAAACAAAATCCATATGCTCATCTCAATGGATGCAGAAAAAGCACTTGACAAAACTTAACTTTTCTGCAAGAAAAGATCTCAATGAATTAGGTTTAGAAGGAATGTATTTCAATATAATAAAGGCCATATATAACAAACCTAAAGCTAACATCATACTGAATGAAGAAAAACTGAAAGTCTTTTGTCTAAGAGCTGAAAGAAGGCAATGATGCCCACTTTTTCCAACTTTTGTGAAACATAGTGCTAAAAGTCTTAGCCACGGCATTAGGCAATAGAAAGAAATAAAGAGCATTAAATTGGAAAGGAGGAAGTCAAACTGGTTTTGTTTGCAGATGTCATAATGTTATATATAAAAAACTGAAAGACTCCACCAGCAACCTACCACTTAAAGCTGATAAATGAATTCAGTAAAGTTGCAGAATACAAAATTGATATACAAAAACAGTAGCATTTCCATTCACCCATACTGAGACTAGCTGAAACAGAAATGAAGAAAGCAATCTCATTTATAACAGCTACAAAAACAAAACAAGATACCTAGGAATAAACTTAACCAAAGAAGTAAAAGAGCTCTACAACGAAACCTGTAAACCGCTGATGAAAGAAATTGAAGAGGATACAAGCAAATGAAAAGACATTCACACTATCCCCATAAAAGTTAAGTTATACACTTTTGTTAGAATTCTCAGGAAGGAAGCACTTTGTATCCATTGTGGTTACTAGGCTGGGATGAGGTAAGTTTGAAACTACCACAGGCCATCTCATGTAGAGACTGCCTGGAGAGAAGTAGAGCTAAGGAATGAAGAGAGACAAATTCCTAATAATATTTGCAATCCATGGTATCCATCTTTACCTAAGGAAAGGAGAATATTATTATAAAAAATGACAGGAGTTGAGGAGAGCAGGCTGCATACCATCAGAATTTATACATTTCCTTTATGTTTTCTTTTTGCTCAAGTGGGTTTGAATTAGATTTTTATATCTGAAAGAATCCTGATTAATATGGTAGGTATTTTCTAATTGCTAGATGGAGAAAGGCTTGCTGAGCAAAAAAGAAAGGAAAGAAATTTCAAAAGAAAAGATGTAAAGATGACACCGATGTCAGTAGATAAAGCCACTGAGATGCTTCCCATAAGACCCTTTAAATTAGGAAAATAAGATTTCTCTGTGTAAATTTAACCAAGAAATCAAGACCTAATGAATAAGAATTAAATATGCAAAATCACATTAAAGATAGAATGTGAATTTTATTCTGGCATACAATCTTCTGAATTTTAAAGGAAATAGATGGCTTTTTTCTTTGTGAGGCCTGACATTTAAAAGGTTCCTTAGAATTCCAGACAAAACATCTTCAATGGGTCATTTTGTTATTATTATTTTTGATCCAAGGAATTAAACCCATACCATTTGATCCAAATGCCACACGAGTAGTCACATCTTCTTCCCTTTTGTGCTATATGATGAGGCACTCAATTTGTAAAACTCTGTGCCGAGTGGAGAAGCTCAGGAAAAAAGAGACATTCCTCTAACCTGTTGAAAATCCACCAGGACTTCTGTATCCACATGAGGGGAGAAAGGTTGACTAAGATTATTTTTAGTGAGCTGAAAACATTGTACATTAATTATAAAATTGCAGGTTAAATAAGCTAACAAAAAGGAGGACAGGAAATTAAGACAGAGGCAGTTCTGAAACCAAGGGATTTCTCCTATTGCTGTAGCAGATGCTGGATTTCCTGCTGTGTTCCCTCAGAGAGATGTCTGCATTTTCTAAAGTCAGATTTAGAAAATCTGAATCTGTTCAGGAATCTCATTGTTCAGGAATTTCATTGTATGAGTTTTAAAATACACACTAGCACATAAGTCATTTAAGTGCATTCTGGAAAAATACATTATATTTGTCTAATCAAGTCTTTGGTCTATAAAGTATTGAATAATTGGTTTGATTAAAAACAAAACATAACCATGTCAATGTGTTATTTTACTGTCACATACAGCTCAAATACTTGGTCTCCGAACCAAAGTAATTCAATAAGTTCGGTAAACAAGCACATAGGACGTACGAGTGTTTTACAATCTCCCTACCAAACCTCCACTGCTTGTTTCACCAAATATGCAGTTGATTTTATGGAATTAATCAACCTAGTAAGTCAAAATGTTTTATTCAGTCACTTTGTGTTAAGCCAGCTAACTATTAAGATAAATAGCTATAGCACCACGTTGAAATTAAAATAAGAACACTAGGATTTTTTCCTGCAAAAGAACAGAACAGAAAATGCCCACCATTAACTGCCTCCATTTTAGGATGCAAAGATTAGAAACAAGCTGGGCTACATAGGTAACATCAGAAAAGGATTTATTTCCATTCTATGTCAATTATGGCCCTGGGGTTTTACAAAATTTATTACAGCTTTAAAATGCTGGTTGGCGAACTATTTTCAGAACTTGCCAACAGAACCACTTTAGCATCCTTCAGACCCTTTTTTGCTCTTTGAAGTCTGCACTGTGGTCATATCCAGTGCCCACAGTACTGTCTCCAGTCTGTTTTCTCTGACCCCTGGGAACTTCTGTAATAATGATGTTGGGCCTTTGATATATTCTTTCAAATTTTTTGATCTTGAAAGTAGAAAATAAATATATCTGCTTAGTTCTAAAACCATTCTCACAGAAGAAATCTGTATTCACCTGCTGTTTCTTTCCTTGAATGGTTTTGTTTTCTATTGAATCCTTTTTATTTACAAAATATAATAGAATATAAGAACTGTGTTATGATATTTTGGGTTTCCTTTGGCACCCCAGTTAACTGGCCAAGCAGCAATAGCCAGATATTTGAGTAGTGGAAGTGAAGGGGGCCAGAAAGTAAAATCAAAAGGCTTGCTTCCGCAAGAAATGTTAACATAACAGTAATGAAAACAAAGCCAACATGGAAATGTAACAGGAAGCTGATGGTTCGAGGCAGCCTGGAAACCACCTTTATAATGATCCAGTTTGAACCTTCAAGGGCCATGTCAACTGATTATCTTCGTTCCATTCTAGTAGTTGGTTCCTCTGTCAGGAAGCCCAGGAAATCAGATGAGATTAGTGCCCAGCAAAAACAATGTAGACCCACAGAAGGGGCCCTCTTTTCCTCATTTTTGAGAATCCTTTTAATTTCATCATCTGTGGAGAATTGGTGAGTTACGTTTGCAGAAGCACTTGCCATACAGTCTAAAAATGATTGCAATAAAAGGCTTAGAATTCAAGCAGAATTGGAATAGACCCACAAAAAATAATTTTTAGAGGGTACCCTTATATAGGATAATTGATAAAGGAATATCAGAAAAAGATTACTAGGTTGGAGTAAAAAAAAATGGTTAGTGTCCTACAGTTAAACTGTAAGGTTAACTTTTCTACAGCAGAAACTGTTTCTAGTTTTACCCGATAAAAAAAATCTCAAAATTCACATATAACTGTACAGTCTTAACTCTTAATAAGTAATAAATAACAAAGTCAAACAATAATATATCCTTCTAAAACATTAACGTTGGTTCTGTGATTCTGTTAAACAATGCTTTAGTGTGACATTGAAAAGATAGGCATCCTTTTGCTTATTTACAAGTTTTGAATCCTTTTTCCTACCAATACTAAGCAGAGAGGACAGAAGCATTTCTTGGTCTTTATAAATAAGATGCACCATTATCTGCTCAATGTGTAATAAATGATTAGTCTCATTTTTCCTGTTGTGCCCACTGATTGTTTTTAAAATATTGAACCTATTTTTACCTATTTGGCTCCTTGAGAGAAACTCATCTATGTAGATTTATAATATTTAAAATCTTCAAAAGCACAATGGCTAAACTTGGTGCTAGAAGATTTTTTTAAATATATATAACATATGATTTCAGATGAAAGACAAGGACTGGATAGACATTACCTGGTTTGGTGGATGTAATAGAAGGAAAAAGATTAGAAGGGGCATTGGAGAAAAACTCTAATATTGAAACCCAAAGAAGTTGATGAAATGTCTTTCTCTGAGTTAGATTTGGATTGGGATATTGTGACTTCTAATAGCTAAAAAATTTCTCCATGTACCTGTGAGCTAACCAGTCTTTGCTTTTTCTAATTTTCCTTTAGTCCTACGAGGCCATGGGCAGTACCTAGAAAAATCTGGGGACCAATTATAGCTAGATACTGATTGACAGTGATGTCTTGTATAACTGATTAATTTAGGGATTTGTCTCAAGAAATTATCAATCACATCTTTGAATCTCTCTGGCATTAAACATGACAATAGGCCTGACTTAATCTCATCCTTATTGAAAAAAAATCATCTAGTAAGCCTTGCCCTCATGCTATTGAAAACAATGGAAATAGACATTATCTCTGCTTCTATAATAAAGTTAACTCTTGGTACCCAATGGCACAAGCAAAAAATTTCAGAACATTTAACAAGTATGAAAATTAAGACAATAGTGGCGTGTATCTGTATAAATAATTGATCATTTCAAATTTTACATATTGCTGTATTAACACTACCCTTACTTTTAAAAACACATTAATTGGTCATCCACATGAGGCAGTATTTAATCCCCTAGAAAGAGCTTATTGATCCCTAGTCTTTTCTGAGAGTTAGTTTCTGTGTGTGATTGTGTATATTAAGTGTACGTGTCAGAGAGAAAGATAATATTTTTTATTTTTACTTTTCAAAGTAAGAGTCAGTCTAGGTGATGTCAGACAGATAATATAGTCCGGAAAGCCAGGAAGACAGAACATGGGAGCCCTGAGGTCCCTGATCTGTGACCTATGATTTGGAGAAGAGTCCCTCAAAAGACCATGTGATCCAGTAAGTTTCCAGTGAGAATGTAATTTCTTGAGGAACAGATATGAAGAATACAAAGATGGAAGTGTGGTTTAATGTCGCCAGATTGCCACTATGCAGGGAAATCTGTCCAGCAGTATGCAGGGTACCAAGTGTAAATGTTCATAAATGGAAGAAAGATTCTAAAAAGTAATATAGTAAAATGACTTCAGTAAGATCATTATTTTTGCACACTAGATGGTAGACTTTTAAAAATACTGAACTAGTCTGAGTAACTGCTATAGCAAAAAAAACTAGCCGGGCGAGGTGGCGGGCACCTGTAGTCCCAGCTACTCGGGAGGCTGAGGCAGGAGAATGGCGCAAACCCGGGAGGCGGAGCTTGCAGTGAGCTGAGATCCGGCCACTGCACTCCAGCCCGGGCGACAGCGCGAGACTCCGTCTCAAAAAAAAAAAAAAAAAAAATTATTCTATACTCTTCACAGTGAACCCTGTGATGACAGTCTGGACTCAAGGAAGAAAGATATAAGTCTGTCCATTTAGGCTGACATAGACTTAGAGGAAGAAGAAGCATAGCAGGTGACAGGGATGGGTCAGTAGTAGACAAAGAGAGGCAGAGTAACATGGTGTTGAAAGAGCAGAGGAAGGAATGAAAACAGGAGGTGAAACCAGCGTAGAAGATCTGGACAGACTCACAAATTAGCCCTGTGGAAGACCAAACAATGAAGTCATAGATGTGGAGATATCTGTAAACTCAGACACTTCTTGGGGGAGAGGCATCAGACTGGCCAAAATATTTGAGAAAAGATTCATCACAATAGGGGTGCATCTTCTTGATAATTGGGAAAATTATCAAGACTTTACTAGATTGAGTAGGGAAATCGCTATAAAACAATTAATGTTGAGAACTTAGTTAAAAATTAATAGGTATGAAAAAGCAACAAACGTGACAAATTAAAAATAAAATCTAAGAGGAAATAGAAAAATGGAAAAGTATAAAATAAGATTTTTCCCTCAGTTCTATTGTACATTTCTTTGCTCCTACTAAGTGCCAACTAGTAATAACCCAGGATTTACAGTGGGTGCCCCTCAGAGTTGAGAATATTTTTCAAATGCCAAAATAAATTTTCTAATCTGATTGCTAAGTGTGTCATGACTAACATAAAGGAAGGTCAAAACTAATAAAAGAGAAAAAAAGGCAGACACTCTAGATTTGATCTAAATGATGACTATAAGCATTGATTAGCCAAACATGCCCAATCATAACTATCAGTCTGGATTGTGGCACAGCTGCCATTCAAGATATTTTCATTTCATTGTGGTTATTTAACATGTGTAAGAATTATTAAGGTAATATTTCTGGTGAATGAGATTAATTTTCTAAAATTCCCAATGAGATCAAAGAAAAATTCCACAAAGCTATGAAAAATCTATTATTTGGATTATAAGCATGGTAGAAAATAGCGTGCTTCTTTCTACTAAAGGCCCTAATAAAATCTATTATATTGACTAAATAGAGGGAGAATTACTTAATAACATTTTACCTGGGATTTTGAAGAGATTAAATATTGAGAATTAATGATCTCTTGAATTCTAATACCCCAATTATGCAAATATTTAAAAATATGTAAACAAATACAATTTATGACCCTTGCAAGATATAATCATTTTTCTATCTACAAACTTCAGATTAAACAAGCTGACCATGAAGGAAAAGAGGGAATAATGACACTATCTTTGGGGTGGTGGTTCTTTTTGCCTATTAACTATCTTTAAATTTTATGATTCTTTAATAAGACCAGGTGAGGATGTATTTAAAGTTTTAAAAACTATGTGAGACAAAATTAAATTTAAGAAGAATTAAATTGCATAGGCAGTACCACTTTGTAATTATAATGCAGAAACCCACAATAAGGACACAGTTGTCCCTGATACTTAAATGTCATAGTATCAAAATAGTGAAAGCCAAATCTTATATGCATCTCTTTTTTCCATGTTAGAATAAATAGAAAAAATATATAAGAACAGAAGGGATTTTAATGGAGCTTACAAGGAAGGCGAATAAATATAAGTCCATAGAGAAGTGCAGAAAAAAAAAGAACTCACCCATGAAACAGTTATAGAAACAAACACATATTAAACTGCAAAGAAAAAGTCATTCAATTCCAAACTTGAATTAGTATAGCTTGCGTTATCTGATGACAATACAATTCAACTGGAAATTAAGACCAAATATAAAATCCCCCAAAATCACCTGTCTCAGGCTGTGAAGAGGCTGCCCTTCTAGAAGTGCACAGAATTTAGAACTTGTTCCTGTTGGTGTGGATTCAGAAGCCCAGGGATTGCTTTGGATGGAATGGCCACCAGCAGCTACTGGGCAGATTTTCTAGGAACAATTTCCTTAAAATCCTAGAAGGCATCAAGACTATTTGATTCTGGTCAATTTCACAAGAAAGTAAAAGGTATCCAAACACATAGATCTTAAACCTGAAAAACCTTATCTATTGGCTGTTGGCATTTTTCTCTAACCACTTGTCAATTTAGAAAACAGCCACAAGTAAAGAAACATCATTTTTAATCCCACCCTTGCCTGATGGTGCACGGCCCTTGTTTGGCAGAGAATGTTTAAAAAGAAGTTTCAGGGAAATTCCTGGAATGTCAATGTCATCAATCTCATGCTTACTAATTTTATTGCTTCAATACTCTATAAGATAAGTTAATGTTCATATAACACAAATCACTGCAGGGAGACGAAGTAAAAAGGAATTTAACTGAGGGAATTTGGTGCTTACAAAATCACTGAGAGAGCTGGAGGTCAGTCTGACAGGCTTTAGGTTGAGCTTCTAGAAGTGATTCACAGAACAGCCCTGCAGAACTGGCCCACCAGACAGGCCACCTCTGCTGCACACAGGAAGCTGGGGTATTGGAAACCACCATTACAGCAGGTGGCTGCAGAGTCCTGCTGTTTCTTTTACAAACCAGGTCAGCCTTAGGTAGCTACTCTCTCTCCTCTCAACACTTACGAAGAGGCTAACTAGTTAAAATACCATCATGCTACATTTTTGATGACTAGATGTTAGATTCTAAATTAAGCAGCCCTCATCTACATAACAATGAAGATTTCTTTATAAATAGTAGTCAGATAACCCTTATCAAATAGCAACAAAAAATTTCAATAACCAACAGGAAAATTTAAAAGCACCATTGCTTTGATTCATTTTACGTTACTTTTTTGTTGTTCCTGCGGGGTATGCAGTGCAGTTGTGTGGCTAAGCACAAGGGTTTGATGTCAGACTATCTGAGTTCAAACACTGGCATAACTAACCGTGAAAGCCTGGGAAAAATTAATCATGCCGAAGTTTAATTTCCTCATCTGTAAAACGGGCATGATAATAACAGTGACTATTCATAGGGTCATTATGCAGATTAAATGAAGTAGTTCCCTGAAGTGCTTAAAGCACTACCTGGCACATCATAAACTCTCAATGATGATACGTTTTATTATCACTATCTTAATAGTTTCTGTTCTCCTTTTTCTTCAAGCCCACCATCTCTTTAAGCCATAATCTCACATCTGTCACCATCACTCTAGAGGCAACAATTGACTTCCTACACACCAAAATCCATTGATCTTTTCTTAGTCCACATTCATCTTGATTTCTCTGCTGACTCTGACATTGTTCATCATTCTTATCAATTCTCAGTACCATTGATACTGTTAGCACAAAGCTTTCACTTTTTCCCCCAATTCTACCTTGCATGCACAATCTGTTAGAGAACTGTGGCAATGTCTGTGGTTATATTTTCTCTCCCTGTTTATCATCCTAGTGCTAACTAACCCTCATTATCTTATGCCTATGTAAATTTTTTAGTCAATTACTGAGAGTTGCCTTTTTAAAAAAATGTTTCTTTGCTTCCATTTATTTTGCACACCAATTGGCAAATGAATGTTTTTAAAATACTGATTATGTCATTCTCACGCTCAGAAATTTTCAGTGAATTTCAATTGCTTACCAAATTAAATTCAAACACATTGATCTGGTTTTTAAAAAACTTATCAGTGTTTCTCCTCCCATGTTTTTCAGCTTTATAACTAAACATTTCCTAAAATCATAGTGTTTGTCACATACTATGCTTCATACTATGTCTTTCTCTGTATAGAATTTGCCTGGAATGCCCTCCCCCCAGTGATTTCCACCTCCTAAATTCTTATTTATCTTTCAAAGTCTAGTTCAAATATTTTCTCCCCTAGGAAGATTTCTCTGATAATCAGGAGCAATCTCTCTTCTTACACAACAAAAAAGATTTATATCCATCACTGGATGTATCATAATAGCCCTATGTTAGATCTAATTATTTGTAAATACAGCATAACTAGAACACTAGATCAGGAGTTAGAAAACTTTTTAGAAGCCAAATAAAAAATTTTAGGCTTGGGAGTCATATGGTCTTTGTTATATCTACTCAACCCTATTTTTGTAGCAAGAAAGCAACTCTAGATAGCGTATAAATAGGCATGATTGTTTATAAAAACCCAAAAACCTTTATTTACAAAAACTTCACTTACAGTAACACTTTATTTACAAAATAAAACCAAAAACAACTGGCCAGCCCAAGGACTGTCCATTTCTGACAGCTATATTAAACCATTGACTACTAAATGCCAAAATTATGCTATACTTATTTGAATACTAATAATACTACTAATGAATCATTGAGTACTTGCCTACATTTTATTCCAGGCACTATGCAAGTATTTTTATGCATATTATTTATAATCATTACTGGGACTTTAGAGGGTGTATTAGCCCATTCTCACACTGCTATAAATAACTACCTGAAACTGGGTAATTTATGAAGAAGAGAGGTTTAATTGACTCACATTTCCCACAGCTGTACAGAAAGCACGGCTGTGAAGGCTCAGGAAACTTACAATCATGGCAGAAGGCAAAGGGGAAGCAGGTAGGTCTTCACATGTCAGAGCAGGACAGTGAGAGCTAAAGGGCAAGTGCTACACACTTCTAAACAACCAGATCTCCTGAGAACTCACTCACTATCACGAGAAGAGAAAGGGAAATCCACTCCTATGATCCAATCATCTCCCACCAGCTCCCTCCTCCAACATTGGGAATTACAATTCAACATGAAATTTGGGTGGGGACAAAGAGCCAAACCATGTTAGAGGGTAAGTTTTGCTATATTCTACCTGAAGATGAGAGAATTGGGATGCTTATCACAAATTGAAATTCTTCTTATTATGTATTTGTTTACATGCTTGCTGTTGTCTTTTCCTCTAAAGGTAAATACTATAAAAACAAAGAACAGATCTGTCTCATTTTCTATTGTATTGGGCACAAAATAGATATTCAGTAAGTGCTTATTTTAATAAGTGAATGAATACATAAAGCATAGATCAGTTAACCCATTAGCCTGGGATCACAAAAATTGTGAATAACAGAGTAAGAATTCATATTCATATTTTTTTTCATTTTCAGCATTTCTTCATCTTTTTTCAGCAAATATTTTTTGAGAACCTACCATGTGCCATAGGTGATGAGCTCTCTACCATAAAAAACTGCCTATAATATTGTATATGATAATAACGAATGTCTAAAGAGCAGCTACTATGTGTTGTACTCTGTTTTGAGTACTTTACATATATCAACTAATTAATAATCCCATAGAGTAAATAGTATTATTATTTCTATTTCACAGAAAAAATGTAGGTACAGAAAGCTCAAGCAGTTCATCCAAGGTCGCCCCTCTAACGAACCAGTGCTTAATGACATTTTACTGTCTTTCAATAAGGAGTTTCTAAATAATGATAAATATTTGCTTCATCTCACTTTTTCTTTGTTCTTGTTAATGGTTTATGTTTTATAGTAAGGCTGCTTTCCCTAGCATTAAGATCCAGGTTTCTTAAGAAATGCTCCTCCTTAAAAATTCAGTCTTAATTCTGGTCAGGCAGGGAATCTCCTTTTCACTTTTTCATTTGTTCATACTGTTTGCCCAGCCTTAAATACCTTCCATTCCCTCTGTGTCACTCTAAACACAAGGTAGGAAGCCTTTAATACTTTCTTTTTAGTTTAATAACACTATCTTCAAGAAGATAAAAGAAAGTCATTTCACTTTTTTTGTTTTGTTTTGAGATATATATATTTCAATTTTTGTAAACTATTATTTTAGGTTCAGGGGTACATATGAAAGCTTAGTACATAAAGTAACTAGTATTCCTAGAATGAATATGCCTATGGGTCATACCCTAATATTTGAAATCAATGTTTCATTTTACATACTAATGAGCTAGTAATGTCTATAATACTCTAATTCAAGTTTTTTCCAAGTCTTTTTACACTTTATAGATCAAGTTTCTGACTGGTGAGATATTAATCACATTTTACTTTCCCTTTCATGTATTTAAATATGACATTTCTTTGTTTCTCACCTGTGATTTGGCTCAGCAGGAACAGTAACTGATCTATCATGGTATTTTACATAAAGACTGCACAACAGACGTTTTTGAAATGAATGAATGAATGAGTATACACATGAATATACACACATATGCATTAACTACTTCAAATTGGAAGTTATCTTAAGTTTACCTCCTAAATACTTATCAAACCTCTTTCTGTTCCAGTCATTGTTTTACCACAACTGCTTTAGTTCAGATCTTCAGAACTTTTCACTCATTTTTATAACCATTATGGGACCTGGCCTCCTTACCTCTTAACTTGCCCAAGTTCTCAGTTCATCCTTTTCTTTGCTACAAAACCAGGAAATTTGGTTTTATTCATGATAGTACACTCTTCAGTGTCTTCCCATTGTCCATACTATGGATATAGGTCCAAGCTCCCTAGTGCAGCCCCTCTTCCAAACTGTCCTGGTATATCTCCTGGACACATGCATGCTGTACTCCAGTCACACTGAGCATAAGACTTGCAGCTTCTGGAACATATCTGGAGCACATTCTTTCTTCCCGCCATTCATGGCTGTGTACATACATTCCATGCTGCTGAATGGAAGACTCTTTTTCCTCATTTGTGTGGAATATCCTTTTCTCCCAGGGTAGAACTCTTTCTTAACTTTCAAGACCCTAAATATCAGTCATTTTGTGAATCCTTTCTCCAAAAATTGAAATTTGTAAGCTCTCTTCTCTACACCTGTAGCCCCTTATTTTTCTTTCTGAATATATTAATATTGATTACAATAATTTGTTTATAAAGCTATGTTTCCCACTGAACTAGAAAATCCTTGATGGCAGCAACTCTCAAACATCTCCTGCCTTTACCACAGTGTCTTCCATATAGTCAGCCTATAATAAATATGCTTAGTGAATAGCTTAACCAATCAGTCAATAAGTCTATGCTAACATTAAAGCAGGTAAATTTGTACTGTATAACTAAGAATCTTTCAAAACAAAATTTTGATCCTATATAACACAGATAAAAAGATTTTGAGTATAGCATTACTTAAAATCATGATATGTGGTTACATATGCATGTCGTTATACTTTATTTGGAAAGAAAATGTCACACATAGGGATTAAATTGCCTAAGCAAATAATATCTGGCATTTGAAAATGGACATCCTGCCAATTGAGCTCTAAAAGTTCCTAATTTAAAAAGGACACATGGGGCTTCATGATGGCAGACTAGAGGCACTGGACACCTGCCTCCTCCACAAAGGAGAACCAAAATAGCGAGTAGATAATCACACTTTGAATAGAATATCCAAGAGAGAATGCTGGAATCCATCAGAGAAATGACACAAAACACGTGAGATGCTGAAGAAAAGGGAGGCAAGGCGGACAGCTGGCTGGGATCGGTCAGGAGCCTGAAGAGATGTCCCAGTGCAAGAGAAAGGGCAAATAAGACATCCCCAGTTGTTCACATTCTCACCGTGAACTGCAATACTAGCAACAAGGGAGCCCTTTGTCCTCTGTGGTTCCTGAAACTACCATAGAGAGCTCCCTGGAGTCCTCCTGATGGTACAGCTCCAGAGAGTGGCATGTTGGGCCCATGCATCCCTACCCCCCAAGTTCTGGGCAGTTGCAGCATGTTGCCATTTTGAAATCCCACCTGCACCAGACTGCATCCTGTCCTGGACCAAACAGTCCCTGCATCTCCTTGTCCCTGGAGCCCCACTGGTATCTCCCTACATCTGCCTAAAAGGCTGCAGTGGTGCAACTCAGGTTCAACCCAGCAGAGTGGCTGGCTCCCCAGCATCCTGTCCTGGACCAAACAGTCCCTGCATCTCCTTGTCCCTGGAGCCCCACTGATATCTCCCTACATCTGCCTAAAAGGCTGCAGTGGTGCAACTCAGGTTCAACCCAGCAGAGTGGCTGGCTCCCCAGCATTCCAGCCCACACAGCAACCTGCATGCTAGGGAAAGGGTGGCACAGCACACTAGAGAGGCTGCCCTCATGACAAAGGAAGCTGAAGCATTTACAGCCAAATAAATGTGCTCTAGAACCTGAAACCTGCCTGCCTAGGGCCACTGTCATCAATAGCAACCCTGCCCCAGAGACAGGCTGAGTCACAGTGCACTTGCATGCACCCTGAGGAATGCCACTGCCAGGAGCAAAGCATGTGCTTCCCAGAGCCTGACAGCCACCTGCCCGGTACAGCTACCACAGACAGACCCTGGCCCCATCCCCCAGCATCAAAGCTGCCAAGCACTTGAATTCACCCTGAGGATAAGCTCTCCCTGTGTGCTGCTGCTGCCGCCACTACCAATGCTAAAGATTGAAGACTGCGCTCCCCAGAGCCTGAAACCAGCCTGATTAGGATGGTTACTACAGACAGCAAACCCACTCCCCTCAGCAGTGGAAGAAGGGCCACTGCATACTTGCTCATTCCCTGAGGATGGGCTTGCCTCATCTACTGCTGCCTCTGCTGCCTCAAGCCAAGCTGGCTGCACAGGGTCTAGAGAACACCCTGCCCCACTCACCACAGCCTGTGCCCATGCACACCACTGCCGGGACTGAGGACAGACCTGCCTGGTGAGACACCGCCCTGACTTCAGTGCTTGAACATGGTGTCCAGGGGCCTGGATATTGCGCTGCCTTGTCAATCACCCCAGGAGCATATACACAGTACCAGAGGTCTAATGACAACCCCAGAACACATGCCTCTGCCAGTGCCCTAGCACACTGACCAGAGGCCTGGAGCTTGCCCTACCCTGCTTGTATACCCCATGCTCATGTGCGCCATCAGAGGGACCTGAGAACAGGCCTACCCCACTTGATACTACCCCCACCACCACAGCCCAAGCGTTCTACCTGGGTTCGTGGAGATAACCTTACTTTGTCAGTTGCCACAGGCTTGCATGTGTAGTACCAGGGTGTCTAACCACAGGCTTAGAAAACCTGCTTCCAGTACCCAAGCAAGCTGTTTGAAGGCCTGGGGATTACTCACCCCATCCACCACTGCTGGCATCTGGGCACTCCTCCAAGGGCCTGATGAAGGGTTCATTCAGCATGCCCCCACTACCACTGCTGACACCACCCACATGTGCCACTTGGGAACCTAGGAACTGGCCTTTTCATCCCACTGCAGCCACTGCTAACACAAAGTGATGCCTTAGAGGTCTAGGGTTGTCCTGTTATTGCTACTACCATCGCCCATAGCACATATGCTGCCCAGCTGCCCAAAGACTTGCCTACTCAACCACTCCATTGCTGCCACTACTGGCACCTAAGCAAGCAGACTGGACATCAAAGAACTGACCCTCCTTGACCTGTAAATACTGGTGCCTGTGTACATCACCTGGGGGCCCCAAGGACAGGCACAGTCTGCCACTGCTCCCACTCTTGGGGCCTGAGTACCGACTGATCTGGTCTCACCAGCAAAACCTCACCACAGCATGCAATAAAAACCATACCATAAACCACTGAGGAAATCTCATATACCACTGACGCTATTTACAGCCAAAAAATGATACGAAATTTACACTACTTCACATACCCATAATCAAAGCTAAGGTACTCTACCCAACTAACACCATAAATACAGCTACAGGAAAATTTCTTCCCCTTGCAAAAGCCAATTCAAAAAATTGAAAGAAGAAAGTATTACACAAGATGCACTTATACATCAACAAAAGATCACAATAACCATGAAAAAGCAGGGAAATATGACACTCCAAAGGAACACAGTAATTCTTCAGCAACCAATCCCAATGAAAGAAAATTTATGAAATACCTGAAAAAAAATTCAAAACCATGGTATTAAAGATGCTCACTGGCATACATGATAACATGGGTAAACAATACAAAGTAATTAGAAAAACAATTCAGGATATGAATGAGAAATTTACCAAAGAGATAGATTTTATATATATATATATATATATAGTTATTATATATATAGATATTATGTATATGTACACACACATATATAAAAGAATCAATCCCAGCACTTTGGGAGGCCGAGACGGGTGGATCACGAGGTCAGGAGATCAAGACCATCCTGGCTAACACGGTGAAACCCCGTTTCTACTAAAAAAATACAAAAAAAACTAGCCGGGCGAGGTGGCGGGCGCCTGTAGTTCCAGCTACTCGGGAGGCTGAGGCAGGAGAATGGCGTAAACCCGGGAGGCGTAGCTTGCAGTGAGCTGAGATCTGGCCACTGCACTCCTGCCTGGGTGACAGAGCGAGACTCCGTCTCAAAAAAAAAAAAAGAATCAAACAGAAATCCTGATACTAAATAATTAAATGAATGAAATACCAAATGCAGTCAAGGGCTTCAACATATAATCCAGCAATCTTACTTTTAGATATTTACTCTAAAGAATTGAAATTAGGATCCAGAAGAGATATGAGCACTCCTATGTTCATTGAAGCATTGTTTACAATAGTCAACATATGGAAACAAACTAAATGTCCTTGAACAGAAAATGGATTACAAATGTGGAATATGGTCTTTCCCTTCTCCTTTCTCTTTCTTCTGCTTATTAAACCCCTGCTGCAAAAAAAATAAAAATAAAAAAATAAAAAAAATGTGGAATATACATACAATTGAATATTTTTCAGCCTTAAAAAGGAAGAAAATTCACAAAATGCAACAACATTGATGAAACTTGAAGACATTATAAGTAATATAAACCAGTCGCATGAAGAAAAATATTGCATGATTCTGCTTATATGAACAATCTAAAATAGTCATGTTCTTAGAATCAAAGAGTGGAAGGTGGTTACCAGGAGCCAAGGGGTCCAGGAAATGGGGAGTTACTAATAAATGGTTATAAAATTTCAGTTAAGCAAGATGAGTAAGTTCTAGACATCTGCTGCACAACATTGTATCTCTAGTCAACAATGCTGTATTGTACACTTAAAATTTGTTAAAAGGATATATCTCATGCTAAGTATTCTTATAACAATAGAATGAAAATTTAAAAATAAAGTATAAGGTGGGGCCAAGATGGCCAACTAGAAACAGCAGCATGTGGCTCTCATTGGGAAAAAAAACATAGTAAGAGTGTTAATCCTTCACCAGCAACCAGCGTATCCAGGTTCTCTCATCAGAACTGACTAGAAGGCTGGCATGACGCAGAGAGAGAAGGAAGAACAGTGTGGTCCTGCAGCCTACCTGAGAGCCACATGGGGCAGGGGAGTCCCCTCCCCTCAGCCAAGAGAGCCGGTGAGTGAGCATGCTACATAGGAGGGGAAACCGTGTTTTTTTCATGAAACTGTGCAACCCACAGATCAGAAGACCCCACTCACGAACCCACGCCATCGGGCCTAGCGTTCTAATCTCGGGACAGGCGGATCCTCGTCAGCCTCTCTCACCTGGAATCTGCTTAAGCCTGCTGAGTTCTGGGGGCGGGGCAACCAGCGCCATGCTGTGGCTGTTAGTTGTCTAAGCCCTTGTAGCTCCTTGTGGGAGGGGCAGCAGCCAGCACTGGGACTGGCAAATGCCTAACATGCTAAGCTCCCTGGGCAGGAAAAGGGCAACATTCATCTCTATAGCTCTAGGCTGTGCTTTTCCACTGCTGGAGCCAGTGAGACCAGAGGTCTTGGTCCCAAGACTTGTGCCCCACAGCCCAACACACTGGATGTGGCAGTCTGCGGCCAGAGTGCTTCTTCGGGCCCGCCCCTGACCTATGTATCCTCATTGGGTGGGGATTCCCTACAGGAACTCCAATAATTCCAGTCAGAGGCTCAGGAACAGAACCCAGATCTCCCTGGGCCTGAGCCCCTAGGGGAAAGGGGGACCACAGTCTCTGCAGACCAGCAGTTTTAGTCCTTCCTCCTGGTAGCTCTGAGGAATCCAGGTAGCCTAGACAAGTGTGTTTCTCCCCAGCAAGGCACAACCCCTCCACCAAGGGAAAAAGTACTTCATTAAATGGGTCCTATCCTCCATGCCACCCAACTGGCTGAGACCCTCAAACAGGACTTGTCAGACACCCTATACAGGAGTGATCCTACTGGCATCAGGGTGGTGCCCCTAGAGGTCAGAGGTCCCAGAAGAAGGAGCAGGCAACCATCTTTGCTGTTCTCCAGGCCCCTTAAGTGATATCTCCAGGCGTGGGAGAGAATCAGATGAACAGGGCCTGAAGTGAACTCCCAGCAAACTGTAGCAACCCTAAGGAAGAGGGATCTGACCATTGAAAAAAAACAAACAAGCAGAAAGTAACAACAACAGCATCAACAACGACAACCAAAAAGCCCCACAAAAAACCCATCCAAGGGTCAGCAGCCTAAAAGACTGAAACTAGACAAACTCATGATGAGAAACAATCAATGAAAAAAATGCTGAAAACCCAAAAGGCCAGAGTGCCTCTTCTCCTCCAAATAATCACAATGTCTCTGCATCACGGGCACAGGACTGGACAGAGGATGAGATGGAAGAATTGACAAAAGTAGGCTTCAGAAGATGGGTAACAAAAAACTATGCAGAGCTAAAGGAGCATGTTCTAACCCAATGCAAAGAAGCTAAGAACTTGGATAAAAGTTTAGAGGGATTGTTAACTAGAATAATCAGTTTAGAGAGGAACTTAAATGAACTGCTGGTGCTGAAAAACACAGCACGAGAACTTCGTGAAGCATACACAAGTATCAATAGCCGAATCAACCAAGTGGAAGAAAGAACATCAGAGTTTGAAGACCACCCTGCTGAAATGAGGCATGCAAACAAGTATAGATAGAGAAAAAAGAAAGAAAAGGAATGAACAAAGCCTCCAAGAAATATGAGACTTCATAAAAAGACTGGACCTGCGATTGATTGAAGTACCAGAAGGAGACGGGGAGAATGGAAACAAGCTGGAAAACACACTTCAGAATATTATCCAGGAGAACTTCCCCAATCTAGCAAGACAGGCCAACATGCAATTCAGGAAATACTGACAACACTATTAAGATACTCCATGAGAAGATCAACCCCAAGAAACATAATCATCAGATTTTCCAAAATCGAAATGAAGGAAAAACTGTTAAGGACAGGCAGAGAGAAAGCCATGTCACCTACAAAGGGAAGCCCAGACTAACAGTGGACCTCTCAGCAGAAATTCCACAAGCCAGAAGAGACTGGGGGCCAATAGTCAACATTCTTAAAGAAAATATTTTTAAGCCAGAATTTTATATCCAGCCAAACTAAGCTTCATAAGCAAAGGAGAAATAAAATTCTTTCCAGAAAAGCAAATACTGAGGGATTTTGATACCACCAGGTCTACCCTGCAAGAGCTCCTGAAAGAAGCACTAAATATGGAAAGGAAAAACGGTTACCAGCCACTGCAAAAACACACCAAAATATAAAGACCAATGCCACTATGGAGAAACTGCATGAACCAATATGCAAAATAACCAAATAGCATCATAATGATATGATCAAATTCACACATAACAATAGTAACCTTAAATGTAGATGGGCTAAATGTCCCAATTAAAAGACACGGACTGACAAATTGGATAAAGAATCAAGACCCATTGGTGTGCTGTATTCACTAGACCCATCTCATATGCAAAGACACACATAAGCTCAAAATAAAGGAATAGAGAAATATTTACCAAGAAAATGAGAAGAAAAAAAAAAAAGAAAAAAAGCAGGGGTTGCAATCCAGTCTCTGAATAACAGACTTTAAACCAACAAAGATCAAAACAACAATAACCAAACCATCCCCCTCCCAAAAAAAACAAGGGCATTACATAATGGTAAAGGTAAAGGTAAATGGTAAATTCAACAAGAAGAGCTAACTATTCTAAGTATATATGCACCCAATACGGGAGCACCCAGATTCATAAAACAAGTTCTTAAAGACCTGCAAAGAGACTTAGACTCCCACACAATAATAGTGGGAGATTTTAACACCCCACTGTCAGGATTAGATCAACAAGACAGAAAATTAATGAGGATATTCAGAACTTGAACTCCGCTTTGGACCAAGTGAACCTAATAGATGTCTACAGAACTCTCTACACTAAATCAATAGAATATACATTCTTCTCAGTGCCACAGGGCACTTATTCTAAAATTGATCACATAACTGGAAGTAAAACATTCCTCTGCAAATGCAAAAGAACTGAAATCATAACAAACAGTGTCTCAGACCACAGTGCAATAAAATTAAAACTCAGGACTAAGAAACTCTCTCAAAACCACACACTTACATGGAAATTGAACAACCTCCTCCTGAATGACTTCTGCATAAATAATGTAATTAAGGCAGAAATCAAGAAGTTCTTTGAAACCAATCAGAACAAAGATACAATGTACCAGAATCTCTGAGACACAGCTAAAGCGATATTAAGAGGGAAATTTATAGCACAAAATGCCCACATCAGACAGCTAGAAAGATCTCTAATTGACACCCTAACATCACAACTAAAACAGAGAGTCAAGAACAAACCAATCCAAAAGTTAGCAGAAGACAAGAAATAACTAAGATTAGAGAAGAATTGAAGGAGTTAGAGACAAAAAATCCTCCAAAAAAATCAATGCATCCAGGAGCTGGTTTTTTGAAAAACAAAACAAAACAACAACACACACACACACACAAAAAAACCAGACCACTAGCTAGACTAATAAAGAAGAAAATGGACAAGAATCAAATAGACACAATAAAAATGATAAAGGGGATGTTACCATTGACCCCACAAAAACACAAACTACCATGAGAAAATACTATAAACACTTCTATGCAAATAAACTAGAAAATCTAGAAAAAATGGATTAATTCCTAAATGCATACACCCTCCCAAGACTAAACTAGGAAGAAGTTGAATTCCTGAATAGACAAATAACAAGTTCTGAAATTGAGGCAGTAATTAATAGCCTACCAACCAAAAAAAGCCCAGGACCAGATGAATTTACAGCTGAATTCTAACAGAAATACAAAGAGGAGTTGGTACCATTCCTTCTGAAACTATTCCAAATAATTGAAAATGAGGGATTCCTCCCTAACTCATTTTATACAGCTAGCATCATCCTGAGAAGAAAACCTGTATAAACCCTGAGATCCTAGCAGGCACAGACACAAGTGGCTGGATGTCGAGAGGAACACACAGGCAGAAGAGCACACCAACAGGCACCAGGAGATGTCAGCAGGCCGTCAACTGGCAGAATGATGGGGAGTTTGACCCAGGTGGTTGGAGGAGAGCCCAGCTGCTGGGTGGCCTGACTCCAGGGAAAACCACCTTGCCACTCCACCCTGCTTCTGGCCTCCCCATCCACCTCGCTGAGAGCTACCACCACTCAATAAAAAACCTTGCACCTATCCTCCAAGCTCACATGTGATCCAATTTTTCTGGTACACCAAGGCAAGAACCCGGGATACAGAAAGCCCTCTCTCCTTGCAGTAAGGCAGAGGGTCTAATTGAGCTGATAAACACAACGACTAAACTGAAAGAGCACACTGTAACACACACACACTGGGGCTTCAAAAATGGTCAGCATTCATCTCTAGATGCTGCAGTGGGGTCGGAGCCCCACAATCTGCCTGTCTGCATGCTTCCCCTGGAGGTTTAAGCAGCCAGGCACTGAAGAAATTAGCCACACCCCGATCGCATGCTCTGTGAGAGAGATAAAGGAACTTTGCTGGTTTCAATTATTCCACAATTTATATTCTACTACTGGTGGGCATTGGGAAATTTCCAGTTTGTGGCTTTTACAAATAGTGATTTTTGAACATTCTTATGTATGTCTTTCAGTGGACCCCTATATACATATCTATTAGGTTTGTATCTAGAAGTAAAATTATGAGATCATAGGGTATACATATGTTGAATTTAGTAGATTCTGCTAAATTAGTGGAAAAAAAGTGGTCATATTAATTTACACCACCATCAGCAATTTTTATGAATTTGAGTAGCTCCAGATCCTCACTAACATTTGCAATTACATATTTTTTTATCTGCTATTCTAATGGCTATATCTTAGTGTAGTTTTAATTTGAATTTCTCTTAATATAAATGACAATAAACTTTTAATATATTAATACTTATTTGTATTTATTTTTCTGAAATTTATTGACTGTCCCTTCAAAATATAGAAAGAGTATAACCACTTATTGTTTCTGCTACTATCACACGGGAAGAGCCACTGACATTTCTCACTCGGATGTATTAGTCCATTTTCACACTGCTATAAAGAAATAGCTGAGGCTGGATAAGTAATAAACAAAGAGGTATAATTGGCTCATTTTTCAGCAGGCTGTACAGAAAGCATGGCAGCATCTGCTTCTGGGGAGGCCTCAGGGAGCTTTAATTCATGCAGAAGGCAAAAATGGAGCAGGAATCATCATGGCAAGAGCAGGACCAAGAGAGAGAAGGGAGCTGCTGTATACTTTTAAACAACCAAATCTCATGAAAACTCACTATCACTATTGACAGAAACAAGGGGGAAATCGGTCCCCCATGATCCAGTCACCTCCCATCAGATCCCTCCCTTGAAACATGGGGATTACAATTAGAATGAGATTTGGTGGGGACACAGAGTCAAGCCATATCAGATAGGGATACAGATTCAAGTCATATCATTGGGCAATTGGAAAGTCCTCTTGACTTGATCTCTTTGCTTTCATTATTGCTCTCCTACCATCTAATCTCAACATAACAAACAGAGTAATTTTGCTAAATTGTGATTCAGATCATGTGTCACTATTCTGCACAAACCCTCTAATGCTGGTTTTATTTACACCTACAGTTCCCTACATGATCTAGACCATATTCATTCACAGACCTAATCACCAGTTGCTCTTCTTCTTGCTTATTCTACTCTAAATCCACTAATCTTTTACTTCTTCAAATATTGCACGTGTGTTATTGCCTTAAGATATTTCTATTAGCACTTCCTTATAATATTCTTATGAAGTCCTTAAAATATTCTTATGAAACCCTTAAAATATACTTACAACTAACTGCCTCAATGTCTACAAGATTTTGCTCAAATGTCACCTTCTGCACAAAGCTCATAGTGACCATTCTTACCCCTGACTCTGGTACTCCTGATATTGTTACTGAAATGCCAGGGGTTTGGTCTAGGTCCTGCTCTTCACCACACAGAAAGCCATTCACTGAGACAATGAGCATTGCCAGGAAAGAAGGCTTTAATCAGGTGCTGCACTTGAGGAGATAGGAAATAATTCTCAAATCCATTTCCCTGACCAACTAAAATTAGGGGTTTTATAGCAGGGAAGAAATGTAGCTATGTGTGGGAAACAGGAATGTTGAAGGGATAAAGAAGAGGAGTTTTTCAATAGGAAGCAGGTGGTTGGTTGGGCAATCATGACAGGTGAGGAGTCCTGCATCTCATTGTCCAAATGCAGTGATCTGGCAAGATTCAGTTCCTTGATACTATCTGGGAGGACAGATGGCTGGTTTCCTGAGAGAGGAACTCAGGTAAGACAAATATAACTTTCTCAAGTTTTAAGACTGGGAGAGTCAATTTCTATGTTTATTCAGATGAAGCCACAAACATCAGTTCTATGAGAAAACTGCGTGGGTTTCAGTCTCTCCCCCTTTCAATTTATCATTTCCTAAACCATGGGGAATGTGGTCATCAATCTTTCTCGCTGCTACATGTTGAGGACATTGTCAGCAGGTTCCTACCAGGAATCAAATATTAAACACTATGGGTTTCTTCTGAAACATAATCTTTTTCTCTTCAGTCCCCCACTTGCACCAAGGACAAATCACAGCGGTACTAACCTACCTGCAAAATAAGCTTCAGTCCCACTGTACTTGGTCTGACTACTCATACAGAGTACAGCAAGAATCATTGTCCAACAGGGCTCTCCTAAATGGACTTTGCTGGAATCTCTCACTAGGAATCTCAGACTTGACTTCCAAAGGCCTCTTGAGCCCAACCAAGGATCCATCTGCACTTAAAAATATGTGTAAGAATTGGGTGAACCCCTCTCTTCTTGAGGACCCAAAACAACTTGAGGTTTCTAGGTCTGTCAGAAAGTGACACTCTCCACTTTCCATTGGTCAGGAACCCTACGGAAAGGAACTTCATAGATAAACTATAAGGCCAGTTTTTCTAAGGGATTCTCATTGACAAATGAAGATATGACTTTATCTTCCTCTGCTTTCCATGCCCTCTTTTTCAACTTCAGTTTTTTTGTTTTTTTTTTTGAGATGGAGTCTTGCTCTTGTTGCCCAGGCTGGAGTGCAATGGTGTGATCTCGGCTCACCGCAACCTCCACCTCCTGGAATCAAGCAATTCTCCTGCCTCAGCCTCCCGAGTAGCTAGGATTACAGGCATGCGCCACCATGCCTTGCTAATTTTGTATTTTTAGTAGAGACAGGGTTTCTCCATGTTGGTCAGGCTGGTCTTGAACTTCCAACCTCAGGTGATCCAACCCTCGGCCTCCCAGAGTGCTGGGATTACAGGCGTGAGTCACTAGCCCAGTCTCAACTTTAGCATTTTTTAAACAAGGATTTATTTTTCACATTTGATATTTAACAGATTTAACAAGATCAATTATGCAATACCAAATTTCGCTAGATAGGCCCTGTTAATTCTATTTCTTGAAATTTCTTTTGTTTCATTATTTTGCTTTTTTGTGGAATTCTATAATGCGTAGTTCAAATCTCCTTTGTTTATTTTTGATATTTATCATTTTCTCTATAATCTTGTCAGACATTTATCTCCTCCTTATTGTGTTCAGTTTTTCATTCCTGTCTTTAGTATCTATTTTCACTTCTATTTATTCTTGAGCTGCCTCTATTTTTTCTTTATTTCTTCTATAATTCTCAAAATTGCTTCTCTGAACTCTTTTATCTCTGCCTATAGTCCTGTTTAATAGCATTATTTCATTAATAATTAAAAATCCAATATATGGTCATATTTGAGTATAATTTTTATTTGTTCATAATACCATCTTTCTGGTGGGTGATTGTAATCTGCAGTTTATTTTTCCTGCTCTTCACTTTTGTTTTTGGTTGTGATTTTTTTTCTCCCCAACTAGTTCTTTGCAGCAGATTTATGTTGGCAGGATATCTAGGCCATATTTTGCTCAAAGGTCAGCAGAAATTTTTATTTGGATTGAGTGAAATCTTTTAGCCTTCACCTTTAGCATGCTAGTGGATCCAGGTAGCTGTAAGATTGCTCACAATGTAGACTTTCTTTCCTATTTTGGTACTTAGAATCAAACAAAAGTTTAAAAAAGTACTCATTGTTAGGCCAAGACATTCTATTCTTTGTTGTAAATATGATATTTTGATTCTTCCCTTAAGGACATTTCCTTCATCATGGAGAGGTTTACTTTGCACTTTTTCTGAGATCTGTAGCCAGTGGTATTCTGCACCCCCTTTTTATTGTGGTAAAGTATATATAATATAAAATATACCATTTTAATGATTTTGAGTATACAATTCAGTGGTATTAAGTACATTCACAATATTATGCAACCATCATCACTATCTATTTCCAGAACATTTTCATTACCCAAAACATAAATTTAGTACCCATTAAACAATAACTCTCCACTCCCCTGGGTAAACTCTATTCTACTTTCTTTCTCTATAAATTTGCCTACTTTAGATACCTCATATACATGAAATCATACAATATTTTTCCTTCTGTGTCTGGCTAATTTCACTTAGCACAATCTTTTCAAAGTTTATCTGTGTTGTAGCATGACAACAAAATTGTTATGGCAGAATGGTATATTGTTACATGTATACATCACAGTTTCTTTATCCATTAAAGTGTTGATGGAAAACAGTTATTACTACCTGTTGGGTATTGTGAGTAAAGCTGCTCTATATCATGGTGTACAAGTATCTGTTTGAGTCCTTGCTTTCAGTTCTTATGGGTATATAACTAGGAGAGAAATTGCTAGATTGACATTCTCTTTTTACTCCTACTTCAGCTTTCTTGGTGTTTATTACTTGCAGCCACACTTCTAGATATTTTGCATATTGTAGACATAGACAGCCCATAGTTACAGGAAGGAGTGTTTATGATTCTAGTTGTGTTATTCTTGCTGACTGTGGTGGTATCTGAGAAGAAAAAGTGGGATAATGTGAACTTTATTCTACCGCTTTGAACCAGAAATATTTAACAAATTTTTACAGTCAAAAAAGTGTCCAGTAATGCTTATAATATCGTAACTGCTAAACTGAAGTTTCTTTCTTCTATATAAACAAGAATAATGAAGTTTAATATTTAAGGGAAAAAATAAATAAATAACCATTGAGCACCTTCTCTACTCTGGGCTCACTGCTTCATGCCTTAAAATTATATGATTGTAACCTAATTTAATTATTAGAGTAAGCCATGGTAAGGTAATTATTATTACTCTTATTTTATAGATAACAATCTGAGACATGCAGCTTGCATAATTTTTCAAAGTCATAGATACAACATGCTAGAAAATTGGGAGGTATACCCAGATGTTTCTGACTGTAATCCATATTCTTTACTCTATAAAAAAATTTTGCCCACTGCAATGACTAAATTAGTTTTCAGTAAAATCAAATATCTCAATTCATAGCACCAAAATTATGAATATAGACATTAAAAAATTAGAGACTTTTATGTGTGTTTAATCCATGTGGTCCAATTTAGTGTGTATCCAAAAGCTACTGATTAAGAGGAGGAAAAAGATTTTGCTTTGCCATCGCATGCTTATATGTCATCTCAAGAGACTAAACTTCTGCTTAAAATGAGAAAAACATAGTCTTCCCAATTACATGGCAATAAAAAGATACCTCAAGTTGCCATTTTTAATGAATCTTTTCTTATGGACATCACAGCAAAATGCTGAATACTGACTAATGTCTACAGTAAAGACTAGCAATGCACACATTTGTGCACCTTTGCTGTGAAAATTATGCTTTTCTGGGCTTAAATAAGATCTTATCACTTTCTCTTGATGAAGGCTATTAATTAGTATGACTAAGTGAAAATATGCTCTCAGCTTCAAAATTACATTTAAATGTTATGTACTTTGCATTCCACAATAAATGCCCTTAACTCAGTGAAACTTATGATTTTTAGAGTCAAGTTATAAGTTGCTAATTTAATATTTATATAAAAATAATAAATATTTTACTTTAAAATATTTTCTTTAAGTTATACATTAAATGTATGTGTTCAGATTTCAGTTTGTTTTGATCTCAAGAAATATATTGTTATTTATATACTGGTTTGTTCTAGAAATGACTTAAAACAACATGTAAAAGTATGTAAAATAAAATAAGATGATATAAGTTAAGAGTATAGGAAACCAAAGTAAAAAAAAATAAAAAAAGAAATATATACGTGTGTGTGTGTGTGTGCATTTTGTAGATATTGGTATGGTGAAGTGCTTTCCCAAGAATATAACCAAAGATATAAACATAAAGAAACATTCTTGTGAGTTCTAATATACTCCAGAAACAACTTTCAACTACATACGAGATAATATCAAAATAAGTTGAAAAAAACTACAATATATCATAAATCAAACTGTTAAATACCTAAAGAAAAGCATAAACATTTAAATAAGGCAGTTTCAGAAATTCCTAGGTAGCTGGCCCAATTGCCAGTTCTTGGTATCCTAATCAAATCTCAATTAACAATACAATTTTTCACAGCAGAGATGGATGAAGACTCAATATTTTTAAAAGCTACATTATATGAAGGCAAGAAAAGAAACAAAAAGAAAGAAAACAATGATGGAGGTATACTTCGATAAAATATTTCTTAAGGGAAAGTTTGAATTGTGCATGTGCGCTAAATTAAAAAAAAAAAGATGTCTGAAAATAATTCCAGTTGATAAATTAATTATAATACCTTCAGAGTATAAGCTGTTATATAACCACTAAATTGCTTTTGCCAAATAGGATTTAGAGATATAGGAAGGCATTTATGATGCATTGATAAGTAAATATTTAGTTAAAATGCAAGGCAGTTCAATTAAAAAATCTATGTTGTTATCTTTTTCTATCTAAACATTCTGAATATACAGTATATTCTTATTTGAAAATTGTTTGAAGTTATTTCTGGGCAATTTATTTTCATATCTGATTTTTTGTTGATATTACTGTTATAAATTTTTTTACATTATTATTTATTAAACAAAAACAACACCATGTCACAAAACAGGGTCTATAGAGTGATCTTTTTCTTTTGTCAACAAAAATATTTATTGTGAATCTATTAGTTGCTGATAAATATTCTAGATAATTAAATATTTCATATCTGGCCAAACTAAGCTTCCCTAACAAAAGAGAAATAAGATCCTTTTCAGACAAGTAAATGCTAAGGGAATTTGTTACTACCAGACCTGCCTTACAAGAGCTCCTGAAGTAAGCACTAAATATGGAAAGGAAAGAGCATTACCAGCCACTAGAGAAACACACTGAAGTACACAGACCACAGACACTATAACACCACTACATAAATAAGTCTGCAAAATAAGCCGCTAACACCATGATGACAACATTAAATTTATACCTATAAATATTAATCTTAAATGTAAATGGACTAAATGCTCCAATAAGAGCACACACAGTGGCAAATTTGATAAAGAACCAAGATCCATTTACATGCTGTCTTCAAGAGGCCCATCTCACATGTAATGACTCACATAGGCTCAGAATAAAGGGATGGAGGAAAATCTACCAACCAAATGGAAAACAGAAAAAAACAGGGATTGCAATCCTAATTTCTGACAAAACAGACTTTAAACCAACAAATATCAAAAAAAAAAAAAAAAAAAAAAAAGAATGGCATTACATAATGGTAAAGGGTTCAATTCAACCAGAAGATCTAACCATCCGAAATATATACGTATATATGCACCCAACACAGGAGCACTCAGATTCATAGAGCAAGTTCTTAGAGACCTTCAAAGAGACTTAGACTTCCACAGAATAATAGTGAGAGACTTTAACACCCAACTGACAATATTAGGGAGATCACTGAGACAGAAAATTAACAAAGATATTCAGGACCTGAACTCAGCACTGGATCATATGAACCTGATAGATATCTACAGAACTCTCCACTGCCCCAATCCCTCAGCCCCCCCAAAAAACGATATACATTCTTCTAATCACCACAGGGCACTTACTCTAAAATCAATCACATAATTGGAAATAAAATATTCCTCAGCAAATGCAAAAGAACAAAAATCATAACAGTCTCTCAGACCACAGTGCAATTATATTAGAAGTCAAGTCTAAGAAATTCACTCAAAACCACACAATTACATAGAAATGGAAAAACCTGTTCCTGAATGACTTTTAGGAATTAAGGCAGTAATCAAAAAGTTTTTTAAAATGAATGAGAACAAAGATAAAACATACCAGAATCTCTGGGACACAGGTAAGCTCCAGTGTTAAGAGGGAAATTTATAGCACTAAATGCCCACATCAAAAAATTAGATCATAAATTAACAACCTAACATCACAACTAAAAAAAACTAGAGAACCAAGCACAAACAAATCCCAGAATCTCTGGGACACAGGTAAGCTCCAGTGTTAAGAGAGAAATTTATAGCACTAAATGCCCACATCAAAAAGCTAGAAAGATCTCAAGCTAACAACCTAACATCACAACTAAAAGAACTGGAGAGGCCGGGCGCGGTGGCTCAAGCCTGTAATCCCAGCACTTTGGGAGGCCGAGACGGGCGGATCACGAGGTCAGGAGATCGAGACCATCCTGGCTAACACGGTGAAACCCCGTCTCTATTAAGAAATACAAAAAACTAGCCGGGCGAGGTGGCGGGCGCCTGTAGTCCCAGCTACTCGGGAGGCTGAGGCAGGAGAATGGCGTGAACCCGGGAGGCGGAGCTTGCAGTGAGCTGAGATCCTGCCACTGCACTCCAGCCTGGGCGACAGAGCAAGACTCCGTCTCAAAAAAAAAAAAAAAAGAACTGGAGAACCAAGAACAAACAAATCCCAAAACTAGAAGAAGACAAGAAATAACCAAAATCAGAGCTGAAATGGAGAAGATAAAGACATGAAAAACCATTCAAAAGATCAATGAATCCAGGAGCTGGTATTTGAAAAAAATATATATATATACCACTAGCTAGAATAATAAAGAAGAAAAGAGAGAAGATTCAAGTAGACACAATGATAAATGACAAATGGGATTTTACTACTGATCTCGCAGAAATACAAACAACCATCAGAGAATATTATGAATACCTCTATGCACATAAACTAGAAAATCTAGAAGAAATGGATAAATTTATAGACATATACATCCTCCTAAGACTGAACCAGAAAGAAACTGAATCCCTGAACAAACCAATAATAAATTCTGAAATTGAGGCAGTAATAAATAGCCTACCAACCAAAAAAAGCCCAGGACCAGACGGATTCACAGCTGAATTCTACCAGATGTACAAAGAAGAGCTGGTACCATTCCTGCTGAAACTCTTCCAACAAATTGAGGAGGAGGGACTCCTCCCCAGCTCATCCTATGAGGCCAGCATCATCCTGATACCAAAACTTGGCAGAGATACAACAAAAAAGGAAACTTCAGACCAGTATTTTTAATGAAGGTTGATGCAAAAATCCTCAACATAATACTGGCAAACTGAATCCAACAGCACATCAAAAAGCTTATCCACCACGATCAAGTAGGTTTCATACTGGTATACAATATAATATCTGGTATCAATGAAAGTGATTCATCACATAATCAGAACTAAAGACAAAACCCACGTGATTATCTCAATAGATGCAGAAAAGCCTTTCAATAAATTCAACATCCTTCCTGTTAAAAACTCTCAATAAACTAGGTATTGAAGGAACATATCTCAAAATAATAGGAGCCATCTATGACTAACCCACAGCCAACATTATACTGAATGGGCAAAAGCTGGAAGCATTTCCCTTGAAAACTGGCACAAGACAAGGATGCTCTTTCTCACCACTCCTATTCAACATAGTATTGGAAGTTCTGGTCAGGGTAATCAGACAAGAGGAAAGAAGTATAGAGCATCCAAATAAGAAGAGAGAAAGTCAAACTGCCCTTGTCTGCAGATGACATGATCCTATATCTGTAACAGAACCCCATAGCCTTAGCCCCAAAGCTTCTTAAGCTGATAAACAACTTCAGCAAAGTCTCAGGATACAAAATCACTGTAGAAAATTCTAAAGTTTTCTACATTGAACATGTACTGCATTAGTAACCGGAAAAATTATTTATAAGAAATAAACTGGTTGAAAAATAAAATAAAAAAAGAATAGAGACATAAGTCGTTGCCAGAAACTAGGTAAAACATTTAGCTCACAGTCACTTAAACACTTGATCTGAACTCTTAGAAGCTAGCAATCATAGTATTAAGGCCAGACCTTATGGCTGCTTTAAAAAAAAAAAAAAAAAAAAAAAAGCAAAAAATAGCATTCTGACATTAAAAAATATATATACTTGGAAATATCCTCTTGAGGATATTTCTTGACTAAAGAAGATTTAATGGTGCATGACATTGTCCTTTTCCTTGGCTAACTCTCACACATCCTTCAAATCAGCGGTTGGGATATTACTTTCCGTAGTAAGCCCTTCTTTAGCCACCAGATTGCCTTCCACAGTACTCTGTGGCTCCCAGAGTACTGTATGTGGCTCCCACCACAGCATTTATCTCTCTGAGTTGTAATTAGCTGGACACTTTTCCAGGCTTCATCAGCGCTGAGACTATCTCTGTTTTGCTTACTGTTGTATTTTTCCCTCAGTCTAATGGTTAGCACATAACAGGTGCTCAATAATTCATTTAACTAAACTGAATTTCACAAGACTATCTCTTACAACTGTCAGTGTAGGCTGAAGTTATCATCGCATCAAAAGACAATCCAGAAGAAGCAACTCGGGAGGGTTTGTAGTCTTTAATATATAATCTGTATGTTTAGCTCTTCACTGACCTAGCTTGATCTTTTGGAATATCTGGAAAAGTGAATGGGTAGTTTGCTTTGCGCGTATTTTTTTGTATATTGTATCTCTCAAACGAACTTTGACAAAATTACATTATAGTTATCTCAAATTTGTTTAGTCATATAAAAGGTACTGGTAAACAGGTATTTTATGCTGTCAATTGTTTAAAGACCCATGCACCTAAACAGATCATGGGAGACAGGAATAAACATCCATTCTGACGGTTGTCTGAAAACTCATCAGTAGGATCAATTCTTTTTTTTTAGAAAGATATTTTGGTTTCACTGTTGCACATAAGTAAATAGACAATTAAACCTAATTATATTCCTTATGGCACTGCCACAATAGTTTTATGCTTAAAATGAAAGTTAAGGAAGTCAACCTCACAGCTGTTCATGACGTAATTAGACACGTGCTCCAGAGCTGGGTTTTTTTTTAAGGTCATTCAATTTATGTCATTGCTCTTTATAAAACAGTTGAAACTTTGAAATTGTCTACAAAACATGACTTATAAAATACTTGATTTTAGCTTTGATTTTTGCCCATAATTATGTAGTCAAATGCTCTAGTTTTAACTTTGTCATGTGTAGTGCTTGTTAGACTTGAATCAAAATCAATATTAACATTCTAATTTTAACATTAACTGGATGATAAATCTAGTTAAATAAATCCCCAACCAGTCAGACAGAAACATAAACCCACACTTGAACTGTTAAGATTTGACCGGTAGCAACCCAAATGACAATAATAGTGTAGATATTTCAGATTTTCATTAAAAACCCCAGATAGTGAGGACATTAATTAGAAGTCCTACCTGTAATCAATGTGTATTAAAATGTATGTTTGCCATTTTACCAATTTCCATTTGTTTAACCTTTATATAAACACATAGTATATCTTTTATGTAACTAAAATAGGACGATTGGTTCTTTGAGTGTTAACTTTAGCATAACAAAAATCATTTTAATTTACTGATACATTTAAATATTTGCCACAAGAATTATTGGCTTTAAGCATCACCACGCAATTCACTATGGTTGATTACTGAATTATTACTATCTGTTAGGTGATAATGTTTATACACTGGAAAGGACTTTTAAAATTTAGAATAAACATAATTTTAAATCAACAAATCAATCATTTTGAGGAATACAAAGTATTGCTCTGCCATTTTTTTCACCTTTAAGATTATTATTTTCATAATTTTTAGGAAGTATATTTTGGTAACAGACAAACTGTTAAAATTCATCTTTACATGAGAGCGAGGTACATTTTTAAAAGTTTGCATAAATGACAGCCACTGTCTAACTTTTACCCCAGAATTTTCAAATGTCTGAATTTAATTTGTGATAAATTTCATATCATCTCTGAGAAAGCATTGAATAAATCATTTTTAACTAAAGGCCAAATATAATGTGTTAGTCTCCAAGATGCAAATACTAAATTCTATGCACAGCAGCTTCTGGATCATCTCCAGCAATCTGAATTCATTTAGCTTAAAAAACAGTTTCCTGTATTTCTAACCACAGCTTTTCATAATGAAAACTGCCATATTCTTCACATAATTACATCTAAACACATCACTAACCCTCCAACAATTGTTTCCATGCTGTTTCTTTTAAATTTTTGCTGTTGAAACCCATAACTTAACTCTGAAATTTTCTTTATGCTCTGACATTTAAAAAGCAACATACTATGCTGTATTTACCACTCTCTAGAAACCTCTCTGAGTTTATGAATTCCCTGCATTTCTTTCTTCTCAACTTGTTCCAGAGTTACCTTCAGTTTTCTGTGCTAATGAGCCTATGTCTAGAAAATCCCATTATTTTCTTGTCTTTCTTATAACTTTTTCTATCCATAATAGTTTCTATCTTTTTTCATTGATCAGTTCCTCTTCTTGCTGGTTTAATCCCTGAAAACAACTTTCCCCATTACAGAATTTTTATTCTCTTCTTACATATGCTTAAGACCTGGAGGAGAAGTAACTGACCTCAACTACTCTTTATACTGCATCTCTTCTTATAGTCATTTGTTCACTGAATGAGCACCTACATAGGTAGTGGCTAAAGATGAATACAATAGGCTGGATGTGGTGGCTCATGTCTGTATGAGTCTGTAATCCCAGCACTTTGGGAGGCCAAGGCGGGTGAATCACTTGAGGTCAGGAGTTCAAGACCAGACTGGCCAACATGATGAAACCCTGACTCTACTAAAAAATACAAAAAATTAGTTGGGCATGGTGGCAAGTGCCTGTAATCACAACTACTCAGGAGACTGAGGAAGGAGAATCGCGTGAATCTGGAAGGTGGAGCATGCAGTGAGCCCAGATTGTGCCACTGCACTACAGCCTGGGCAACAGAGCAAGACTCCGTCTAAAAAAGAAAAGAAAGAAGATGAATAAAGCATAGTCTCTTCCCACACTGGGGGCTGGTTTAGTAAAGAAAAACAGTTGTAAGTAAATAAGTGCAGCAATATAGATCTCAATCAAATTAATGAGTTAAATCATCTACATGTATTTCATTGAGGACTGATATGAGGCACGCACTGTGCTAAGCCCTGAGACATAGTAGAAAACAAACATGGTGCTCTCTCTTGTGGAATTTATGTTTCAATGAGGAGCTAGAAGTTCGATGTAGTCATTTAAATAGCATTTGGGAAACTATTCATTTATCACTTCTGTTTCTTTAGTCCTATAACAACATTCTCATGCTTCATGTTCCGAAGATAAATATGGCATTAAAATAGAATGCTTTGACCTATATTTTATGTATATCAGTCTTCTGGTAATGGACTGAAAGCACAGTGATCATCACTCCTGGCTATTATTTGCCGCAGCTGCATCTATGAGCTGGGGTGGGTCACTGGGAGGCGTCCAGCCACAAGGCTATTTGGAACTGTGATTTATTTTCATTTTACATGGTAATATTTCATCTCACGAATATCCCCAAATTGATGAAGCTTACAGGGATTTTTTTCCCTTTGCTTATAAATCTCTAAGCACTTGACATGTTGAAAAGAATTTCTATAATCAATAGATACCATGATTTGCCAAAGAAAATCAAGGATAGTGAGAAGTCTGATTTCCTAGAGAAAAGGAATCCCAATGGCTTCAAGCAACAATGCTTCATAAAAAATTCTGTTTAGCTTTGAAGTAAAATCAGCCAATGAATCATAAATTAAACAATTTCATATGCATTGTCTCCTTCAATTTTTATATCAACTCTTTAGGAAAAGTAGGGCAGTTGGTATAAACTGCACACTATAGGGAATAATTAGAATGACTAAAAATCATTGTCAGCAAAAGTCCTTTGTGTCCCAAGGCGGGGGCCCTTCTACTACATTAGGAGAGAAAAATAAGAATGTATCTGGAGAATGGAGAATGTCTGATTTGTGTCAGGAGCCATGCTAATGAGTTATTCATATTATCATATTTAAGTTCATAGAATAATAGAAATGCAAAATAACTATAAAGCTGATATCCAAAGGAACCATATAGAATAAGAATATAAGAATTCTCAAAGCAGTTCCAAGTAGTGAGTCTATTTGGTCCTGTATTTATATTTGATCATGGCACTTAGAGTCTTGCTCTCAGTGAATGAGCCTCAAAAGTTTTATCTCCCACTGTAGTGATGACAATGAACAAGAACATGTAGAAGATGCTAGACAGGCAAGAAGACCTAGGTTCCGGCTCCAGCCTCCCTACACACACACACACACACATACACACACACACCCCCCACACATTACTAGGCTTGTAAATTTGAATAACGCAAACTTCTCTGAACCTCAGTTCTTAAGTCATATTCTCTATAATATTGTTATTATTTTTTACATTACTGGTAATGTTACTAGTAATATTGTATTGACATTAGTTATAAGAAGCCTAAAGTCACTGACTCATTGGGTACACTGACTTCTAATAGTAGGTGGGCTGGCCATGGCTAGAGAGAGGTTTGCTTAGGGGTGAAAAATAGTCTACAGTGAAAAAAGAACACTTGCTTATTTTGTTTCCAAACCTGTGCCCCTTTGAAGGCATACAGGCAATATCTGATCCTGATGAAGCAGTGGTGGCAGAGAACGAATTCCCGGTGCCAACTTGTGTTGCTGGCTCTGCAATTCATGTAATTATATGCATGGTTTTCCTCTTTGTTAGCAATAAAGCTAATGAGTAGGCTGGCTGATCCATGGGTATTTCAGCAGCACTCTAGGACTGCTGTCCCACTTCACTGCTGCAGTTTTCTGTTTAAACATCACACCAGCTACATTACCAAGATGCACTGAGGAAATGATTGATAGAGTTGATGAAAAGCCTTTTAAATAAATATCATATCAAAACTACTCTACTAATTCAGCATAAAAGTATAAGATGTTTTGATTTTATAGCACTTGCTGATCAGAAGCTCACCATTGTTTTCCATGTGGAATTTTAAATTGACACCGGTCTCATTGTCAGTGACACCCCACAAAATTTCTTTTTTTGAGATGAAAAGATCATATTGAGTGGTGAGCAGACGTGACTGTGGGCCCTTTATCAGGCAGAGCCCTATAGATATTTGGAGCCTTAGTACACATGCAACATCTTTCATTATTCCTTGTATTTGTAACTTTTTTCCTTTTCTATATTTTCCTTTCATGTGTGTCCTTGATGGGAGAACAAGAGTATATTTTGTCAAAGGATGAAGTAGAGTTGTAACATTCTTTACACAGCAGAAAAATCAAATAAGTAAAAATTCTCTTTTTTAGTATTGTGCCTAACTGTGCTCATAGGAATGTTAATTACCTGAGAAATACTGCCAGAAATAGAGATGCAGGCATTAGACTTTGAAAATGAACCTAGAGTCACATACATATTTGTTAATGGAAAGAAGAAGAAAAATGCTTTCCGAAGGGATTGCTGAACTTTTATAGGTGTTTTTGACATAGGTTGGATGTAAAAGATTGATATCCACTGGGTACATTTGTCTCAGTTCTCGTTCAAAACAGCAGTTTTTGGGATGAATGACACCAGCCTAAGATATTACATAATGTGATATCCTAAAAATAAAATGTCTGAACATCAAATTTCCTCAGTGTCCTGAGGTTCACAAGATGAGTAGGGGAAAAAAAAGGCTCTGAAATAGGGCACAGGATTGAGAGCTGTGGAAAGAAAGTTAAAGCATATAAAACAAGGGCAGAGAAGCTTAGATAGCACTTCTGTCTGCTTATTTTATCTTCTCTCCTGCTGGAAGTAGAGTACCAATTAACTAACCAATCTGTTTCCTCTTTGGTCTCATAATGTAGTTATCTTAAGTGTTTATTTAAAATATTTATTTTCTTACATTTTGTATTTTATCTCTGTATAATTTTGCAAACTCACAGGGGATTGTAGTTTCACATTCCATTGAGAAAAGATTCTGAAGTCAGACATCTATATCTACCAGTTTCTCATTAGTCCAATAAGCTAGGGCTACATGGGTTTAAACTAGGATGTGAACTCATTCTGACTCCTTTCATTCCAGCTGGCTCTGCAATGCCAACTCCATCCTATGTCCTCCATATCCTTACCTCAATTACCCTTCTCATTTATACATCTCAAATATATCAATCTCAGATCCTGTGATACTGTGTATTGTAATTCCTGTCTTTTGTATACCAACTGGGTTTAATAAGTATGAAAAAGAGGAAGTAATCTTTCTAGTACACCCCAGACAGCAAAATTAACTTGTGATCTTTTTCTTTTTTTTGCTCAAGTTAGCTGCTTCTTCAAGAATTGCTTCAGGATACTGTTTCAATAGTAGCCATCATTGAAGGCTACAAGTTCTGTTTATGCCCTAGAAAAAAAATGTTACATTTTTCGGTTGTTTATTTTTATTTTTTATTTTATTTTTTTAATGATGCTGTATCCCCGTACCACTAATTCTGAATATCTGTAAGTTATCCCTGCTGTAGGTGATGGGGGAGGAAAGGACATGAGTAAGGGTACATTTTTCTCCTGCCGTTTTCTCTTTTGCTTCTCTAATGTCCTTACAGGTATCAGTCTAGGACATCTGAAGGCTTATATCTTGTTTACAGAGTTCCAAATAGATCTCTCCTGTTATTCTCTCTTACATCTCCCTTTTATTTTCCTACACAGCATTTATCATAATTTGTAAAACTTTTTATTGGAAATGGAATGAAGAGACAACTCTTTCTTAGAGAGTAATTCTAAATAATAAGTGTAGACACTCCTCCCTCCAAAGAACAAAGCTAAATTTTCCTCCCTTTAAGTGTGGGCTGGACTCAGTGATTCCTTCGTAATAAATTGTGTATGAAAGTCTGGGCGCTGTGGCTTATGCCCGTAATCCCAACACTTTGGGAGGCCTAGGCAGGTGGATCACCTGAGGTCAGGAGTTTGAGACCAATCTGGCCAACATGGTGAAGCCCCATTTCTGCTAAAAATACAAAAAATATCTGGGTGAGGTGGTGTGCGCCTGTGATCACAGCTACTCGGGAGGCTGAGGCGTGAGAATCAGTTGAACCCGGAAGGCAGAGGTTGCACTGAGCCAAGATCATGCCGTTGTACTCCAGCCTGTGTGACAGAGCAAGATTCCATTTAAAAAAATGGTGTATGAAAAAGTTAAAATAATAACTTAATAGCTCCAGCGATAAGTCATGTCACCAGCATGTACTCCTAATGTGATAACACGAAATAGCACTTCACCTATGTGGTACTTTTCCTTTAAAACCCATAACCTCACTCTAATCATGAGAAAAACATCAGACGAACCCAAATTGGGGAACATTCTACAAAACACCTTACTGGTTCTTTTCCCAATGTATCAAAGTCATAAAAAGTTAGGAGCCTAAGGAGGCATGACAATTAAATGCAATGTGGTATCCTAGATTGGATTTTGAAGAAAGGACATTAGTAGAAAAAGTGGAAAAATCCAAATACGGTCTCTAGTTAGCGTTTTTTACTAGTGTTAATGCCTTAGTTTTGACGAATGTCCCATGGTTACGTGAGAAGTCAACATTAGGGGAAACTGGGTGAAGACTGTTGGGAACTCTCTGTACTGTCTCCTCATCTTTTCTGAAAATCTAAGATTATTTCAGAATAAACAACTTTTTAAAAGAGCGAGCATATTTATTGGGTGTAGATTTGTGTAATATCTGCTTCTGTCATAACACTCTAAGTCTCAGAGGTCAATGAGCAAGACTATATACCTCTTTATTTCTGGGGCCTAGAATCAAAAGACCTCCTGGTAAGAGCTCAGGAAACATTTGTTAACTCAGTGAGTATAACTGCATGCTGAAGACTTGGCCACTGCCTACTGTCGGCTGATTCTAACAGAATTTATAACCACACTGGGGTGAACTCAAGACACCAGGGTACAATGTGAGGCCTAACTAAGATATTTTCTCATGGGAAAGAAAATCTTTTCTTACAGTTTCCACCGGCCACATTCCTTTATTTCCACTTCTAAGGCAAATTTCCTCTGACATGGATTACTCCAACTACTAAAAGTGAGATCTGACAAGTAAATCAGCCATTTAGAGTCTTAGAATTGCAGACCTAGGAATATACTCAAATGATAGGGATGACTTCTTGTTTTAAGGAGTGAATTCTTATTTTTAAACAAAATCATAAGTGAAATGTATGAGAGAGACAAAAGCACACCTGCTCTGTTTTCCTTGAAGTCCCACTCATGTAGATTTCCCCTTGTCCTCATGGACCTTCAAGAGGAAGCTGAGCCTAGGGAACTGCAGAATCCAGCTTGAATCACAGAGCCATCTTTTCATTTGCCTAACAAGAAACACCAAAGCTCTGAGAGGTGAAGTGATTTGGCCAGATGTCTGTTATAGAATTTTTGACAAGATCAGGAGAAGAGCCAAAATTTCTTGAGGACGTTTCCTAATGAGTTTGGTATGGCTTGCTCAGATGCCAATTATGCGTGTTTCCATTCCATTGAAATTCTAATTTATCTTTCCTAAAACAAAGGCATATTTTGACTTTATAAAAAATAAAAATAATGCTCTCCATCTCTGCCGAGACCAGCTTGGCTGGGGAGACCCTAACCCAGAGGCACTAGAAGAATTAAAGACACACACACACAGAAATATAGAGGGGTGAAGTGGGAAATCAGGAGTCTCACAGCCTTCAGAGCTGAGAGCCCTGAACAGAGATTTACCCACACATTTATTAACAGCAAACCAGTCATTAGCATTGTTTCTATAGATATTAAATTAACTAAAAGTATCCCTTATGGGAAATGAAGGGATGGGCTGAATTAAAGGAATAGGTTGGGCTAGTTAACTGCAGCAGGAACATGCACTTAAGACACAGATCACTCATGCTATTATTTGTGGCTTAAGCATACCTTTAAGCAGTTTCCCGCCCTGGGCTAGCCAGGTGTTCCTTGCCCTCATTCCCGTAAACCTACAACCTTCCAGCTTGGGCGTTATGGCCATTATGGATGGACATGTCACAGTGCTGCAGAGATTTTGTTTACGGCCAGTTTTGGGGGGACTTGCTCCCAACACATCTCCTCACTTTTCTCTGGATTTCTTCTTTGTTATTTTTGTGACTTTTTACTTAAAACCATCTCACATTCTCACAGTCTATAAAGAGTAAAGATGAGGCCTATCATTTAAACTTTGTAAATTATGTTTCTCAAAACCTAGTTTCCATGATGACTGTCACATTCATATAAAAATTTATGAATTTCTCTAAAACTAGATTTACCCCATGGACAATTAATTGAAACGTTGAGAAAAAACATTTATATAAAGATTTGTGAATCTCTCTGACACAAGTGCCACCCAGTATATAATGAAATGTAAAGCTGAGAATGAAACACTTAAATTAAATTGTGTGTTTAGCCTTACCAGGTAACTCAGAAAAAAATAAATCACTTTAGGGCATAAATTATATGAATTGCAAATAACAAAGTATGGGGGAAGAAGTATAATGTGATAGCAAACTCACATGAATGGTGCATCAGGACTCTGCTTCCAACGGGGTCATAGATTCTATATATTAGTTTTATAATTTTTAAGATTTCAGAGAGTGTATAAATAGTTACAGAAAAAAATGGATTTCTGTTGAAAAGTTGTATTTGTATGCTAATTTATAATTAAATATATATTATTATAATTAATAATCATAATTATTTTGCTGGGACAACCATAAGGCAAAAGGAAAACTGCCTTTAGAAAAGGCATTTTCTCTGCTATTTTCTTTGCACAGGGACTACTTTATACCTGTCTAAAGAGTTCTGATATCTGTTTTTACCTTCATACATTTCTCATGCTAGCACACCTTCCCTGTATTAATGAGGCTTTTCAGTTAAGTTCCTTCCTGCTAATGATGTCTAAAAACTGACGGCCAAGTAATGAGCAGATCAATAGCTTTCATTAAAGTCTCTTTGTAGAGCCTCTTCTAATTTTATCTCCTATGATGTGACCTCCAATTTGCATAAGACAGACTACTTACGCTTACAGACAGGATTGATTGACTTAACCTAACAAAGGTGGGGGAGCAACTGCCTAATTTAAAGCATAGCTAAAAGATGGTAAAATGATTAAGAACTGTGCTATAAATACTCTAATAATCCTTACTTCTGATAGCTTTAAAAATTAACCCCTGAATATACTGTGTTTCTTTTATGTCAGAGTTAAATACCAATAAAATGATTCTTGGTCAAGGGGCAGTGAAGAAGGCAGCAGGCATCTCAGGTACTGGAGACAGAAGAAGAAATGCTTTACCCTACAACATTTGGTTATCTAGTGTTAAAAGTTTTACATTCTGGTTTGTAAAACCAGTACTAGCTCATTTCTATTAAATTTCCACAGTTAATTATTTTAGTGTGACAGTTGGTCTAAAAGATTTCTCCACCCCATTCACTCTCAGTTGCTTCCTTATTTCTATATCATCCTACTATTATTTTCTTTGCTGGCCAGAGACAGATTTCCTCTTTTTCCTTGGAGCCTCTCTTTCCAGATAATTCTCTGACCCATATCTATCTTTATGGAACATGCCTGTTTTCTAACCTTGTTATTCATACAGTCAAGAAATCTTACAGGTAAATGTTTGAAGTGATGGATGTTCCAGTTACCCTGATTTGATCATCATGAGAATATCACATGAACCCTAAAAATATGTATAACTATCTCAATTGTTTCTATTCAATTTCTCTTTCTTAATTGTTCCTATTACCATTACTGAACAAGTGTGCAAAATTTAGAGAGACTACATCAGTGGGCAGTGCAGCATTAAATTGACATTTAAAGCAATAATACCTAATGTATACTGGTTGCTTACTGTATGACTGGTGTTGGGTCCAATGTTTCACATAGCCATCTGATTTAATTTTCAAAATTCCCTTACTTTAACAACACCCAGTTTGCACCAGTTTACAAATGAGGAGGCTCCAGCTGAAGGATAGCTTTATCAGTCAGGTTTTAGTCCAGAAAAAAAACTATTCCAGGCAATTTATGCAGAAGTGGATTTAACACACAGACTAAGGTACTTCCAAAAATCACTGAAGAGTGGAAGGAGTGGACTCTAGGCAGGGAGTCTAGGAACAACACCCAAAGAACATAACAGGCAGGCCTGATCTCCCATGAAAAAGGTGGAGGATCAGGAGGTCCCTGCTGAGTTACTCAATCTGAGAACACACGGCTGCGGCTGCACAGTTTGGAAGTGGAATACAAGATCAGGGAGTTCTTAAAAACATCACAATTCCCTCTTGATATTTACAAAGCTAGACACTAATGCACTGCTGCAGAAAAAAGCCCTCATTTCCATGGTACTTTTAGCCAGAAAAAAAGCTAAGTGCAGTAAGAATATGGTCTACATAATCTCCCCTCCACCTTTCAAGCACTTGACTAAGTGCACCTAATTGGTGAACCTAATTTGCCTCCAGAATGCTGGCTGCAAGAACATCTGGGAAATGTATTATAGTTCTCAGCCTTACAAACTGTATGGTAAAGAAAGGCATACTAGAAGGTGGGCATAGATGTTGAGTACCAAGCAAATAAGTTACATTCAACATAGAGAATGAGTAATTGTGACATCACATAGAGCTAGTAATCAGTGAGGTTGAGAGTGCGACTCAGGTTGACTGCCTACAAAACTGGCCCTCAACCCCTGTGTTGCACTGCCTCCGCAACAAAGATCTTCCACATTTCCAAGTGCAGCTTTCTAAGACACTTAAATCTGTATTTAACAGGAAAAATCTTCTTAATAAGAAAGGATTAGAAATGGAAAAACAGTATACATTATTTTTCCATTCTTCCAAATTATTAGCCTATTATAATAATCAATCATGTTATAGTTTTTTGCTGTGGATAAAAATATGGGACTGCTAACACTTCATATAAGTTACATCAAACCAGAGAACATGGCTCCTTTGAAATACTGTGTTTTCAAATCTCATCATGCTGAGATCTGGAGGGAAGCTGATTCTTTTGATACATTTGCTATGATTTTACAGCCTTTGCAATGTATAATTTAAGCACCTAAATATTTATTTCAGAAACATCTTCAAGTTTCTTGAAGAAAAAGAGATCTCTAGATATCTTTAAAGTTCAAGAGTAGTCACCCACCATTGTCAAAATGTATCTGACTTTGGTATTCGTGATATCCAGAGACTTGCTGGGTTGACAGCATTCCTCTGCCAATGGACGCATAGGGGAACACAAAGGTGACGATAGAAGGCCTCTCCTCTGTGCTACAAATTGGAAATGGAGTGTCAGGTGCTGTTGATGTTATCCCACCTACCTTCTGTTCTTTAACATATTTATATACATTAACTACCTTTAAGATTCACAGAGCAATTTTCTGTGGCTGGGTGCTTTCCTTCAGCCTTTAAAAAAAATGTTGTTACTATTATTGTTAGCAGCTTCAGTGTTTTCCCTTCCATTGATGTGTCTGATAAAGAGTCCATAACAGCACTCAGAACATTCATGGGAACATGGCATGTTACTGGTAGTCAGCATATCTAATTTCTCTGCCCTTGACTTAATGTGTGAACTTGACTAAGTCACTCCACTTGTCCCTATCTCATTCATCCTCAACAAATATGACATTTAATATTTGAATATAATTATTATTCAAAAGAATTTCGGGGCTCCTGTTTCACACATCTGCCCAATTCTACATTTTATTAAAATAATAAAATGGATTAGTACTTCTTCATACCTCTTTATCTTAAGAATAAGAATGGAGTGCTAATGAAGCATTTGGCATATTCATTAATTGTTTTTTCTTTCTGGGATTTGTATTCACCAAATTTTTTAATACTCTCTGTTGCAAGGAGCCTACTGCTCTCAGTAAGATGTGGAGTTTTCATTTTTCAAAGAAACAAGAGAAGTTATGTGAGTGGCAGAAGCTAGTCAATCTGCTTGAAGGAAATGTATTGCACATGTATATATAAAAATTGTACTGTTTAAAGGAAAAAATATTAAATTCCCATTTGTAGATGCTATTTTTGTTTTTGATTTCCACAACTGAAGTGGCAGGATAATTAATGAGCTGCCAGAGAGTATGTAAACATGCCCTTTTGACAAATAGTCTTGTAAAATAGGGACAAGTATTCAATAATGATCTTTAAGTTTCTATTCTGTGTAAGCAAAATATACAGTGTGCTGGAGCCCCACGGCCTCTTTTACTCTTTGGCACACATTTTCTGAAGCAATATAAGCAAAATCTTTGTATTTATCTTACACACAAGAGACCAGTATCTTTCTTTCAGCTTGGGTGGCTCACAATTTTTGTTCTTTAAATGGGTGGATATCCAAGGAAAAAATGACAAAGTGAAGTAACTAACAGCACAGAACTTCCCTCCTAAGACTTACTTGGCAATTATATGTTAATTTTTTAAAAGTAGAACTTAGGTACATCAAAATTTTGAAGAATTTATTTGAGCAAATGGCCTCTCATGAATTGGGAAGCACCAGACTACTAGCAGTTCAGGGCTCCATGAAGAGGCACAGGTGGAAAACTTTTGTAAGGTATTCCCAGAAGCAAGACAGAGAAAATAATTGATGGTTCAAGTGGAGAGTCCATAGTTAGAGGTAACTTGATGGTTTCTGACTGGCAAAGTTTCTAGTTAGAAGTTAGTTGGTAGTTTCTGATTGGTTAATATTCTGTTTTTCTAAGGTTATGATCATTCAATTTGCTTAGGCAGGAAAAGGCACTCAGCTTAGTGGCCTCACAATTAATTGTTCTTTTTACAACTTAGCTTTATCTAAATTTATCAGTTAAATTGGAGTACTTTCAAAGTTATTTTCAATGGAAACAAACTTCTGGAATCCCCAAATTTGGAGGATCACCAGGGATTTCTTTTTGTTTGTTTATTTCATCTCATGTGGGACAGAGCCAACTTATCTGTTTCTCTTTTATGTCAGTTGTAGCATTCTGCCTTGTTTTTGTGGCCACTGGGAAGGATGTGGTTCTGACAAAGATAATCACCTTTTTGGTTCATGGAGCTAATTGGGGTGATTTGCTGGCAAGACAGGTTTTCTTTCTCCTTTGCGTCTCCTTGTCTTTGTTCTTTCCTCCAGGAGCTGTTTCAGAGGATGATCTTTCCAGACAAAGGAGGACTATTTTCCTATGCCCAAAGGATTTTAGACTCATTGATGTATGAGACACTGTCTGTTAGTTAGCTCGTTATCTTCCTGTAGCATTAACCAGAGCACGTCACCTACTTTTACTTCGAAATTGCAGTAATCAATCACCTTTATCAAATAAATTTTTTAAGTATGATATTTTTGTTGTATTAGGCTCTCGACCAAGCAACTGAAGAAAATATGATTTCCACTCCTTTCAAATTTATTTCCAAAACAGGAATAACAGCAAAAAATAGGCCTTAATATTCTTCATGATATTTTCAGGCTATTTCATATTTTTATATTGTTTTATTTTTAATAGTATTTTGCCCAATCCTAATCATATTTGTTTGTGTCTCTTTTCCTCACGAGATTAAATGAGAGAGGGCCATATTTGCTCTCTCACGACTCCATCACCAACATTGTACTAGTTGATTTTTTTGTATATTATATCACTTAAACATCAAGAATATCCTGTGACTAGGAGATACTGTCTTCTGTTTTACACACAGGAAACAGTCTCAGGATGTTAGGTACATCTAGTGAGTGACAAGTGAATAATTGTTACCTAAGGATCTGTGATTCTCAAACAAATATACATTCTACACCATCTTGCTGCTTTTGAAGTTCTACAGGGATAGAAAATCATATCCTGTATAATATACAAGACTCTAGCTCACCTGTAAAATTCTGATTCAACTTTGTGTATTATAACTGCCAAAACATATTATTATCAAACACCAATAGGAATGACTTCCCTAATTCTATCAGATATGATCCAGGCATGCTAAAATGCACAGATAAATGGTATTACATAAATGTGAAGAATTATTTTTGATCTAATACGATAACGAGTGGTAAAAAACTGTGATAAGTCATAACATGGCTTTTGATATTTTTAGTTTTATTGCTATGTTGTAATCATTCTACCTAGTTAGTTTCTTAATTAACTATATGTTTTCGACAATGATGCCACCTGATTTCATCCATGCTAGAGAACATTTGCTACTTGTATTATTATTTAAATATATTCAATCTTATCATCACTGTAATAGTTAACACAGTAACATTAATATCATTCATTGAGTATTTAAAATACAACATCATTTGATTGGTAAGACCCTCCAATGCAACATCTTAATACCTTTAACAACCTTATGTGGTATACATAATATTATTATTTTCATTTTTTAGTGAAGAAGTGTGAGGTTTATAGAATGTGAGTAATCATCCTATCAAGGCTCAGCTCAGATGTTAGTTACCCAAAGGGATTCCTTAATCACCATATAGTAAGTAGAATTTCTGGTTTCCCATATTTCCCTATACCACTTCACATTTTGCTCCTTTACAGAGTTATTTTTTAAATGTATAACTAACCACTGTGTGAAATTATATACAATTGACGCTTAAACAACATGGGCTTGAACTGCTTGTGTTCACTCACATACAGATTTTTTTCAACCAAATTTCGAATGAAAATAGATAACTCGTGAGATATGGAATTTCATATTTGGAGGGCTGACTTTTCTTATTTACGTGGTTCTGCAAGGCTGATTATGGAACTTGAGTGTCCACAGATTTTGGTATATGCCAGGGTGCTGGAATCAATTCTCGGGGATGTCTGTATATTTATATGATTACTTAAAAAATTATTCTCTGTCTTATAACTACAAACTAAGATGCATAATGCAGTGTGCAATTTTTCTTACCACTTATCTCTAGGCTCTGAAACACTGAGCAGCACAGAGTTGACACTAAATCATTGTTTTTGGATGAATAATTTGATGTGGAAACAACGTTTGGAGCTGAGAAGAGAACCCAGGTCTTTTAAGTTCTGGTAAAAAGAAAACTGAGTTTGTGCATTTTTAAAATTTGAGATTTGAAATACTGAGAATTTCTTTTGTTTTATCTATATCTTCATAGCTTTTTTAAAATTATATTGAGTTAAGAAGATTGAAAGAGGAAATTTTTAATCTGCCAACTGTAAGGACTGCATTCAGATTGTTGCTCCAAAATGCATTTGATTTATTTGTGAGAGCAAAAATCTTCATCAGGCAATAAGATATTATACTCTCCAAAATATATTTGTTTTAAAATTGCCTAAAGTTTCACTCTCTTTTCTTTGATTAGTTGAGAGTAGTTAAGCCTTACTTAAACTATCTCTTTGTTAAGGCTCACCCTCTTTGAGTCTGAAAATTGACCTTTGATGAAACCTCTTTTGGCTCATTTTGGTACAAATTAGAACAACTTAAGGAATGAGGGCTCAGGAACTGAATTTGAATTAGGATGACTTTAAAAAGTACCAGTCAATTAGCCAAGAAGGCAGCAGAGGTGAAATCATTTCATTTGTGATAATGCCCGACGGGGATCCTAATGGCTCTATCTGATTAGCTTGGTTTTTTTACTTCTCTGTCGACCTATACCCAGATGGCAGAGATAGGGAATTGAGTTGCATCAAGAATTTGTGAAACTCTTCTGCAAGGAGCTTCAGATTAGTGAAGTATATTAGCAATTGATGCCAAAGGAAGACAATGGGCTTTAGTAAACTCCGGTTTGAAAACACTGTATTTGCAAAGTGTCTGCCATATGTACTGCTTGGGCTTTAATGGTCGTTATTTTATTTTACTTTATTTTAAATTAATTAATTAAGTTGTTTGTTTTTTAGACAAAGCCTGGGTCTTGCTATGTTGCCCAGGCTGGATCTCCAACTCCTGTGCTCAAGCAATCCTCCCACTTCAGTTTCTCAAATAGCCCTTCTTTTATTTTAAAACTCTTGTTGGGTAGAAACATGAATCAATGCAAGATTTCTAAGTAAGTAAATTTTATTACGTAATGTTTAAGTTCTCACATAGGTGCATGACTTTTCCTAAATAGATAGAGAATACCACATGTACTGCCAAGCTTAGCATTCAGCTCTCTCATCAGCAATAACAAAGCACATATACTCAGAATTACAGTTTTACAAAGAATGTGATAAGTTGTATTAAATTAATTTTAGCCTAAACCTGCCTCCTTACATATTCTAAGTTTGGCCTTAAAATTTCTCCATACAGAATGAACCATAACCTAACTGGGCATGTAAATAGACTGTAACCTACTCTTGTGCCAGTCATCAAGTCTGGCCAGTCAAAGGCAGTCAGCTGTTCAAATCATGTTCAGACAAGGTAAAGACACTGGCCTGTAACCAGTCTGGCTATTTCTATACCTCATTTCATTTTTTATATCTCACTTTCCTTTTTCTATCTTTAAATGTTCTTCTACCATGTGGAACATTACTGGAATCATGTGGAACCATATGGAACCACGCTAGAACCTTACTGGACCTATTCTGATTTGGGTCTTTCAGGATTTGCCAATCATTCTTGGCTCAGTTAAACTTTGTTAAGTTTAGTTTGTCTAAGGTTTTCCTTTCAATAGTTGGGTGCCTGATCTGGGGGTTGCCTTAAGCCTGCATGATCTCAGAGTTGAGTTGATACTGGCAGGGAGGGATAAGGTCAATATTTCTCCAAGAGTGCCATGGGGCAGCATTATTCTGATTCTGAACCAGATTTTTTATTAAAAGTAGTCAAGTTAGGGAATCAAATTCAAAGGACAAGGTTATAAGTAGTAAGCAAACATTTCACAAAATCTAAATCTGTATCCAGGAACATCATAGAAACAGAAGTGGGGTGGGTGTGGACAACCCCCTGAGTGCATGCACAGTGCTTGGTGGAGTTTCCATGTAAACAACAGTGATGTCCACTTTCTGTCATGAGGGTAACAATTAGGGCAAGTTGGAGGAGGAGAATAGGACCAAGCATATTGATTGATTGCTTACTCTGAAAATGAAGGTTCCAGAAAGTTAAAAGACCTTTATACAGCTCAAGCAGTTCATAAAAACTGTGCTTGTTCTCAAATATGAACTATCAGCAGCACTGCCTAGTTTTCAAGTCCATTTGTTCCAGCTACTATAGATGAGTTTTGTAGTTAGTAACACTCCTAAATCAGTCTTTTAGCCTATTCCCTTTCTGAGGACTACAACGGGGAATCATTACTTTCCTATTATTAACAAATTCATGCAGTTGTTTATAAAACCTTTCTGGGTACTTTCATATAGCATCTCTTATTTGATACTTGCAATAGTTGTGCAGTGTGTGTGTGTGTGTGTGTGTGTGTGTGTGTGCGCGCACATGTAATAATGTCCTTTCTCTGAGGTTGAAGAAACAAAAACACAGAGAGGTTAATTGACAAGGTCAAGGCCACACAGTTTGGAAGCAGCAGAACTGGGGCTTAAATCTGAGGTTTCTAAATCTAAACTCTGGGTCTTCTGGGAACTTTATTCTACTCTAGGGTCAAAGACAGTACCTGGGATCCTGTATTACTAATGGAAGGAAAATTGCATGAGGGTACTCTGGCTGACAGATTGATGGATTGATTGATTAATTTATTCATATATGGTCTACTCCATGCTAAGCACTGTTCTAGTTACAGAGAATTTTAAGAACAACAATGTGCTCTTGTCTTTAAAAAGCTTATCATGTTTTGTTCAGTAGTATAAAAATGCTTGCTATATTATGAAAATAAACAGAAGTCTGAAGTGATTGGTGGTAGAGTATAAGACAGCAGCACAATATACAAGCAGAATGCAGATTTGGAGTTAGACCACCAATGTTCAAATCTCACATCTATAACTTACAAGTTGTGTGACTTTAGCATAGTGATCAATCTCCCTGTGCCTCAATTTCCTCATTTGTAAAATGGATTTGATCTTACTGTATAGGGCAAGTCAGAAGATTAAATAGGTTAATATTTGTAAAGTGTTTGATACATAAAAAGCAGTAAAGTTTTTTTAATAAATAAAAATAGAGATCAGGAAAGGCCAAGTCACACAGCTAATGATGGTGGAACAGCAATAGGAAATTAGTCTGTATAAGTGTAGAACCACGGACCTAATGACTAAGCTTTAATATAAAAATTCTCATCTCATGTGGTGAAATCCATGCTGCAGTTTGATTTGATTATTTGTTGGGCAGTGGGATTAAGCTGATCTTGTAAATGTTTGGTAGATACTATGGCAGATGGATTGAGGGGAGGAAGAACTGAAGAGTAATAAGTTATACAATTGTCTAGGTGAGGCATAAAGAAGGTTTGAACTCAGGCTAGATAGAACAAAGCAAATAATGAATAAAACAACTGAGGGTGCAATTTGTTGACATTCTTTATCATTGGATTCAGCCTATGTGAAGGACCCCAAATGCCTTTCTGGCTTTAATAGCCTCACTGCAAGATAAACATAAGAAACTGTTATTTAAGTCCATGCTGTGGAGAAGGTAGTTCAGGCCCTGACAGACTAATTTCAAGCACACAGGGTCATACAGATGGTCAGTGGTTCTCAGTCCTTTCATTTAATCCCTAGAATACCCTGTCTCTTCACACTTTATTCTAATCTAAATGATCTCCCATTACTGACTGCAAGAGAATGGACATTTACAAAGCTAATCAATATCAGTTTAATATATCAGCTTCTATCCACTTTTCTTAATGGCATAGCATTAACCCGAAGAGCCTCTTCAAATCGGCAAGGTTCAGATTCTCTCATCTATATGCCTGGTATTAATCCATCCTTTCTCTTTCATTTATTCTGCCTTCCCTGTCCCTCTGATCATCCTCTTTTCTCTCCCTCTTCTTTCAGTGAGATACAGACTATATAAAGTACCCTGACCTTAATAATCATAATAGTATCAACCAAAGCAGCTCTCATTTATTGAACATTTGCTAAGTGCCTGGCACAATTTTTAACACCCTGAATTTAATAACTTATTTAATCCTCACATCATCCCTATAACGAAAGTGTAATTTTTATTCCCATTATACAGGAGAGGAGTCAAACCTACTTACCTCCTAGCATTATCAGAATCAAATGAAGTAATAAATACACTAGCAAACTGCAATATATAACACAAATTTGAGCTGCGATTAATTCATGTTTCTGATTTCATTATCCAACAAAGTGAAATCTGACAACTCTACTTAACCTGGACCCTTAAAACCCACGAACAATAATTGGAATGGAGAGCAGATGCTTGCTATTTAATAACGCTTGTTCTAACAAATAACAAAAGCTCTATAGTTCCTGTTTACTTCATTGAAAATGAATTTCTGTTCACTTTGGATCAGGTCAGGCATAATTAGGATTAAGGATTAACTGGACTTGAAAAGTGATGAAACATAAGTGTCATCTATCTGGCTAATATATCTGAATTAAAAAGATTAACCTGAGTGACTGAAATGCACTGACCTTGTGTATTTAATTTCTGTTGTTTACTCAAAATATTGAAGGATGGACTTAGTGAGAAATGGACTCTCCACAGGAGGCTAATTTTGTCATCCCACCAGACCTTACTACAGCTATTAAGACTAAGAAATTGAGTCTGTGCCAGGCACATAGCAGGGTAATAGGCCACAATGCTGTAGAAATATGACTTCTCTTAAAATCCGAAAACATTTCACCTTCACACACCCCCTATCTCATTTCACATTTATCACTGCCATCATAAATATGATCTCTACAGTATCCATTTCCCTTCCCTTGTGTCTAGTAGAAATGTTTTGTGAAAATGGCTCTCTCAGAATCACCAAAGAACTCCTCGTGGTCAGATGCAGTGGTCTCGCCTCTGTCTTTACCCTTTCAACCATTTCTTAACACCTTCCATTAAATTGGTTTCACTTTTCCTCTCTCCTAAAATTTTGTTTCTTCAAAATATTCAGTTTAAATTATTCATCTCAGCCTTTTCCTCTAAAAGTTTCTGTCTTCACCAGGCCTCTCTAGAGACATTTTCCTCTGAGTTTTGGCCTCAACTATTTTGTATTTTCTCTCCCCTCTCCTTTCTTCCCCTTTCTTCACACCTCTCTCCTCTTTCTCTCTGTTCCTCTCTCCCTCCCCTCTCTGTCTCTACTCTCTTACTCTTTCTCATGGGCTCAAATGCTATATCTGTCTTTCTAAATATTCCAAGATCTCCCAAAATGATGGATGCCTTCCTGTCTGGGCTAAACTATACTTTGATTTCTCTGGTTGCAGTTAGATAGATATTTTGGAACATCAATAGACAAACTCTAGTGAAGGGATTTCACTTTCCTTTAACTCCCAATTAAGTAAATGCTAAGCAATACTGCATTCAGATCTTTGTCAACGATGGGATTTTTCAATGTTCTAAGAAATAAGGGCTTGCTTAGGAAAAAGAGTGGACACGGAAGGATCTTTGGTAGCAGCCTAAGGACAAGTGTCTATGGGCAACACTTTCATCAAGGGAGAAGAGATCATTCTGGTTCTTTTCATCATCCTCCTTATGCAGAAATTAAGAAATATCCAAGCATAATTTTGTTTTGCTTTATTCAATATTCAAAGGAACTTATTTTCCTACAAGTTATTTATTTAGGAATATACATTAAAAGATTAAACAAAAGTTAAAAGCCTTTAAGTAGGAGATATGCAGGTGTTGTATATTCTCTATGTAGAGAAGCAGCCTACCTTTGTGGAAAGGTTAATCCCGTATTACCAATCTCTTGCTTAAGAACAATAGAAAATACCATTTGTTAATTCCATTTGATTTCCACAGAAAGGAAAAATTGCCACAAGGTTGTGTGAGGAAGAGGATTTTCCTGAGGACTGCCCTTTACCAATATGATATTTGAGCTCTAAATACAGTATTTCCACTCTGTTAGGTAATACCAAAGAGATGGGAGGTAGATTTTGTAAGGGAAAAAATTAATTTATTTTCCTCACCCATTGCAAGGTTCATGGTTGTGTCCCGTATAACAAAAGATTAACAAAAGAAGAGCATACAAATATTTTAATGTAAATTTTACATGACCATGACACAGGTCCTTCAGAAATGAAGACCCCAAAAAACAGGGAAACATGTATTCTTATTCTTAGATTTATTCTTAGGTTTGATGAAGAGTAGATTGTGGTACAGAGGTATGATTGAGCAAAGGGGGTCTGATCTATTGGTAATAAACTGAGGGAAATTTAGCAAGGTCTGTTTGTTCTTCTTGATGTGTCTGTATCTTGGAGGACAAGAATGTTCCTTAGTGCCAACTGTAGGGAGGGTACCTCTGGAGTGAAGATTTTATGATCTACTTCAGGGGAGAAAAGCGAGGGGGAAGAGAGAGCAGATTTCTGCTTCTGCCATTTTCTCACTTGCCAAGGTGCCATATTTTGGGGCAGCGTGCCCTGACCCTCATCAGCTTGTTAAATGTATATAAAACATACAAAATTAAATTTACTAATTTACTAACTTAGACTCAAAATCTCCTCGATGTCTGTGATGGTTAATTTTATGAGTCAAGTTGACTGGTCTACAGGATGACCAGATAGTTGGTAAAACATTGTGTGTGTGTGAGTGTGTTTTCTAAACAGATGAGCATTTGAATCAGTAGACTGAGGAGAGAAGATCATCCTCGCCAATGTGGGTGGGCCTCATCCAATCCATTGAGGGCTTGAATGAACAAAGAGGTAGAAGAAGGGTAAATTCACTCGAAGCTTAATCTGGGCCATCCATCTTCTCCTGCCCTTGGACATGAGTCCTGCTGGTTCTTGGACCTTTGGAATTGAACTGGATTTTATATCTTTGGTTACCATGGTTCTCAGGCCTTTGGGGTTAGACTGAAGCTATGCCATCAGCTTTTCTGGATCTCTAGCTTGGAGACAGCAGATCTTAGAACTTCTCAGCCTCCATAATCATGTAAGCCAAATTCTCAATAGTAAAATAAAATAATAATAATAAATCTCCCTCTCTACATATCTATACATATGTCCTGTTGGCTCTGTTTCTCTGGAGAATGCTAATTGATATGACTGTATTTCCAGTGTAAAATTACATAGTAAAAATCAATTTAATGCCTCAAACTTTAAACCATGGGGTCAATTTTGTCTCACTTTTGTACTTTATTCTACACAAGCAATCAGTCCCCAGATTTTGTTGCCATGTAATATTTATTGAACATTGAGTACATGATGGTTAAAAAGACGTCCCCCTCTACCATTCCCATTGCCACTGCATTGGTCACTTCTCCCATGAACTACTGCTTTAGTTACCTCATTGACCTCCTGGCATTTAGCTTCTCAATTTTGTAAGTTTATCTTTTCTCTCTTTCCTTTCTATATCTCCAGGCTAGCTCTTCCTGTGGCTTTCTTTGAATGGTTTACCTAACGTTTCTATCTTCTAAATCTTAGCACACTTTGTTCTTTCTTCTTCATAACTCTTGCTCATATTTTGTGCCTTAATATAAAGGTCATTTTCTTATGTTATTTGTCCTTCACTAACCACTTTTCCCTGAAAAAATAAGAATAAAATAAACCTGAAAATTCACATAAACTAGGTTAGAAAATCTTTCTGAATTGCTCCAAAGAATGTTCTTTTTCACCTCTTTAGTACTCATCTCATACAGCATCATCATTGCTCACTGACATGTGTGTATGCCACAGTAGCCAGGGAGGTGTATGAGGACAAAGATAATTTCTTTCTTGCTTTTGTAGAATGGTGCTTAGCACAGAACAGTGCTCAACAAATATTTGTTGAATAAACTGATGAGTGTTACTCTCTTACTCATTTGTTATTTCACATTTTTATTTATTCACTCGGCAAACACTTATTGTTTACTATTGTTTAACACACTGTGATAGATACTAGGTGCTAAAAGTCACAGGCTTGCCTTTTCCTGGTGAATTAACTTCAAGCTTCACTTAAAAAGTCAATACTTTCCACAATTTAATTCCTACTTGACTTTTTGATTTTCTTCCATAAGTAACTGTCCATAAACCTTGCCATATAACTCATCATTCAAACTCTTCAGACTACTCACTACCCAAATGCAACATGAATATGCATAACCTTGCAACTTTGATCTTTCTTCTTGTTCGATGTTAAATACACACCAAAAAATTAATTTTTATATTAATTTAATAATCACTTATTGTTAGATATGTGCTAGTTACTTGGTTAACTGCTGTGATTATGTAGGTTTGTACATCATAATATGTCTTCTTTTGGAGTTTGTCTTCATAATTTTGAGCTTTTATCCATATATCAGGGTTCTCAGCTCACCTTCTCCATAAAGCCTTTCCTGATAACCCAGTCATGATCAACTCTCCCATTTCTTCTGCTCTCTCATATTATAATATTTCCAATATTAAATTTACAATACTTCTGATATACAATGTAAGAAATATGCCTACCACTTATTTTATTCTGCTTGATATTTATTACACACACACACACACACACACACACACACACACTTTTTCCTATACCTCTCAAAAGACAAGAAACATGCCTTCTTTACTTCCTGATATCACAGTACCAGGTAAAATAAAGGCTAAATAAATATGATCTGTGCAGATAAATTACTCAAAGTAAGAATTGCTTGCCAAAGAGAAAGTTTGGCTGAGAGTTTTCTTTGGAATGCATTAAAGCGAACGGTTTACTATAACTTCCTAGTCTGTTACAGTATACAGTGGACGTAAGATTCGGGTCCCTTCAACATTTATTTGTTAATAACCTAAACCCCATGCAGGTGGTATTAGGAGGTGTGGCCTTGGAACTGTGATTAAGTCATGTGAATGGAGCTTTCATGAATGGTATTAATGCCTGTATAAAAAAGTCTCAGAGAGCTAGCTAATCATTTCATGTGAGGCTTCAATGAGAAGATGACCATCCATGAGGAAATAGGCATTTTCCAGGCACTAAAATTACCTTCATCTTGCACTTCTCAGCCTCCAGAACTATGAGAAACAAATATCTGCTGTTTATAAGTCACCCAGTTTATAACATTTTATTATTAATAGCAGCCCTAATTGATTAGGATAGAAAAGTGGCACAGAGAAATGGAGGTACTGCTGTAACACATATCTAAAAATGTGAAAGAAGCTTTGGAAATACAGACAGAAAAGCCATGTTGATGAGTTCTCAGATGGAAATGAGGAACATATTATTGGGCCGTGAAGGAAAGGCTGTGCTTCTTACAGAATGATGGTAAACAACTTGGCTGAATTGTGCTTGGTTCTAGTGTTTTGTGAAAGATAGAATTTGTGAGCAATAAAATTGGATATTTGGCTGGGGAATCTCTAAGCAAAATGTTGAAGGTGTGGCTTGGCTTCTCTTGAGTGCTTACAGTTGTGACAGCAGAATCAAAATGGAGTCACTCGTGTTAAAAACCCTGACAAATGAAGCAAAAAAAAGCAATAAAGGGAGGGTTCTCAGACATGAATACCTGATAACAAGAACTATCATAAAAGACTCAAAAACTCCAATCTTTCACAACAGCCATCTTAACTTTACACAAAATAAAATTTTGGAAAGTGCATCTGTCCAGCAAATGCTTGTCCAACCTCAAACCAGCATCATCTTTGTTATTGATTCTTGTAGCCAAAGGTAAGTATCTCAAAACAATCAGGCAATCCTCCTAGTTTTTCCTTTAAAAAACCATTGTCTTCTCTTATCTTCCTGAATATGCATAGTTCACTATGGCATGTACATTCCCATTGCAATGTCCATTCCCAAAATAAATATCATTTTCTTTTAGAGGTCCCCTTTCTGTTTCTGTATCTGTTATCAGATTGAATTTTGCTGAATTGTGATCATGTTCCAGTTTTGTTTTGTTTTGTTTTTCTAATATCAAACTTGTGAGAGATACAATTGGATATTTGTCTGGGGAAATTTCTCAGCAAAGTGTTCAAGGGATGGCTTGGCTTCTTCTAAGTTCTTATAGTAAAATTAGAGAAGAGAGAAATGACTTAAAGATGGATTGTTAATCAAAAGGAAAGCAGAACTTAAAAATCTGGAAAACGCTCAGCCTAATTCTATTGAAAACAAATCAAAAAACCTGTTTAGGATAGAACAATGGTATGGCCAAGATACCATTTGACAAGAAAATTAGCGTGGATCAGCAATTTCAAAGAAGCCAGGTCCTAGCAGGCTCTGAAATTGAGGCAATAATTAATAGCCCACCAACCAACCAAAGTCCAGGACCAGATGGATTCACAGTCAAATTCTACCAGAGGTACAAGGAGGAGTTGGTACCATTCCTTCTGAAACTATTCCAATCAATAGAAAAAGAGGGAATCCTCCCTAACTCATTTTACGAGGCCAACATCATCCTGATACCAAAGCCTGACAGAGATACAACAAAAAAAGAGAATTTTAGACCAATATCCCTGATGAATATCGATGCAAAAATCCTCAATAAAATACTGGCAAACCAAATCCAGCAGCACATCAAAAAGCTTATCTACCATGATCAAGTGGGCTTCATCCCTGGGATGCAAGGCTGGTTCGACATACACAAATCAATAAATGTAATCCAGCATATAAACAGAACCAAAGACAAAAACCACATGATTATCTCAATAGATGCAGAAAAGGCCTTTGACAAAATTCAACAGCTCCTCATGCTAAAAACTCTCAATAATTCGGTATTGATGGAACGTATCTCAAAATAGTAAGAGCTATTTATGACAAACCCACAGCCAATATCATATTGAATGGGCAAAAACTGGAAGCATTCCCTTTGAAAACTGGCACAAGACAGGGATGCCCTCTCTCACCACTCCTATTCAACATAGTGTTGGAAGTTCTGGCTAGGGCAATCAGGCAAGAGAAAGAAATCAAGGGTATTCAGTTAGGAAAAGAAGAAGTTAAATTGTCTCTGTTTGCAGATGACATGATTGTATATTTAGAAAACCCCATTGTCTCAGCCCCAAGTCTCCTTAAGCTGATAAGCAACTTCAGCAAAGTCTCAGGATACAAAATCAATGTGCAAAAATCACAAGCATTCTTATACACCAGTAACAGACAAACAGAGAGCGAA